>NC_064842.1:65824713-66125285 GCF_024166365.1 Elephas maximus indicus
CAGCATCTCTTGCCTCTCTCTGTCTCTCTCTGGACGTGTTCGTTCTCTGAAATCTCTTCCCTCTCCCCCTGAGTCACCTCGCACCTTGGAGTACCTTACAGAGCGCCCAGAGACGTAAGAGCAAAGGGGGAAGGCCTCTGGCTCTACCGGTTGCCCATGGGCAGACAAGATCTGGTAGTCTATCTGGAAGGTCTAGAGAGCAGTGATTGATTGCGGAGCTACCTCACGGGCGGACCCTGGCCAGGTGAAGCTTGCTGACATGTGGCAGCCTCTCCGGAGACTACTAATTCCGCTGGTAACATTGTATGCAAATACCCGGCTGAGAGCGAAGGGCAGAAAATGTTGACACATACCTGCCAGAGGCCTATTCTGGGTCTGAAGAGTCCACCCTGGTCTCCAGCGACTCATCATCTCAGCACACACTTTGCCTGCACACATGGAATCCGCCTCTCTCCACGAATGCCTTCTCCTGCTAGGAAACACAGGATGTCACTCAGCCAAAGGAGAGCACAGGCAAAGTCAACTGAAGCCCGCGTTTTCAAGATTTTGCCCTCTGCTGGTCCACAGCCTCCGGTGGCACACTGCATGTGCGTCACTTCTCCGAAGACAAGGCCGAAATCCGGGCATCCAGGGCCCCAGCAGTCCAGAGTCTGCGGATGGCGGCACGTGGATCACCTCTTTGCCACGTACAGGAGGGAGGCCTGGGCCCTAGACTGGCTCCGCTAGAGCTCCACGACCTCAGCTATTTTCCCTGACCTTTGGCCCGTGCCCTCGTGAGTGTGTGATCTCTAGTTACACTTCAGCTCCGACCACTCTGAGTCGGCCACCTGCGGATACCTGAGCGTGGACATCAACATCTATCGCTGTCTGCAGTGTCACAGGTCACTAGGAGTCTAGGCTCAGGCTGACCTTGGCTGCCTTCTGCCCAGGCAAGGAGCCTAATCCTTCAGAGGAAATGAGGACACGTGGTCACTGGCCGACATCCTTTCTTTCATCTACACAGCGGTCTAGACGAGGGGAAAGAGGCCAGGTAGGCCAGGTGAAGGCTGAGTGCGGGGCCTAAGGCTTCTTTCTCAATCACCATGGAGACAGCCACCGGAAGGCTGGGCGGAACTTCTGACGAGGACGGGTCACAAACTCTGAGCCAATAGGAGAGGTCCAGCCTAACAGGCCAGTTCCGCACAGGCCTCCATTTTACCCATGGACACACAGCGGCCCCTTCTGTCCTTGGCCACAAAATCGAGGGCACCCAGGGAATAACTTCACAGTAGGCAACCCCTGATGTGGACAGGTTCGACATACTGGGACAGCAGGCAGGTACCTCTTTTCCACTTAGGCTAGCATATCAGTAGGCAAGGCGCCCTCCCTCAGCATCTATGGCCCCTCCTTGTACGTGTTCATTCAGAGAAATCCCTCCGGTCTACCCCTGAGACACCTCACAACTACGAGGGCCCTGAGAGAGAGCCTGGAGATGAAACAGGGGAGGTTTCCGACTCTACCGTGTCCCCGTGGGTAGAGAATAGCAGTTAGTCTGGCTGGAAAGTGTTAGCTTCTGTTGACTGACATGGGCAATACGGTAGGGGCGGACCCTGGCCAGGTGCAGCTTGTGGGCAGATGCAACCTCTGGCTGATGAATAACTCCGCTGCTGCTTTGTATGCTGGAAACCTCCCCACGCCAGGTGGGATGGGCAGAGAACATGGACCCGCACCTGCCAGGGGCCTTTCCTGGGACTGAAGGTCCCAACCTGCTCTCAACCTTGTCACCTTCTCAGCACATACTTTCCTGCACACATAATCCTGCCTTTCTCCGTCACTGCCTGATCCTACTAGGAAAAAAGCATGCCGCTCAAAGAGGCCGATGTCAGGGAAATCGAGGAGACACTGCCGTTCTCCAAACTTTTGCTGTCTACATATCCCCACCTCCGGTGGAAGGCTGCGTATGTGGCCGGGCTGCGAAGGCAAGGCCGAAATCCTGGCATCCTGGGCCCCAGCAATCCAAAGGTTTATGGACGTGGGGACCCCGATGACATGTTTCCCACATACAGGAGGAATCCTTGGGCCCTTCACTGGCTCGCCATTCAGCTCCACGACGTCCACTACTGGCCCTGGCCTTTGGCCGGTGCCCCATTGCACGTGTGCTCCGGAGCGATGTTTCTCCACCCATCACTATCATTCTGCCACCAGGGGTATGTGAGTGTGGGAGTCACCATTTGTCACTGGCAGCAGTGTCACAAGTCACTAGACTTCCAGGTACCAGCTGACCTAGGCTGCCTTCTGCCCCAGGCAAGGTCCCGAATCCTTTATCCCAGATGCTGACACCTGGGCACTGGCGGACATTCATTTTGATCAACACAGAGGTCTGAGTGAGGGTCAGCAGGCCAGCTAGGTGAAGTGAAGGCCAGGTGGGCGGGACCAAGGCTCCTTTGCCATCACCATGGAGACAGTCCCACCACCGGAAGAGTGGGCGGAGCTCATGATGGGCCTGATGACAAGACCCGCCAGGCAGATGACCCAGGGCCCTCCATTATGACCTATGACACCTAGTGGCCACAGGATTTGAGCACACCCTGGGAAAGCCTACGCAGGCACAGGGGAGCCCCTGGTGCGGACTGCTTCAGGCCATTGGCAGAGCAGGCCAGGTACCTCTTTCCCACTTTCCTGAGGATATCAGTACGCAAGGCATCCCCACTCAGCATCTCTTGCCTCTCTCTGTCTCTCTCTGGACGTGTTCGTTCTCTGAAATCTCTTCCCTCTCCCCCTGAGTCACTTCGCACCTTGGAGTACCTTACAGAGCGCCCAGAGACGTAAGAGCAAAGGGGGAAGGCCTCTGGCTCTACTGGTTGCCCATGGGCAGACAAGATCTGGTAGTCTATCTGGAAGGTCTAGAGAGTAGTGATTGATTGGGGAGCTACCTCACGGGCGGACCCTGGCCAGGTGAAGCTTGCTGACATGTGGCAGCCTCTCCGGAGACTACTAATTCCGCTGGTAACATTGTATGCAAATACCCGGCTGAGAGCGAAGGGCAGAAAACGTTGACACATACCTGCCAGAGGCCTATTCTGGGTCTGAAGAGTCCACCCTGGTCTCCAGCGACTCATCATCTCAGCACACACTTTGCCTGCACACATGGAATCCGCCTCTCTCCACGAATGCCTTCTCCTGCTAGGAAACACAGGATGTCACTCAGCCAAAGGAGAGCACAGGCAAAGTCAACTGAAGCCCGCGTTTTCAAGATTTTGCCCTCTGCTGGTCCACAGCCTCCGGTGGCACACTGCATGTGCGTCACTTCTCCGAAGACAAGGCCGAAATCCGGGCATCCAGGGCCCCAGCAGTCCAGAGTCTGCGGATGGCGGCACGTGGATCACCTCTTTGCCACGTACAGGAGGGAGGCCTGGGCCCTAGACTGGCTCCGCTAGAGCTCCACGACCTCAGCTATTTTCCCTGACCTTTGGCCCGTGCCCTCGTGAGTGTGTGATCTCTAGTTACACTTCAGCTCCGACCACTCTGAGTCGGCCACCTGCGGATACCTGAGCGTGGACATCAACATCTATCGCTGTCTGCAGTGTCACAGGTCACTAGGAGTCTAGGCTCAGGCTGACCTTGGCTGCCTTCTGCCCAGGCAAGGAGCCTAATCCTTCAGAGGAAATGAGGACACGTGGTCACTGGCCGACATCCTTTCTTTCATCTACACAGCGGTCTAGACGAGGGGAAAGAGGCCAGGTAGGCCAGGTGAAGGCTGAGTGCGGGGCCTAAGGCTTCTTTCTCAATCACCATGGAGACAGCCACCGGAAGGCTGGGCGGAACTTCTGACGAGGACGGGTCACAAACTCTGAGCCAATAGGAGAGGTCCAGCCTAACAGGCCAGTTCCGCACAGGCCTCCATTTTACCCATGGACACACAACGGCCCCTTCTGTCCTTGGCCACAAAATCGAGGGCACCCAGGGAATAACTTCACAGTAGGCAACCCCTGATGTGGACAGGTTCGACATACTGGGACAGCAGGCAGGTACCTCTTTTCCACTTACGCTAGGATATCAGTAGGCAAGGCACCCTCCCTCAGCATCTATGGCCCCTCCTTGTACGTGTTCATTCAGAGAAATCCCTCCGGTCTACCCCGAGACACCTCACAACTACGAGGGGCCTGAGAGAGAGCCTGGAGATGAAACAGGGGAGGTTTCCGACTCTACCGCGTCCCCGTGGGTAGAGAACAGCAGTTAGTCTGGCTGGAAAGTGTTAGCTTCTATTGACTGACATGGGCAATACGGTAGGGGCGGACCCTGGCCAGGTGGAGCTTGTGGGCAGATGCAACCTCTGGGGGATGAATAATTCCGCTGCTGCTTTGTATGCTGGAAACCTCCCCACGCCAGGTAGGATGGGCAGAGAACATGGACCCGCACCTGCCAGGGGCCTTTCCTGGGACTGAAGGTCCCAACCTGCTCTCAACCTTGTCACCTTCTCAGCACATACTTTCCTGCACACATAATCCTGCCTTTCTCCGTCACTGCCTGATCCTACTAGGAAAAAAGCATGCCGCTCAAAGAGGCCGATGTCAGGGAAATCGAGGAGACACTGCCGTTCTCCAAACTTTTGCTGTCTACATATCCCCGCCTCCGGTGGAAGGCTGCGTATGTGGCCGGGCTGCGAAGGCAAGGCCGAAATCCTGGCATCCTGGGCCCTAGCAATCCAAAGGTTTATGGACATGGGGACCCCGATGACATGTTTCCCACATACAGGAGGAATCCTTGGGCCCTTCACTGGCTCGCCATTCAGCTCCACGACGTCCACTACTGGCCCTGGCCTTTGGCCGGTGCCCCATTGCACGTGTGCTCCGGAGCGATGTTTCTCCACCCATCACTATCATTCTGCCACCAGGGGATATGTGAGTGTGGGAGTCACCATTTGTCACTGGCAGCAGTGTCACAAGTCACTAGACTTCCAGGTACCAGCTGACCTAGGCTGCCTTCTGCCCCAGGCAAGGTCCCGAATCCTTTATCCCAGATGCTGACACCTGGGCACTGGCGGACATTCATTTTGATCAACACAGAGGTCTGAGTGAGGGTCAGCAGGCCAGCTAGGTGAAGTGAAGGCCAGGTGGGCGGGACCAAGGCTCCTTTGCCATCACCATGGAGACAGTCCCACCACCGGAAGAGTGGGCGGAGCTCATGATGGGCCTGATGACAAGACCCGCCAGGCAGATGACCCAGGGCCCTCCATTATGACCTATGACACCTAGTGGCCACAGGATTTGAGCACACCCTGGGAAAGCCTACGCAGGCACAGGGGAGCCCCTGGTGCGGACTGCTTCAGGCCATTGGCAGAGCAGGCCAGGTACCTCTTTCCCACTTTCCTGAGGATATCAGTACGCAAGGCATCCCCACTCAGCATCTCTTGCCTCTCTCTGTCTCTCTCTGGACGTGTTCGTTCTCTGAAATCTCTTCCCTCTCCCCCTGAGTCACTTCGCACCTTGGAGTACCTTACAGAGCGCCCAGAGACGTAAGAGCAAAGGGGGAAGGCCTCTGGCTCTACCGGTTGCCCATGGGCAGACAAGATCTGGTAGTCTATCTGGAAGGTCTAGAGAGCAGTGATTGATTGGGGAGCTACCTCACGGGCGGACCCTGGCCAGGTGAAGCTTGCTGACATGTGGCAGCCTCTCCGGAGACTACTAATTCCGCTGGTAACATTGTATGCAAATACCCGGCTGAGAGCGAAGGGCAGAAAATGTTGACACATACCTGCCAGAGGCCTATTCTGGGTCTGAAGAGTCCACCCTGGTCTCCAGCGACTCATCATCTCAGCACACACTTTGCCTGCACACATGGAATCCGCCTCTCTCCACGAATGCCTTCTCCTGCTAGGAAACACAGGATGTCACTCAGCCAAAGGAGAGCACAGGCAAAGTCAACTGAAGCCCGCGTTTTCAAGATTTTGCCCTCTGCTGGTCCACAGCCTCCGGTGGCACACTGCATGTGCGTCACTTCTCCGAAGACAAGGCCGAAATCCGGGCATCCAGGGCCCCAGCAGTCCAGAGTCTGCGGATGGCGGCACGTGGATCACCTCTTTGCCACGTACAGGAGGGAGGCCTGGGCCCTAGACTGGCTCCGCTAGAGCTCCACGACCTCAGCTATTTTCCCTGACCTTTGGCCCGTGCCCTCGTGAGTGTGTGATCTCTAGTTACACTTCAGCTCCGACCACTCTGAGTCGGCCACCTGCGGATACCTGAGCGTGGACATCAACATCTATCGCTGTCTGCAGTGTCACAGGTCACTAGGAGTCTAGGCTCAGGCTGACCTTGGCTGTCTTCTGCCCAGGCAAGGAGCCTAATCCTTCAGAGGAAATGAGGACACGTGGTCACTGGCCGACATCCTTTCTTTCATCTACACAGCGGTCTAGACGAGGGGAAAGAGGCCAGGTAGGCCAGGTGAAGGCTGAGTGCGGGGCCTAAGGCTTCTTTCTCAATCACCATGGAGACAGCCACCGGAAGGCTGGGCGGAACTTCTGACGAGGACGGGTCACAAACTCTGAGACAATAGGAGAGGTCCAGCCTAACAGGCCAGTTCCGCACAGGCCTCCATTTTACCCATGGACACACAGCGGCCCCTTCTGTCCTTGGCCACAAAATCGAGGGCACCCAGGGAATAACTTCACAGTAGGCAACCCCTGATGTGGACAGGTTCGACATACTGGGACAGCAGGCAGGTACCTCTTTTCCACTTACGCTAGGATATCAGTAGGCAAGGCGCCCTCCCTCAGCATCTATGGCCCCTCCTTGTACGTGTTCATTCAGAGAAATCCCTCCGGTCTACCCCTGAGACACCTCACAACTACGAGGGGCCTGAGAGAGAGCCTGGAGATGAAACAGGGGAGGTTTCCGACTCTACCGTGTCCCCGTGGGTAGAGAATAGCAGTTAGTCTGGCTGGAAAGTGTTAGCTTCTGTTGACTGACATGGGCAATACGGTAGGGGCGGACCCTGGCCAGGTGGAGCTTGTGGGCAGATGCAACCTCTGGGGGATGAATAATTCCGCTGCTGCTTTGTATGCTGGAAACCTCCCCACGCCAGGTGGGATGGGCAGAGAACATGGACCCGCACCTGCCAGGGGCCTTTCCTGGGACTGAAGGTCCCAACCTGCTCTCAACCTTGTCACCTTCTCAGCACATACTTTCCTGCACACATAATCCTGCCTTTCTCCGTCACTGCCTGATCCTACTAGGAAAAAAGCATGCCGCTCAAAGAGGCCGATGTCAGGGAAATCGAGGAGACACTGCCGTTCTCCAAACTTTTGCTGTCTACATATCCCCGCCTCCGGTGGAAGGCTGCGTATGTGGCCGGGCTGCGAAGGCAAGGCCGAAATCCTGGCATCCTGGGCCCCAGCAATCCAAAGGTTTATGGACGTGGGGACCCCGATGACATGTTTCCCACATACAGGAGGAATCCTTGGGCCCTTCACTGGCTCGCCATTCAGCTCCACGACGTCCACTACTGGCCCTGGCCTTTGGCCGGTGCCCCATTGCACGTGTGCTCCGGAGCGATGTTTCTCCACCCATGACTATCATTCTGCCACCAGGGGATATGTGAGTGTGGGAGTCACCATTTGTCACTGGCAGCAGTGTCACAAGTCACTAGACTTCCAGGTACCAGCTGACCTAGGCTGCCTTCTGCCCCAGGCAAGGTCCCGAATCCTTTATCCCAGATGCTGACACCTGGGCACTGGCGGACATTCATTTTGATCAACACAGAGCTCTGAGTGAGGGTCAGCAGGCCAGCTAGGTGAAGTGAAGGCCAGGTGGGCGGGACCAAGGCTCCTTTGCCATCACCATGGAGACAGTCCCACCACCGGAAGAGTGGGCGGAGCTCATGATGGGCCTGATGACAAGACCCGCCAGGCAGATGACACAGGGCCCTCCATTATGACCTATGACACCTAGTGGCCACAGGATTTGAGCACACCCTGGGAAAGCCTACACAGGCACAGGGGAGCCCCTGGTGCGGACTGCTTCAGGCCATTGGCAGAGCAGGCCAGGTACCTCTTTCCCACTTTCCTGAGGATATCAGTACGCAAGGCATCCCCACTCAGCATCTCTTGCCTCTCTCTGTCTCTCTCTGGACGTGTTCGTTCTCTGAAATCTCTTCCCTCTCCCCCTGAGTCACCTCGCACCTTGGAGTACCTTACAGAGCGCCCAGAGACGTAAGAGCAAAGGGGGAAGGCCTCTGGCTCTACCGGTTGCCCATGGGCAGACAAGATCTGGTAGTCTATCTGGAAGGTCTAGAGAGTAGTGATTGATTGGGGAGCTACCTCACGGGCGGACCCTGGCCAGGTGAAGCTTGCTGACATGTGGCAGCCTCTCCGGAGACTACTAATTCCGCTCGTAACATTGTATGCAAATACCCGGCTGAGTGCGAAGGGCAGAAAACATTGACACATACCTGCCAGAGGCCTATTCTGGGTCTGAAGAGTCCACCCTGGTCTCCAGCGACTCATCATCTCAGCACACACTTTGGCTGCACACATGGAATCCGCCTCTCTCCACGAATGCCTTCTCCTGCTAGGAAACACAGGATGTCACTCAGCCAAAGGAGAGCACAGGCAAAGTCAACTGAAGCCCGCGTTTTCAAGATTTTGCCCTCTGCTGGTCCACAGCCTCCGGTGGCACACTGCATGTGCGTCACTTCTCCGAAGACAAGGCCGAAATCCGGGCATCCAGGGCCCCAGCAGTCCAGAGTCTGCGGATGGCGGCACGTGGATCACCTCTTTGCCACGTACAGGAGGGAGGCCTGGGCCCTAGACTGGCTCCGCTAGAGCTCCACGACCTCAGCTATTTTCCCTGACCTTTGGCCCGTGCCCTCGTGAGTGTGTGATCTCTAGTTACACTTCAGCTCCGACCACTCTGAGTCGGCCACCTGCGGATACCTGAGCGTGGACATCAACATCTATCGCTGTCTGCAGTGTCACAGGTCACTAGGAGTCTAGGCTCAGGCTGACCTTGGCTGTCTTCTGCCCAGGCAAGGAGCCTAATCCTTCAGAGGAAATGAGGACACGTGGTCACTGGCCGACATCCTTTCTTTCATCTACACAGCGGTCTAGACGAGGGGAAAGAGGCCAGGTAGGCCAGGTGAAGGCTGAGTGCGGGGCCTAAGGCTTCTTTCTCAATCACCATGGAGACAGCCACCGGAAGGCTGGGCGGAACTTCTGACGAGGACGGGTCACAAACTCTGAGACAATAGGAGAGGTCCAGCCTAACAGGCCAGTTCCGCACAGGCCTCCATTTTACCCATGGACACACAGCGGCCCCTTCTGTCCTTGGCCACAAAATCGAGGGCACCCAGGGAATAACTTCACAGTAGGCAACCCCTGATGTGGACAGGTTCGACATACTGGGACAGCAGGCAGGTACCTCTTTTCCACTTACGCTAGGATATCAGTAGGCAAGGCGCCCTCCCTCAGCATCTATGGCCCCTCCTTGTACGTGTTCATTCAGAGAAATCCCTCCGGTCTACCCCTGAGACACCTCACAACGACGAGGGGCCTGAGAGAGAGCCTGGAGATGAAACAGGGGAGGTTTCCGACTCTACCGTGTCCCCGTGGGTAGAGAATAGCAGTTAGTCTGGCTGGAAAGTGTTAGCTTCTGTTGACTGACATGGGCAATACGGTAGGGGCGGACCCTGGCCAGGTGGAGCTTGTGGGCAGATGCAACCTCTGGGGGATGAATAATTCCGCTGCTGCTTTGTATGCTGGAAACCTCCCCACGCCAGGTGGGATGGGCAGAGAACATGGACCTGCACCTGCCAGGGGCCTTTCCTGGGACTGAAGGTCCCAACCTGCTCTCAACCTTGTCACCTTCTCAGCACATACTTTCCTGCACACATAATCCTGCCTTTCTCCGTCACTGCCTGATCCTACTAGGAAAAAAGCATGCCGCTCAAAGAGGCCGATGTCAGGGAAATCGAGGAGACACTGCCGATCTCCAAACTTTTGCTGTCTACATATCCCCACCTCTGGTGGAAGGCTGCGTATGTGGCCGGGCTGCGAAGGCAAGGCCGAAATCCTGGCATCCTGGGCCCCAGCAATCCAAAGGTTTATGGACGTGGGGACCCCGATGACATGTTTCCCACATACAGGAGGAATCCTTGGGCCCTTCACTGGCTCGCCATTCAGCTCCACGACGTCCACTATTGGCCCTGGCCTTTGGCCGGTGCCCCATTGCACGTGTGCTCCGGAGCGATGTTTCTCCACCCATGACTATCATTCTGCCACCAGGGGATATGTGAGTGTGGGAGTCACCATTTGTCACTGGCAGCAGTGTCACAAGTCACTAGACTTCCAGGTACCAGCTGACCTAGGCTGCCTTCTGCCCCAGGCAAGGTCCCGAATCCTTTATCCCAGATGCTGACACCTGGGCACTGGCGGACATTCATTTTGATCAACACAGAGCTCTGAGTGAGGGTCAGCAGGCCAGCTAGGTGAAGTGAAGGCCAGGTGGGCGGGACCAAGGCTCCTTTGCCATCACCATGGAGACAGTCCCACCACCGGAAGAGTGGGCGGAGCTCATGATGGGCCTGATGACAAGACCCGCCAGGCAGATGACACAGGGCCCTCCATTATGACCTATGACACCTAGTGGCCACAGGATTTGAGCACACCCTGGGAAAGCCTACACAGGCACAGGGGAGCCCCTGGTGCGGACTGCTTCAGGCCATTGGCAGAGCAGGCCAGGTACCTCTTTCCCACTTTCCTGAGGATATCAGTACGCAAGGCATCCCCACTCAGCATCTCTTGCCTCTCTCTGTCTCTCTCTGGACGTGTTCGTTCTCTGAAATCTCTTCCCTCTCCCCCTGAGTCACCTCGCACCTTGGAGTACCTTACAGAGCGCCCAGAGACGTAAGAGCAAAGGGGGAAGGCCTCTGGCTCTACCGGTTGCCCATGGGCAGACAAGATCTGGTAGTCTATCTGGAAGGTCTAGAGAGTAGTGATTGATTGGGGAGCTACCTCACGGGCGGACCCTGGCCAGGTGAAGCTTGCTGACATGTGGCAGCCTCTCCGGAGACTACTAATTCCGCTCGTAACATTGTATGCAAATACCCGGCTGAGTGCGAAGGGCAGAAAACATTGACACATACCTGCCAGAGGCCTATTCTGGGTCTGAAGAGTCCACCCTGGTCTCCAGCGACTCATCATCTCAGCACACACTTTGGCTGCACACATGGAATCCGCCTCTCTCCACGAATGCCTTCTCCTGCTAGGAAACACAGGATGTCACTCAGCCAAAGGAGAGCACAGGCAAAGTCAACTGAAGCCCGCGTTTTCAAGATTTTGCCCTCTGCTGGTCCACAGCCTCCGGTGGCACACTGCATGTGCGTCACTTCTCCGAAGACAAGGCCGAAATCCGGGCATCCAGGGCCCCAGCAGTCCAGAGTCTGCGGATGGCGGCACGTGGATCACCTCTTTGCCACGTACAGGAGGGAGGCCTGGGCCCTAGACTGGCTCCGCTAGAGCTCCACGACCTCAGCTATTTTCCCTGACCTTTGGCCCGTGCCCTCGTGAGTGTGTGATCTCTAGTTACACTTCAGCTCCGACCACTCTGAGTCGGCCACCTGCGGATACCTGAGCGTGGACATCAACATCTATCGCTGTCTGCAGTGTCACAGGTCACTAGGAGTCTAGGCTCAGGCTGACCTTGGCTGTCTTCTGCCCAGGCAAGGAGCCTAATCCTTCAGAGGAAATGAGGACACGTGGTCACTGGCCGACATCCTTTCTTTCATCTACACAGCGGTCTAGACGAGGGGAAAGAGGCCAGGTAGGCCAGGTGAAGGCTGAGTGCGGGGCCTAAGGCTTCTTTCTCAATCACCATGGAGACAGCCACCGGAAGGCTGGGCGGAACTTCTGACGAGGACGGGTCACAAACTCTGAGACAATAGGAGAGGTCCAGCCTAACAGGCCAGTTCCGCACAGGCCTCCATTTTACCCATGGACACACAGCGGCCCCTTCTGTCCTTGGCCACAAAATCGAGGGCACCCAGGGAATAACTTCACAGTAGGCAACCCCTGATGTGGACAGGTTCGACATACTGGGACAGCAGGCAGGTACCTCTTTTCCACTTACGCTAGGATATCAGTAGGCAAGGCGCCCTCCCTCAGCATCTATGGCCCCTCCTTGTACGTGTTCATTCAGAGAAATCCCTCCGGTCTACCCCTGAGACACCTCACAACGACGAGGGGCCTGAGAGAGAGCCTGGAGATGAAACAGGGGAGGTTTCCGACTCTACCGTGTCCCCGTGGGTAGAGAATAGCAGTTAGTCTGGCTGGAAAGTGTTAGCTTCTGTTGACTGACATGGGCAATACGGTAGGGGCGGACCCTGGCCAGGTGGAGCTTGTGGGCAGATGCAACCTCTGGGGGATGAATAATTCCGCTGCTGCTTTGTATGCTGGAAACCTCCCCACGCCAGGTGGGATGGGCAGAGAACATGGACCTGCACCTGCCAGGGGCCTTTCCTGGGACTGAAGGTCCCAACCTGCTCTCAACCTTGTCACCTTCTCAGCACATACTTTCCTGCACACATAATCCTGCCTTTCTCCGTCACTGCCTGATCCTACTAGGAAAAAAGCATGCCGCTCAAAGAGGCCGATGTCAGGGAAATCGAGGAGACACTGCCGATCTCCAAACTTTTGCTGTCTACATATCCCCACCTCTGGTGGAAGGCTGCGTATGTGGCCGGGCTGCGAAGGCAAGGCCGAAATCCTGGCATCCTGGGCCCCAGCAATCCAAAGGTTTATGGACGTGGGGACCCCGATGACATGTTTCCCACATACAGGAGGAATCCTTGGGCCCTTCACTGGCTCGCCATTCAGCTCCACGACGTCCACTATTGGCCCTGGCCTTTGGCCGGTGCCCCATTGCACGTGTGCTCCGGAGCGATGTTTCTCCACCCATGACTATCATTCTGCCACCAGGGGATATGTGAGTGTGGGAGTCACCATTTGTCACTGGCAGCAGTGTCACAAGTCACTAGACTTCCAGGTACCAGCTGACCTAGGCTGCCTTCTGCCCCAGGCAAGGTCCCGAATCCTTTATCCGAGATGCTGACACCTGGGCACTGGCGGACATTCATTTTGATCAACACAGAGGTCTGAGTGAGGGTCAGCAGGCCAGCTAGGTGAAGTGAAGGCCAGGTGGGCGGGACCAAGGCTCCTTTGCCATCACCATGGAGACAGTCCCACCACCGGAAGAGTGGGCGGAGCTCATGATGGGCCTGATGACAAGACCCGCCAGGCAGATGACCCAGGGCCCTCCATTATGACCTATGACACCTAGTGGCCACAGGATTTGAGCACACCCTGGGAAAGCCTACGCAGGCACAGGGGAGCCCCTGGTGCGGACTGCTTCAGGGCATTGGCAGAGCAGGCCAGGTACCTCTTTCCCACTTTCCTGAGGATATCAGTACGCAAGGCATCCCCACTCAGCATCTCTTGCCTCTCTCTGTCTCTCTCTGGACGTGTTCGTTCTCTGAAATCTCTTCCCTCTCCCCCTGAGTCACTTCGCACCTTGGAGTACCTTACAGAGCGCCCAGAGACGTAAGAGCAAAGGGGGAAGGCCTCTGGCTCTACTGGTTGCCCATGGGCAAACAAGATCTGGTAGTCTATCTGGAAGGTCTAGAGAGTAGTGATTGATTGGGGAGCTACCTCACGGGCGGACCCTGGCCAGGTGAAGCTTGCTGACATGTGGCAGCCTCTCCGGAGACTACTAATTCTGCTGGTAACATTGTATGCAAATACCCGGCTGAGAGCGAAGGGCAGAAAACGTTGACACATACCTGCCAGAGGCCTATTCTGGGTCTGAAGAGTCCACCCTGGTCTCCAGCGACTCATCATCTCAGCACACACTTTGCCTGCACACATGGAATCCGCCTCTCTCCACGAATGCCTTCTCCTGCTAGGAAACACAGGATGTCACTCAGCCAAAGGAGAGCACAGGCAAAGTCAACTGAAGCCCGCGTTTTCAAGATTTTGCCCTCTGCTGGTCCACAGCCTCCGGTGGCACACTGCATGTGCGTCACTTCTCCGAAGACAAGGCCGAAATCCGGGCATCCAGGGCCCCAGCAGTCCAGAGTCTGTGGATGGCGGCACGTGGATCACCTCTTTGCCACGTACAGGAGGGAGGCCTGGGCCCTAGACTGGCTCCGCTAGAGCTCCACGACCTCAGCTATTTTCCCTGACCTTTGGCCCGTGCCCTCGTGAGTGTGTGATCTCTAGTTACACTTCAGCTCCGACCACTCTGAGTCGGCCACCTGCGGATACCTGAGCGTGGACATCAACATCTATCGCTGTCTGCAGTGTCACAGGTCACTAGGAGTCTAGGCTCAGGCTGACCTTGGCTGCCTTCTGCCCAGGCAAGGAGCCTAATCCTTCAGAGGAAATGAGGACACGTGGTCACTGGCCGACATCCTTTCTTTCATCTACACAGCGGTCTAGACGAGGGGAAAGAGGCCAGGTAGGCCAGGTGAAGGCTGAGTGCGGGGCCTAAGGCTTCTTTCTCAATCACCATGGAGACAGCCACCGGAAGGCTGGGCGGAACTTCTGACGAGGACGGGTCACAAACTCTGAGCCAATAGGAGAGGTCCAGCCTAACAGGCCAGTTCCGCACAGGCCTCCATTTTACCCATGGACACACAACGGCCCCTTCTGTCCTTGGCCACAAAATCGAGGGCACCCAGGGAATAACTTCACAGTAGGCAACCCCTGATGTGGACAGGTTCGACATACTGGGACAGCAGGCAGGTACCTCTTTTCCACTTACGCTAGGATATCAGTAGGCAAGGCACCCTCCCTCAGCATCTATGGCCCCTCCTTGTACGTGTTCATTCAGAGAAATCCCTCCGGTCTACCCCTGAGACACCTCACAACTACGAGGGGCCTGAGAGAGAGCCTGGAGATGAAACAGGGGAGGTTTCCGACTCTACCGTGTCCCCGTGGGTAGAGAATAGCAGTTAGTCTGGCTGGAAAGTGTTAGCTTCTGTTGACTGACATGGGCAATACGGTAGGGGCGGACCCTGGCCAGGTGGAGCTTGTGGGCAGATGCAACCTCTGGGGGATGAATAATTCCGCTGCTGCTTTGTATGCTGGAAACCTCCCCACGCCAGGTGGGATGGGCAGAGAACATGGACCCGCACCTGCCAGGGGCCTTTCCTGGGACTGAAGGTCCCAACCTACTCTCAAGCTTGTCACCTTCTCAGCACATACTTTCCTGCACACATAATCCTGCCTTTCTCCGTCACTGCCTGATCCTACTAGGAAAAAAGCATGCCGCTCAAAGAGGCCGATGTCAGGGAAATCGAGGAGACACTGCCGTTCTCCAAACTTTTGCTGTCTACATATCCCCGCCTCCGGTGGAAGGCTGCGTATGTGGCCGGGCTGCGAAGGCAAGGCCGAAATCCTGGCATCCTGGGCCCCAGCAATCCAAAGGTTTATGGACATGGGGACCCCGATGACATGTTTCCCACATACAGGAGGAATCCTTGGGCCCTTCACTGGCTCGCCATTCAGCTCCACGACGTCCACTACTGGCCCTGGCCTTTGGCCGGTGCCCCATTGCACGTGTGCTCCGGAGCGATGTTTCTCCACCCATCACTATCATTCTGCCACCAGGGGATATGTGAGTGTGGGAGTCACCATTTGTCACTGGCAGCAGTGTCACAAGTCACTAGACTTCCAGGTACCAGCTGACCTAGGCTGCCTTCTGCCCCAGGCAAGGTCCCGAATACTTTATCCCAGATGCTGACACCTGGGCACTGGCGGACATTCATTTTGATCAACACAGAGGTCTGAGTGAGGGTCAGCAGGCCAGCTAGGTGAAGTGAAGGCCAGGTGGGCGGGACCAAGGCTCCTTTGCCATCACCACGGAGACAGTCCCACCACCGGAAGAGTGGGCGGAGCTCATGATGGGCCTGATGACAAGACCCGCCAGGCAGATGACCCAGGGCCCTCCATTATGACCTATGACACCTAGTGGCCACAGGATTTGAGCACACCCTGGGAAAGCCTACGCAGGCACAGGGGAGCCCCTGGTGCGGACTGCTTCAGGCCATTGGCAGAGCAGGCCAGGTACCTCTTTCCCACTTTCCTGAGGATATCAGTACGCAAGGCATCCCCACTCAGCATCTCTTGCCTCTCTCTGTCTCTCTCTGGACGTGTTCGTTCTCTGAAATCTCTTCCCTCTCCCCCTGAGTCACTTCGCACCTTGGAGTACCTTACAGAGCGCCCAGAGACGTAAGAGCAAAGGGGGAAGGCCTCTGGCTCTACTGGTTGCCCACGGGCAGACAAGATCTGGTAGTCTATCTGGAAGGTCTAGAGAGTAGTGATTGATTGGGGAGCTACCTCACGGGCGGACCCTGGCCAGGTGAAGCTTGCTGACATGTGGCAGCCTCTCCGGAGACTACTAATTCCGCTGGTAACATTGTATGCAAATACCCGGCTGAGAGCGAAGGGCAGAAAACGTTGACACATACCTGCCAGAGGCCTATTCTGGGTCTGAAGAGTCCACCCTGGTCTCCAGCGACTCATCATCTCAGCACACACTTTGCCTGCACACATGGAATCCGCCTCTCTCCACGAATGCCTTCTCCTGCTAGGAAACACAGGATGTCACTCAGCCAAAGGAGAGCACAGGCAAAGTCAACTGAAGCCCGCGTTTTCAAGATTTTGCCCTCTGCTGGTCCACAGCCTCCGGTGGCACACTGCATGTGCGTCACTTCTCCGAAGACAAGGCCGAAATCCGGGCATCCAGGGCCCCAGCAGTCCAGAGTCTGCGGATGGCGGCACGTGGATCACCTCTTTGCCACGTACAGGAGGGAGGCCTGGGCCCTAGACTGGCTCCGCTAGAGCTCCACGACCTCAGCTATTTTCCCTGACCTTTGGCCCGTGCCCTCGTGAGTGTGTGATCTCTAGTTACACTTCAGCTCCGACCACTCTGAGTCGGCCACCTGCGGATACCTGAGCGTGGACATCAACATCTATCGCTGTCTGCAGTGTCACAGGTCACTAGGAGTCTAGGCTCAGGCTGACCTTGGCTGCCTTCTGCCCAGGCAAGGAGCCTAATCCTTCAGAGGAAATGAGGACACGTGGTCACTGGCCGACATCCTTTCTTTCATCTACACAGCGGTCTAGACGAGGGGAAAGAGGCCAGGTAGGCCAGGTGAAGGCTGAGTGCGGGGCCTAAGGCTTCTTTCTCAATCACCATGGAGACAGCCACCGGAAGGCTGGGCGGAACTTCTGACGAGGACGGGTCACAAACTCTGAGCCAATAGGAGAGGTCCAGCCTAACAGGCCAGTTCCGCACAGGCCTCCATTTTACCCATGGACACACAACGGCCCCTTCTGTCCTTGGCCACAAAATCGAGGGCACCCAGGGAATAACTTCACAGTAGGCAACCCCTGATGTGGACAGGTTCGACATACTGGGACAGCAGGCAGGTACCTCTTTTCCACTTACGCTAGGATATCAGTAGGCAAGGCACCCTCCCTCAGCATCTATGGCCCCTCCTTGTACGTGTTCATTCAGAGAAATCCCTCCGGTCTACCCCTGAGACACCTCACAACTACGAGGGGCCTGAGAGAGAGCCTGGAGATGAAACAGGGGAGGTTTCCGACTCTACCGCGTCCCCGTGGGTAGAGAATAGCAGTTAGTCTGGCTGGAAAGTGGTAGCTTCTGTTGACTGACATGGGCAATACGGTAGGGGCGGACCCTGGCCAGGTGGAGCTTGTGGGCAGATGCAACCTCTGGGGGATGAATAATTCCGCTGCTGCTTTGTATGCTGGAAACCTCCCCACGCCAGGTGGGATGGGCAGAGAACATGGACCCGCACCTGCCAGGGGCCTTTCCTGGGACTGAAGGTCCCAACCTGCTCTCAACCTTGTCACCTTCTCAGCACATACTTTCCTGCACACATAATCCTGCCTTTCTCCGTCACTGCCTGATCCTACTAGGAAAAAAGCATGCCGCTCAAAGAGGCCGATGTCAGGGAAATCGAGGAGACACTGCCGTTCTCCAAACTTTTGCTGTCTACATATCCCCGCCTCCGGTGGAAGGCTGCGTATGTGGCCGGGCTGCGAAGGCAAGGCCGAAATCCTGGCATCCTGGGCCCCAGCAATCCAAAGGTTTATGGACGTGGGGACCCCGATGACATGTTTCCCACATACAGGAGGAATCCTTGGGCCCTTCACTGGCTCGCCATTCAGCTCCACGACGTCCACTACTGGCCCTGGCCTTTGGCCGGTGCCCCATTGCACGTGTGCTCCGGAGCGATGTTTCTCCACCCATCACTATCATTCTGCCACCAGGGGATATGTGAGTGTGGGAGTCACCATTTGTCACTGGCAGCAGTGTCACAAGTCACTAGACTTCCAGGTACCAGCTGACCTAGGCTGCCTTCTGCCCCAGGCAAGGTCCCGAATACTTTATCCCAGATGCTGACACCTGGGCACTGGCGGACATTCATTTTGATCAACACAGAGGTCTGAGTGAGGGTCAGCAGGCCAGCTAGGTGAAGTGAAGGCCAGGTGGGCGGGACCAAGGCTCCTTTGCCATCACCACGGAGACAGTCCCACCACCGGAAGAGTGGGCGGAGCTCATGATGGGCCTGATGACAAGACCCGCCAGGCAGATGACCCAGGGCCCTCCATTATGACCTATGACACCTAGTGGCCACAGGATTTGAGCACACCCTGGGAAAGCCTACGCAGGCACAGGGGAGCCCCTGGTGCGGACTGCTTCAGGCCATTGGCAGAGCAGGCCAGGTACCTCTTTCCCACTTTCCTGAGGATATCAGTACGCAAGGCATCCCCACTCAGCATCTCTTGCCTCTCTCTGTCTCTCTCTGGACGTGTTCGTTCTCTGAAATCTCTTCCCTCTCCCCCTGAGTCACTTCGCACCTTGGAGTACCTTACAGAGCGCCCAGAGACGTAAGAGCAAAGGGGGAAGGCCTCTGGCTCTACTGGTTGCCCACGGGCAGACAAGATCTGGTAGTCTATCTGGAAGGTCTAGAGAGTAGTGATTGATTGGGGAGCTACCTCACGGGCGGACCCTGGCCAGGTGAAGCTTGCTGACATGTGGCAGCCTCTCCGGAGACTACTAATTCCGCTGGTAACATTGTATGCAAATACCCGGCTGAGAGCGAAGGGCAGAAAACGTTGACACATACCTGCCAGAGGCCTATTCTGGGTCTGAAGAGTCCACCCTGGTCTCCAGCGACTCATCATCTCAGCACACACTTTGCCTGCACACATGGAATCCGCCTCTCTCCACGAATGCCTTCTCCTGCTAGGAAACACAGGATGTCACTCAGCCAAAGGAGAGCACAGGCAAAGTCAACTGAAGCCCGCGTTTTCAAGATTTTGCCCTCTGCTGGTCCACAGCCTCCGGTGGCACACTGCATGTGCGTCACTTCTCCGAAGACAAGGCCGAAATCCGGGCATCCAGGGCCCCAGCAGTCCAGAGTCTGCGGATGGCGGCACGTGGATCACCTCTTTGCCACGTACAGGAGGGAGGCCTGGGCCCTAGACTGGCTCCGCTAGAGCTCCACGACCTCAGCTATTTTCCCTGACCTTTGGCCCGTGCCCTCGTGAGTGTGTGATCTCTAGTTACACTTCAGCTCCGACCACTCTGAGTCGGCCACCTGCGGATACCTGAGCGTGGACATCAACATCTATCGCTGTCTGCAGTGTCACAGGTCACTAGGAGTCTAGGCTCAGGCTGACCTTGGCTGCCTTCTGCCCAGGCAAGGAGCCTAATCCTTCAGAGGAAATGAGGACACGTGGTCACTGGCCGACATCCTTTCTTTCATCTACACAGCGGTCTAGACGAGGGGAAAGAGGCCAGGTAGGCCAGGTGAAGGCTGAGTGCGGGGCCTAAGGCTTCTTTCTCAATCACCATGGAGACAGCCACCGGAAGGCTGGGCGGAACTTCTGACGAGGACGGGTCACAAACTCTGAGCCAATAGGAGAGGTCCAGCCTAACAGGCCAGTTCCGCACAGGCCTCCATTTTACCCATGGACACACAACGGCCCCTTCTGTCCTTGGCCACAAAATCGAGGGCACCCAGGGAATAACTTCACAGTAGGCAACCCCTGATGTGGACAGGTTCGACATACTGGGACAGCAGGCAGGTACCTCTTTTCCACTTACGCTAGGATATCAGTAGGCAAGGCACCCTCCCTCAGCATCTATGGCCCCTCCTTGTACGTGTTCATTCAGAGAAATCCCTCCGGTCTACCCCTGAGACACCTCACAACTACGAGGGGCCTGAGAGAGAGCCTGGAGATGAAACAGGGGAGGTTTCCGACTCTACCGCGTCCCCGTGGGTAGAGAATAGCAGTTAGTCTGGCTGGAAAGTGTTAGCTTCTGTTGACTGACATGGGCAATACGGTAGGGGCGGACCCTGGCCAGGTGGAGCTTGTGGGCAGATGCAACCTCTGGGGGATGAATAATTCCGCTGCTGCTTTGTATGCTGGAAACCTCCCCACGCCAGGTGGGATGGGCAGAGAACATGGACCCGCACCTGCCAGGGGCCTTTCCTGGGACTGAAGGTCCCAACCTGCTCTCAACCTTGTCACCTTCTCAGCACATACTTTCCTGCACACATAATCCTGCCTTTCTCCGTCACTGCCTGATCCTACTAGGAAAAAAGCATGCCGCTCAAAGAGGCCGATGTCAGGGAAATCGAGGAGACACTGCCGTTCTCCAAACTTTTGCTGTCTACATATCCCCACCTCCGGTGGAAGGCTGCGTATGTGGCCGGGCTGCGAAGGCAAGGCCGAAATCCTGGCATCCTGGGCCCCAGCAATCCAAAGGTTTATGGACATGGGGACCCCGATGACATGTTTCCCACATACAGGAGGAATCCTTGGGCCCTTCACTGGCTCGCCATTCAGCTCCACGACGTCCACTATTGGCCCTGGCCTTTGGCCGGTGCCCCATTGCACGTGTGCTCCGGAGCGATGTTTCTCCACCCATCACTATCATTCTGCCACCAGGGGATATGTGAGTGTGGGAGTCACCATTTGTCACTGGCAGCAGTGTCACAAGTCACTAGACTTCCAGGTACCAGCTGACCTAGGCTGCCTTCTGCCCCAGGCAAGGTCCCGAATCCTTTATCCCAGATGCTGACACCTGGGCACTGGCGGACATTCATTTTGATCAACACAGAGGTCTGAGTGAGGGTCAGCAGGCCAGCTAGGTGAAGTGAAGGCCAGGTGGGCGGGACCAAGGCTCCTTTGCCATCACCACGGAGACAGTCCCACCACCGGAAGAGTGGGCGGAGCTCATGATGGGCCTGATGACAAGACCCGCCAGGCAGATGACCCAGGGCCCTCCATTATGACCTATGACACCTAGTGGCCACAGGATTTGAGCACACCCTGGGAAAGCCTACGCAGGCACAGGGGAGCCCCTGGTGCGGACTGCTTCAGGCCATTGGCAGAGCAGGCCAGGTACCTCTTTCCCACTTTCCTGAGGATATCAGTACGCAAGGCATCCCCACTCAGCATCTCTTGCCTCTCTCTGTCTCTCTCTGGACGTGTTCGTTCTCTGAAATCTCTTCCCTCTCCCCCTGAGTCACTTCGCACCTTGGAGTACCTTACAGAGCGCCCAGAGACGTAAGAGCAAAGGGGGAAGGCCTCTGGCTCTACTGGTTGCCCACGGGCAGACAAGATCTGGTAGTCTATCTGGAAGGTCTAGAGAGTAGTGATTGATTGGGGAGCTACCTCACGGGCGGACCCTGGCCAGGTGAAGCTTGCTGACATGTGGCAGCCTCTCCGGAGACTACTAATTCCGCTGGTAACATTGTATGCAAATACCCGGCTGAGAGCGAAGGGCAGAAAACGTTGACACATACCTGCCAGAGGCCTATTCTGGGTCTGAAGAGTCCACCCTGGTCTCCAGCGACTCATCATCTCAGCACACACTTTGCCTGCACACATGGAATCCGCCTCTCTCCACGAATGCCTTCTCCTGCTAGGAAACACAGGATGTCACTCAGCCAAAGGAGAGCACAGGCAAAGTCAACTGAAGCCCGCGTTTTCAAGATTTTGCCCTCTGCTGGTCCACAGCCTCCGGTGGCACACTGCATGTGCGTCACTTCTCCGAAGACAAGGCCGAAATCCGGGCATCCAGGGCCCCAGCAGTCCAGAGTCTGCGGATGGCGGCACGTGGATCACCTCTTTGCCACGTACAGGAGGGAGGCCTGGGCCCTAGACTGGCTCCGCTAGAGCTCCACGACCTCAGCTATTTTCCCTGACCTTTGGCCCGTGCCCTCGTGAGTGTGTGATCTCTAGTTACACTTCAGCTCCGACCACTCTGAGTCGGCCACCTGCGGATACCTGAGCGTGGACATCAACATCTATCGCTGTCTGCAGTGTCACAGGTCACTAGGAGTCTAGGCTCAGGCTGACCTTGGCTGCCTTCTGCCCAGGCAAGGAGCCTAATCCTTCAGAGGAAATGAGGACACGTGGTCACTGGCCGACATCCTTTCTTTCATCTACACAGCGGTCTAGACGAGGGGAAAGAGGCCAGGTAGGCCAGGTGAAGGCTGAGTGCGGGGCCTAAGGCTTCTTTCTCAATCACCATGGAGACAGCCACCGGAAGGCTGGGCGGAACTTCTGACGAGGACGGGTCACAAACTCTGAGCCAATAGGAGAGGTCCAGCCTAACAGGCCAGTTCCGCACAGGCCTCCATTTTACCCATGGACACACAACGGCCCCTTCTGTCCTTGGCCACAAAATCGAGGGCACCCAGGGAATAACTTCACAGTAGGCAACCCCTGATGTGGACAGGTTCGACATACTGGGACAGCAGGCAGGTACCTCTTTTCCACTTACGCTAGGATATCAGTAGGCAAGGCGCCCTCCCTCAGCATCTATGGCCCCTCCTTGTACGTGTTCATTCAGAGAAATCCCTCCGGTCTACCCCTGAGACACCTCACAACTACGAGGGGCCTGAGAGAGAGCCTGGAGATGAAACAGGGGAGGTTTCCGACTCTACCGCGTCCCCGTGGGTAGAGAATAGCAGTTAGTCTGGCTGGAAAGTGGTAGCTTCTGTTGACTGACATGGGCAATACGGTAGGGGCGGACCCTGGCCAGGTGGAGCTTGTGGGCAGATGCAACCTCTGGCGGATGAATAATTCCGCTGCTGCTTTGTATGCTGGAAACCTCCCCACGCCAGGTGGGATGGGCAGAGAACATGGACCCGCACCTGCCAGGGGCCTTTCCTGGGACTGAAGGTCCCAACCTGCTCTCAACCTTGTCACCTTCTCAGCACATACTTTCCTGCACACATAATCCTGCCTTTCTCCGTCACTGCCTGATCCTACTAGGAAAAAAGCATGCCGCTCAAAGAGGCCGATGTCAGGGAAATCGAGGAGACACTGCCGTTCTCCAAACTTTTGCTGTCTACATATCCCCGCCTCCGGTGGAAGGCTGCGTATGTGGCCGGGCTGCGAAGGCAAGGCCGAAATCCTGGCATCCTGGGCCCCAGCAATCCAAAGGTTTATGGACGTGGGGACCCCGATGACATGTTTCCCACATACAGGAGGAATCCTTGGGCCCTTCACTGGCTCGCCATTCAGCTCCACAACGTCCACTACTGGCCCTGGCCTTTGGCCGGTGCCCCATTGCACGTGTGCTCCGGAGCGATGTTTCTCCACCCATCACTATCATTCTGCCACCAGGGGATATGTGAGTGTGGGAGTCACCATTTGTCACTGGCAGCAGTGTCACAAGTCACTAGACTTCCAGGTACCAGCTGACCTAGGCTGCCTTCTGCCCCAGGCAAGGTCCCGAATCCTTTATCCCAGATGCTGACACCTGGGCACTGGCGGACATTCATTTTGATCAACACAGAGGTCTGAGTGAGGGTCAGCAGGCCAGCTAGGTGAAGTGAAGGCCAGGTGGGCGGGACCAAGGCTCCTTTGCCATCACCATGGAGACAGTCCCACCACCGGAAGAGTGGGCGGAGCTCATGATGGGCCTGATGACAAGACCCGCCAGGCAGATGACCCAGGGCCCTCCATTATGACCTATGACACCTAGTGGCCACAGGATTTGAGCACACCCTGGGAAAGCCTACGCAGGCACAGGGGAGCCCCTGGTGCGGACTGCTTCAGGCCATTGGCAGAGCAGGCCAGGTACCTCTTTCCCACTTTCCTGAGGATATCAGTACGCAAGGCATCCCCACTCAGCATCTCTTGCCTCTCTCTGTCTCTCTCTGGACGTGTTCGTTCTCTGAAATCTCTTCCCTCTCCCCCTGAGTCACTTCGCACCTTGGAGTACCTTACAGAGCGCCCAGAGACGTAAGAGCAAAGGGGGAAGGCCTCTGGCTCTACTGGTTGCCCACGGGCAGACAAGATCTGGTAGTCTATCTGGAAGGTCTAGAGAGTAGTGATTGATTGGGGAGCTACCTCACGGGCGGACCCTGGCCAGGTGAAGCTTGCTGACATGTGGCAGCCTCTCCGGAGACTACTAATTCCGCTGGTAACATTGTATGCAAATACCCGGCTGAGAGCGAAGGGCAGAAAACGTTGACACATACCTGCCAGAGGCCTATTCTGGGTCTGAAGAGTCCACCCTGGTCTCCAGCGACTCATCATCTCAGCACACACTTTGCCTGCACACATGGAATCCGCCTCTCTCCACGAATGCCTTCTCCTGCTAGGAAACACAGGATGTCACTCAGCCAAAGGAGAGCACAGGCAAAGTCAACTGAAGCCCGCGTTTTCAAGATTTTGCCCTCTGCTGGTCCACAGCCTCCGGTGGCACACTGCATGTGCGTCACTTCTCCGAAGACAAGGCCGAAATCCGGGCATCCAGGGCCCCAGCAGTCCAGAGTCTGCGGATGGCGGCATGTGGATCACCTCTTTGCCACGTACAGGAGGGAGGCCTGGGCCCTAGACTGGCTCCGCTAGAGCTCCACGACCTCAGCTATTTTCCCTGACCTTTGGCCCATGCCCTCGTGAGTGTGTGATCTCTAGTTACACTTCAGCTCCGACCACTCTGAGTCGGCCACCTGCGGATACCTGAGCGTGGACATCAACATCTATCGCTGTCTGCAGTGTCACAGGTCACTAGGAGTCTAGGCTCAGGCTGACCTTGGCTGCCTTCTGCCCAGGCAAGGAGCCTAATCCTTCAGAGGAAATGAGGACACGTGGTCACTGGCCGACATCCTTTCTTTCATCTACACAGCGGTCTAGACGAGGGGAAAGAGGCCAGGTAGGCCAGGTGAAGGCTGAGTGCAGGGCCTAAGGCTTCTTTCTCAATCACCATGGAGACCGCCACCGGAAGGCTGGGCGGAACTTCTGACGAGGACGGGTCACAAACTCTGAGCCAATAGGAGAGGTCCAGCCTAACAGGCCAGTTCCGCACAGGCCTCCATTTTACCCATGGACACACAACGGCCCCTTCTGTCCTTGGCCACAAAATCGAGGGCACCCAGGGAATAACTTCACAGTAGGCAACCCCTGATGTGGACAGGTTCGACATACTGGGACAGCAGGCAGGTACCTCTTTTCCACTTACGCTAGGATATCAGTAGGCAAGGCACCCTCCCTCAGCATCTATGGCCCCTCCCTGTACGTGTTCATTCAGAGAAATCCCTCCGGTCTACCCCTGAGACACCTCACAACTACGAGGGGCCTGAGAGAGAGCCTGGAGATGAAACAGGGGAGGTTTCCGACTCTACCGCGTCCCCGTGGGTAGAGAATAGCAGTTAGTCTGGCTGATAAGTGTTAGCTTCTGTTGACTGACATGGGCAATACGGTAGGGGCGGATCCTGGCCAGGTGGAGCTTGTGGGCAGATGCAACCTCTGGCGGATGAATAATTCCGCTGCTGCTTTGTATGCTGGAAACCTCCCCACGCCAGGTGGGATGGGCAGAGAACATGGACCCGCACCTGCCAGGGGCCTTTCCTGGGACTGAAGGTCCCAACCTGCTCTCAACCTTGTCACCTTCTCAGCACATACTTTCCTGCACACATAATCCTGCCTTTCTCCGTCACTGCCTTGTCCTACTAGGAAAAAAGCATGCCGCTCAAAGAGGCCGATGTCAGGGAAATCGAGGAGACACTGCCGTTCTCCAAACTTTTGCTGTCTACATATCCCCGCCTCCGGTGGAAGGCTGCGTATGTGGCCCGGCTGCGAAGGCAAGGCCAAAATCCTGGCATCCTGGGCCCCAGCAATCCAATGGTTTATGGACGTGGGGACCCGGATGACATGTTTCCCACATACAGGAGGAATCCTTGGGCCCTTCCCTGGCTCGCCATTCAGCTCCACGACGTCCGCTACTGGCCCTGGCCTTTGGCCGGTGCCCCATTGCACGTGTGCTCCGGAGCGATGTTTCTCCACCCATCACTATCATTCTGCCACCAGGGGATATGTGAGTGTGGGAGTCACCATTTGTCACTGGCAGCAGTGTCACAAGTCACTAGACTTCCAGGTACCAGCTGACCTAGGCTGCCTTCTGCCCCAGGCAAGGTCCCGAATCCTTTATCCCAGATGCTGACACCTGGGCACTGGCGGACATTCATTTTGATCAACACAGAGGTCTGAGTGAGGGTCAGCAGGCCAGCTAGGTGAAGTGAAGGCCAGGTGGGCGGGACCAAGGCTCCTTTGCCATCACCATGGAGACAGTCCCACCACCGGAAGAGTGGGCGGAGCTCATGATGGGCCTGATGACAAGACCCGCCAGGCAGATGACCCAGGGCCCTCCATTATGACCTATGACACCTAGTGGCCACAGGATTTGAGCACACCCTGGGAAAGCCTACGCAGGCACAGGGGAGCCCCTGGTGCGGACTGCTTCAGGCCATTGGCAGAGCAGGCCAGGTACCTCTTTCCCACTTTCCTGAGGATATCAGTACGCAAGGCATCCCCACTCAGCATCTCTTGCCTCTCTCTGTCTCTCTCTGGACGTGTTCGTTCTCTGAAATCTCTTCCCTCTCCCCCTGAGTCACTTCGCACCTTGGAGTACCTTACAGAGCGCCCAGAGACGTAAGAGCAAAGGGGGAAGGCCTCTGGCTCTACTGGTTGCCCACGGGCAGACAAGATCTGGTAGTCTATCTGGAAGGTCTAGAGAGTAGTGATTGATTGGGGAGCTACCTCACGGGCGGACCCTGGCCAGGTGAAGCTTGCTGACATGTGGCAGCCTCTCCGGAGACTACTAATTCCGCTGGTAACATTGTATGCAAATACCCGGCTGAGAGCGAAGGGCAGAAAACTTTGACACATACCTGCCAGAGGCCTATTCTGGGTCTGAAGAGTCCACCCTGGTCTCCAGCGACTCATCATCTCAGCACACACTTTGCCTGCACACATGGAATCCGCCTCTCTCCACGAATGCCTTCTCCTGCTAGGAAACACAGGATGTCACTCAGCCAAAGGAGAGCACAGGCAAAGTCAACTGAAGCCCGCGTTTTCAAGATTTTGCCCTCTGCTGGTCCACAGCCTCCGGTGGCACACTGCATGTGCGTCACTTCTCCGAAGACAAGGCCGAAATCCGGGCATCCAGGGCCCCAGCAGTCCAGAGTCTGCGGATGGCGGCACGTGGATCACCTCTTTGCCACGTACAGGAGGGAGGCCTGGGCCCTAGACTGGCTCCGCTAGAGCTCCACGACCTCAGCTATTTTCCCTGACCTTTGGCCCGTGCCCTCGTGAGTGTGTGATCTCTAGTTACACTTCAGCTCCGACCACTCTGAGTCGGCCACCTGCGGATACCTGAGCGTGGACATCAACATCTATCGCTGTCTGCAGTGTCACAGGTCACTAGGAGTCTAGGCTCAGGCTGACCTTGGCTGTCTTCTGCCCAGGCAAGGAGCCTAATCCTTCAGAGGAAATGAGGACACGTGGTCACTGGCCGACATCCTTTCTTTCATCTACACAGCGGTCTAGACGAGGGGAAAGAGGCCAGGTAGGCCAGGTGAAGGCTGAGTGCGGGGCCTAAGGCTTCTTTCTCAATCACCATGGAGACAGCCACCGGAAGGCTGGGCGGAACTTCTGACGAGGACGGGTCACAAACTCTGAGCCAATAGGAGAGGTCCAGCCTAACAGGCCAGTTCCGCACAGGCCTCCATTTTACCCATGGACACACAACGGCCCCTTCTGTCCTTGGCCACAAAATCGAGGGCACCCAGGGAATAACTTCACAGTAGGCAACCCCTGATGTGGACAGGTTCGACATACTGGGACAGCAGGCAGGTACCTCTTTTCCACTTACGCTAGGATATCAGTAGGCAAGGCACCCTCCCTCAGCATCTATGGCCCCTCCTTGTACGTGTTCATTCAGAGAAATCCCTCCGGTCTACCCCTGAGACACCTCACAACTACGAGGGGCCTGAGAGAGAGCCTGGAGATGAAACAGGGGAGGTTTCCGACTCTACCGTGTCCCCGTGGGTAGAGAATAGCAGTTAGTCTGGCTGGAAAGTGTTAGCTTCTGTTGACTGACATGGGCAATACGGTAGGGGCGGATCCTGGCCAGGTGGAGCTTGTGGGCAGATGCAACCTCTGGCGGATGAATAATTCCGCTGCTGCTTTGTATGCTGGAAACCTCCCCACGCCAGGTGGGATGGGCAGAGAACATGGACCCGCACCTGCCAGGGGCCTTTCCTGGGACTGAAGGTCCCAACCTGCTCTCAACCTTGTCACCTTCTCAGCACATACTTTCCTGCACACATAATCCTGCCTTTCTCCGTCACTGCCTTGTCCTACTAGGAAAAAAGCATGCCGCTCAAAGAGGCCGATGTCAGGGAAATCGAGGAGACACTGCCGTTCTCCAAACTTTTGCTGTCTACATATCCCCGCCTCCGGTGGAAGGCTGCGTATGTGGCCGGGCTGCGAAGGCAAGGCCGAAATCCTGGCATCCTGGGCCCCAGCAATCCAATGGTTTATGGACGTGGGGACCCGGATGACATGTTTCCCACATACAGGAGGAATCCTTGGGCCCTTCACTGGCTCGCCATTCAGCTCCACGACGTCCGCTACTGGCCCTGGCCTTTGGCCGGTGCCCCATTGCACGTGTGCTCCGGAGCGATGTTTCTCCACCCATCACTATCATTCTGCCACCAGGGGATATGTGAGTGTGGGAGTCACCATTTGTCACTGGCAGCAGTGTCACAAGTCACTAGACTTCCAGGTACCAGCTGACCTAGGCTGCCTTCTGCCCCAGGCAAGGTCCCGAATCCTTTATCCCAGATGCTGACACCTGGGCACTGGCGGACATTCATTTTGATCAACACAGAGGTCTGAGTGAGGGTCAGCAGGCCAGCTAGGTGAAGTGAAGGCCAGGTGGGCGGGACCAAGGCTCCTTTGCCATCACCACGGAGACAGTCCCACCACCGGAAGAGTGGGCGGAGCTCATGATGGGCCTGATGACAAGACCCGCCAGGCAGATGACACAGGGCCCTCCATTATGACCTATGACACCTAGTGGCCACAGGATTTGAGCACACCCTGGGAAAGCCTACGCAGGCACAGGGGAGCCCCTGGTGCGGACTGCTTCAGGCCATTGGCAGAGCAGGCCAGGTACCTCTTTCCCACTTTCCTGAGGATATCAGTACGCAAGGCATCCCCACTCAGCATCTCTTGCCTCTCTCTGTCTCTCTCTGGACGTGTTCGTTCTCTGAAATCTCTTCCCTCTCCCCCTGAGTCACTTCGCACCTTGGAGTACCTTACAGAGCGCCCAGAGACGTAAGAGCAAAGGGGGAAGGCCTCTGGCTCTACTGGTTGCCCACGGGCAGACAAGATCTGGTAGTCTATCTGGAAGGTCTAGAGAGTAGTGATTGATTGGGGAGCTACCTCACGGGCGGACCCTGGCCAGGTGAAGCTTGCTGACATGTGGCAGCCTCTCCGGAGACTACTAATTCCGCTGGTAACATTGTATGCAAATACCCGGCTGAGAGCGAAGGGCAGAAAACGTTGACACATACCTGCCAGAGGCCTATTCTGGGTCTGAAGAGTCCACCCTGGTCTCCAGCGACTCATCATCTCAGCACACACTTTGCCTGCACACATGGAATCCGCCTCTCTCCACGAATGCCTTCTCCTGCTAGGAAACACAGGATGTCACTCAGCCAAAGGAGAACACAGGCAAAGTCAACTGAAGCCCGCGTTTTCAAGATTTTGCCCTCTGCTGGTCCACAGCCTCCGGTGGCACACTGCATGTGCGTCACTTCTCCGAAGACAAGGCCGAAATCCGGGCATCCAGGGCCCCAGCAGTCCAGAGTCTGCGGATGGCGGCACGTGGATCACCTCTTTGCCACGTACAGGAGGGAGGCCTGGGCCCTAGACTGGCTCCGCTAGAGCTCCACGACCTCAGCTATTTTCCCTGACCTTTGGCCCGTGCCCTCGTGAGTGTGTGATCTCTAGTTACACTTCAGCTCCGACCACTCTGAGTCGGCCACCTGCGGATACCTGAGCGTGGACATCAACATCTATCGCTGTCTGCAGTGTCACAGGTCACTAGGAGTCTAGGCTCAGGCTGACCTTGGCTGTCTTCTGCCCAGGCAAGGAGCCTAATCCTTCAGAGGAAATGAGGACACGTGGTCACTGGCCGACATCCTTTCTTTCATCTACACAGCGGTCTAGACGAGGGGAAAGAGGCCAGGTAGGCCAGGTGAAGGCTGAGTGCGGGGCCTAAGGCTTCTTTCTCAATCACCATGGAGACAGCCACCGGAAGGCTGGGCGGAACTTCTGATGAGGACGGGTCACAAACTCTGAGACAATAGGAGAGGTCCAGCCTAACAGGCCAGTTCCGCACAGGCCTCCATTTTACCCATGGACACACAGCGGCCCCTTCTGTCCTTGGCCACAAAATCGAGGGCACCCAGGGAATAACTTCACAGTAGGCAACCCCTGATGTGGACAGGTTCGACATACTGGGACAGCAGGCAGGTACCTCTTTTCCACTTAGGCTAGCATATCAGTAGGCAAGGCGCCCTCCCTCAGCATCTATGGCCCCTCCTTGTACGTGTTCATTCAGAGAAATCCCTCCGGTCTACCCCTGAGACACCTCACAACTACGAGGGCCCTGAGAGAGAGCCTGGAGATGAAACAGGGGAGGTTTCCGACTCTACCGTGTCCCCGTGGGTAGAGAATAGCAGTTAGTCTGGCTGGAAAGTGTTAGCTTCTGTTGACTGACATGGGCAATACGGTAGGGGCGGACCCTGGCCAGGTGGAGCTTGTGGGCAGATGCAACCTCTGGGGGATGAATAATTCCGCTGCTGCTTTGTATGCTGGAAACCTCCCCACGCCAGGTGGGATGGGCAGAGAACATGGACCCGCACCTGCCAGGGGCCTTTCCTGGGACTGAAGGTCCCAACCTGCTCTCAACCTTGTCACCTTCTCAGCACATACTTTCCTGCACACATAATCCTGCCTTTCTCCGTCACTGCCTGATCCTACTAGGAAAAAAGCATGCCGCTCAAAGAGGCCGATGTCAGGGAAATCGAGGAGACACTGCCGTTCTCCAAACTTTTGCTGTCTACATATCCCCGCCTCCGGTGGAAGGCTGCGTATGTGGCCGGGCTGCGAAGGCAAGGCCGAAATCCTGGCATCCTGGGCCCCAGCAATCCAAAGGTTTATGGACGTGGGGACCCCGATGACATGTTTCCCACATACAGGAGGAATCCTTGGGCCCTTCACTGGCTCGCCATTCAGCTCCACGACGTCCACTACTGGCCCTGGCCTTTGGCCGGTGCCCCATTGCACGTGTGCTCCGGAACGATGTTTCTCCACCCATCACTATCATTCTGCCACCAGGGGATATGTGAGTGTGGGAGTCACCATTTGTCACTGGCAGCAGTGTCACAAGTCACTAGACTTCCAGGTACCAGCTGACCTAGGCTGCCTTCTGCCCCAGGCAAGGTCCCGAATCCTTTATCCCAGATGCTGACACCTGGGCACTGGCGGACATTCATTTTGATCAACACAGAGGTCTGAGTGAGGGTCAGCAGGCCAGCTAGGTGAAGTGAAGGCCAGGTGGGCGGGACCAAGGCTCCTTTGCCATCACCATGGAGACAGTCCCACCACTGGAAGAGTGGGCGGAGCTCATGATGGGCCTGATGACAAGACCCGCCAGGCAGATGACCCAGGGCCCTCCATTATGACCTATGACACCTAGTGGCCACAGGATTTGAGCACACCCTGGGAAAGCCTACGCAGGCACAGGGGAGCCCCTGGTGCGGACTGCTTCAGGCCATTGGCAGAGCAGGCCAGGTACCTCTTTCCCACTTTCCTGAGGATATCAGTACGCAAGGCATCCCCACTCAGCATCTCTTGCCTCTCTCTGTCTCTCTCTGGACGTGTTCGTTCTCTGAAATCTCTTCCCTCTCCCCCTGAGTCACTTCGCACCTTGGAGTACCTTACAGAGCGCCCAGAGACATAAGAGCAAAGGGGGAAGGCCTCTGGCTCTACTGGTTGCCCACGGGCAGACAAGATCTGGTAGTCTATCTGGAAGGTCTAGAGAGTAGTGATTGATTGGGGAGCTACCTCACGGGCGGACCCTGGCCAGGTGAAGCTTGCTGACATGTGGCAGCCTCTCCGGAGACTACTAATTCCGCTGGTAACATTGTATGCAAATACCCGGCTGAGAGCGAAGGGCAGAAAACGTTGACACATACCTGCCAGAGGCCTATTCTGGGTCTGAAGAGTCCACCCTGGTCTCCAGCGACTCATCATCTCAGCACACACTTTGCCTGCACACATGGAATCCGCCTCTCTCCACGAATGCCTTCTCCTGCTAGGAAACACAGGATGTCACTCAGCCAAAGGAGAACACAGGCAAAGTCAACTGAAGCCCGCGTTTTCAAGATTTTGCCCTCTGCTGGTCCACAGCCTCCGGTGGCACACTGCATGTGCGTCACTTCTCCGAAGACAAGGCCGAAATCCGGGCATCCAGGGCCCCAGCAGTCCAGAGTCTGCGGATGGCGGCACGTGGATCACCTCTTTGCCACGTACAGGAGGGAGGCCTGGGCCCTAGACTGGCTCCGCTAGAGCTCCACGACCTCAGCTATTTTCCCTGACCTTTGGCCCGTGCCCTCGTGAGTGTGTGATCTCTAGTTACACTTCAGCTCCGACCACTCTGAGTCGGCCACCTGCAGATACCTGAGCGTGGACATCAACATCTATCGCTGTCTGCAGTGTCACAGGTCACTAGGAGTCTAGGCTCAGGCTGACCTTGGCTGTCTTCTGCCCAGGCAAGGAGCCTAATCCTTCAGAGGAAATGAGGACACGTGGTCACTGGCCGACATCCTTTCTTTCATCTACACAGCGGTCTAGACGAGGGGAAAGAGGCCAGGTAGGCCAGGTGAAGGCTGAGTGCGGGGCCTAAGGCTTCTTTCTCAATCACCATGGAGACAGCCAACGGAAGGCTGGGCGGAACTTCTGACGAGGACGGGTCACAAACTCTGAGACAATAGGAGAGGTCCAGCCTAACAGGCCAGTTCCGCACAGGCCTCCATTTTACCCATGGACACACAGCGGCCCCTTCTGTCCTTGGCCACAAAATCGAGGGCACCCAGGGAATAACTTCACAGTAGGCAACCCCTGATGTGGACAGGTTCGACATACTGGGACAGCAGGCAGGTACCTCTTTTCCACTTAGGCTAGCATATCAGTAGGCAAGGCGCCCTCCCTCAGCATCTATGGCCCCTCCTTGTACGTGTTCATTCAGAGAAATCCCTCCGGTCTACCCCTGAGACCCTCACAACTACGAGGGCCCTGAGAGAGAGCCTGGAGATGAAACAGGGGAGGTTTCCGACTCTACCGTGTCCCCGTGGGTAGAGAATAGCAGTTAGTCTGGCTGGAAAGTGTTAGCTTCTGTTGACTGACATGGGCAATACGGTAGGGGCGGACCCTGGCCAGGTGGAGCTTGTGGGCAGATGCAACCTCTGGCGGATGAATAATTCCGCTGCTGCTTTGTATGCTGGAAACCTCCCCACGCCAGGTGGGATGGGCAGAGAACATGGACCCGCACCTGCCAGGGGCCTTTCCTGGGACTGAAGGTCCCAACCTGCTCTCAACCTTGTCACCTTCTCAGCACATACTTTCCTGCACACATAATCCTGCCTTTCTCCGTCACTGCCTGATCCTACTAGGAAAAAAGCATGCCGCTCAAAGAGGCCGATGTCAGGGAAATCGAGGAGACACTGCCGTTCTCCAAACTTTTGCTGTCTACATATCCCCGCCTCCGGTGGAAGGCTGCGTATGTGGCCGGGCTGCGAAGGCAAGGCCGAAATCCTGGCATCCTGGGCCCCAGCAATCCAAAGGTTTATGGACGTGGGGACCCCGATGACGTGTTTCCCACATACAGGAGGAATCCTTGGGCCCTTCACTGGCTCGCCATTCAGCTCCACGACGTCCACTATTGGCCCTGGCCTTTGGCCGGTGCCCCATTGCACGTGTGCTCCGGAGCGATGTTTCTCCACCCATCACTATCATTCTGCCACCAGGGGATATGTGAGTGTGGGAGTCACCATTTGTCACTGGCAGCAGTGTCACAAGTCACTAGACTTCCAGGTACCAGCTGACCTAGGCTGCCTTCTGCCCCAGGCAAGGTCCCGAATCCTTTATCCCAGATGCTGACACCTGGGCACTGGCGGACATTCATTTTGATCAACACAGAGGTCTGAGTGAGGGTCAGCAGGCCAGCTAGGTGAAGTGAAGGCCAGGTGGGCGGGACCAAGGCTCCTTTGCCATCACCATGGAGACAGTCCCACCACTGGAAGAGTGGGCGGAGCTCATGGTGGGCCTGATGACAAGACCCGCCAGGCAGATGACCCAGGGCCCTCCATTATGACCTATGACACCTAGTGGCCACAGGATTTGAGCACACCCTGGGAAAGCCTACGCAGGCACAGGGGAGCCCCTGGTGCGGACTGCTTCAGGGCATTGGCAGAGCAGGCCAGGTACCTCTTTCCCACTTTCCTGAGGATATCAGTACGCAAGGCATCCCCACTCAGCATCTCTTGCCTCTCTCTGTCTCTCTCTGGACGTGTTCGTTCTCTGAAATCTCTTCCCTCTCCCCCTGAGTCACTTCGCACCTTGGAGTCCCTTACAGAGCGCCCAGAGACGTAAGAGCAAAGGGGGAAGGCCTCTGGCTCTACTGGTTGCCCATGGGCAGACAAGATCTGGTAGTCTATCTGGAAGGTCTAGAGAGTAGTGATTGATTGGGGAGCTACCTCACGGGCGGACCCTGGCCAGGTGAAGCTTGCTGACATGTGGCAGCCTCTCCGGAGACTACTAATTCCGCTGGTAACATTGTATGCAAATACCCGGCTGAGAGCAAAGGGCAGAAAATGTTGACACATACCTGCCAGAGGCCTATTCTGGGTCTGAAGAGTCCACCCTGGTCTCCAGCGACTCATCATCTCAGCACACACTTTGCCTGCACACATGGAATCCGCCTCTCTCCACGAATGCCTTCTCCTGCTAGGAAACACAGGATGTCACTCAGCCAAAGGAGAGCACAGGCAAAGTCAACTGAAGCCCGCGTTTTCAAGATTTTGCCCTCTGCTGGTCCACAGCCTCCGGTGGCACACTGCATGTGCGTCACTTCTCCGAAGACAAGGCCGAAATCCGGGCATCCAGGGCCCTAGCAGTCCAGAGTCTGCGGATGGCGGCACGTGGATCACCTCTTTGCCACGTACAGGAGGGAGGCCTGGGCCCTAGACTGGCTCCGCTAGAGCTCCACGACCCCAGCTGTTTTCCCTGACCTTTGGCCCGTGCCCTCGTGAGTGTGTGATCTCTAGTTACACTTCAGCTCCGACCACTCTGAGTCGGCCACCTGCGGATACCTGAGCGTGGACATCAACATCTATCGCTGTCTGCAGTGTCACAGGTCACTAGGAGTCTAGGCTCAGGCTGACCTTGGCTGTCTTCTGCCCAGGCAAGGAGCCTAATCCTTCAGAGGAAATGAGGACACGTGGTCACTGGCCGACATCCTTTCTTTCATCTACACAGCGGTCTAGACGAGGGGAAAGAGGCCAGGTAGGCCAGGTGAAGGCTGAGTGCGGGGCCTAAGGCTTCTTTCTCAATCACCATGGAGACAGCCAACGGAAGGCTGGGCGGAACTTCTGACGAGGACGGGTCACAAACTCTGAGACAATAGGAGAGGTCCAGCCTAACAGGCCAGTTCCGCACAGGCCTCCATTTTACCCATGGACACACAGCGGCCCCTTCTGTCCTTGGCCACAAAATCGAGGGCACCCAGGGAATAACTTCACAGTAGGCAACCCCTGATGTGGACAGGTTCGACATACTGGGACAGCAGGCAGGTACCTCTTTTCCACTTAGGCTAGCATATCAGTAGGCAAGGCGCCCTCCCTCAGCATCTATGGCCCCTCCTTGTACGTGTTCATTCAGAGAAATCCCTCCGGTCTACCCCTGAGACCCTCACAACTACGAGGGCCCTGAGAGAGAGCCTGGAGATGAAACAGGGGAGGTTTCCGACTCTACCGTGTCCCCGTGGGTAGAGAATAGCAGTTAGTCTGGCTGGAAAGTGTTAGCTTCTGTTGACTGACATGGGCAATACGGTAGGGGCGGACCCTGGCCAGGTGGAGCTTGTGGGCAGATGCAACCTCTGGCGGATGAATAATTCCGCTGCTGCTTTGTATGCTGGAAACCTCCCCACGCCAGGTGGGATGGGCAGAGAACATGGACCCGCACCTGCCAGGGGCCTTTCCTGGGACTGAAGGTCCCAACCTGCTCTCAACCTTGTCACCTTCTCAGCACATACTTTCCTGCACACATAATCCTGCCTTTCTCCGTCACTGCCTGATCCTACTAGGAAAAAAGCATGCCGCTCAAAGAGGCCGATGTCAGGGAAATCGAGGAGACACTGCCGTTCTCCAAACTTTTGCTGTCTACATATCCCCGCCTCCGGTGGAAGGCTGCGTATGTGGCCGGGCTGCGAAGGCAAGGCCGAAATCCTGGCATCCTGGGCCCCAGCAATCCAAAGGTTTATGGACGTGGGGACCCCGATGACATGTTTCCCACATACAGGAGGAATCCTTGGGCCCTTCACTGGCTCGCCATTCAGCTCCACGACGTCCACTACTGGCCCTGGCCTTTGGCCGGTACCCCATTGCACGTGTGCTCCGGAACGATGTTTCTCCACCCATCACTATCATTCTGCCACCAGGGGATATGTGAGTGTGGGAGTCACCATTTGTCACTGGCAGCAGTGTCACAAGTCACTAGACTTCCAGGTACCAGCTGACCTAGGCTGCCTTCTGCCCCAGGCAAGGTCCCGAATCCTTTATCCCAGATGCTGACACCTGGGCACTTGCGGACATTCATTTTGATCAACACAGAGGTCTGAGTGAGGGTCAGCAGGCCAGCTAGGTGAAGTGAAGGCCAGGTGGGCGGGACCAAGGCTCCTTTGCCATCACCATGGAGACAGTCCCACCACCGGAAGAGTGGGCGGAGCTCATGATGGGCCTGATGACAAGACCCGCCAGGTAGATGACCCAGGGCCCTCCATTATGACCTATGACACCTAGTGGCCACAGGATTTGAGCACACCCTGGGAAAGCCTACGCAGGCACAGGGGAGCCCCTGGTGCGGACTGCTTCAGGCCATTGGCAGAGCAGGCCAGGTACCTCTTTCCCACTTTCCTGAGGATATCAGTACGCAAGGCATCCCCACTCAGCATCTCTTGCCTCTCTCTGTCTCTCTCTGGACGTGTTCGTTCTCTGAAATCTCTTCCCTCTCCCCCTGAGTCACTTCGCACCTTGGAGTACCTTACAGAGCGCCCAGAGACGTAAGAGCAAAGGGGGAAGGCCTCTGGCTCTACTGGTTGCCCACGGGCAGACAAGATCTGGTAGTCTATCTGGAAGGTCTAGAGAGTAGTGATTGATTGGGGAGCTACCTCACGGGCGGACCCTGGCCAGGTGAAGCTTGCTGACATGTGGCAGCCTCTCCGGAGACTACTAATTCCGCTGGTAACATTGTATGCAAATACCCGGCTGAGAGCGAAGGGCAGAAAACGTTGACACATACCTGCCAGAGGCCTATTCTGGGTCTGAAGAGTCCACCCTGGTCTCCAGCGACTCATCATCTCAGCACACACTTTGCCTGCACACATGGAATCCGCCTCTCTCCACGAATGCCTTCTCCTGCTAGGAAACACAGGATGTCACTCAGCCAAAGGAGAGCACAGGCAAAGTCAACCGAAGCCCGCGTTTTCAAGATTTTGCCCTCTGCTGGTCCACAGCCTCCGGTGGCACACTGCATGTGCGTCACTTCTCCGAAGACAAGGCCGAAATCCGGGCATCCAGGGCCCCAGCAGTCCAGAGTCTGCGGATGGCGGCACGTGGATCACCTCTTTGCCACGTACAGGAGGGAGGCCTGGGCCCTAGACTGGCTCCGCTAGAGCTCCACGACCTCAGCTATTTTCCCTGACCTTTGGCCCGTGCCCTCGTGAGTGTGTGATCTCTAGTTACACTTCAGCTCCGACCACTCTGAGTCGGCCACCTGCAGATACCTGAGCGTGGACATCAACATCTATCGCTGTCTGCAGTGTCACAGGTCACTAGGAGTCTAGGCTCAGGCTGACCTTGGCTGTCTTCTGCCCAGGCAAGGAGCCTAATCCTTCAGAGGAAATGAGGACACGTGGTCACTGGCCGACATCCTTTCTTTCATCTACACAGCGGTCTAGACGAGGGGAAAGAGGCCAGGTAGGCCAGGTGAAGGCTGAGTGCGGGGCCTAAGGCTTCTTTCTCAATCACCATGGAGACAGCCAACGGAAGGCTGGGCGGAACTTCTGACGAGGACGGGTCACAAACTCTGAGACAATAGGAGAGGTCCAGCCTAACAGGCCAGTTCCGCACAGGCCTCCATTTTACCCATGGACACACAGCGGCCCCTTCTGTCCTTGGCCACAAAATCGAGGGCACCCAGGGAATAACTTCACAGTAGGCAACCCCTGATGTGGACAGGTTCGACATACTGGGACAGCAGGCAGGTACCTCTTTTCCACTTAGGCTAGCATATCAGTAGGCAAGGCGCCCTCCCTCAGCATCTATGGCCCCTCCTTGTACGTGTTCATTCAGAGAAATCCCTCCGGTCTACCCCTGAGACCCTCACAACTACCAGGGCCCTGAGAGAGAGCCTGGAGATGAAACAGGGGAGGTTTCCGACTCTACCGTGTCCCCGTGGGTAGAGAATAGCAGTTAGTCTGGCTGGAAAGTGTTAGCTTCTGTTGACTGACATGGGCAATACGGTAGGGGCGGACCCTGGCCAGGTGGAGCTTGTGGGCAGATGCAACCTCTGGCGGATGAATAATTCCGCTGCTGCTTTGTATGCTGGAAACCTCCCCACGCCAGGTGGGATGGGCAGAGAACATGGACCCGCACCTGCCAGGGGCCTTTCCTGGGACTGAAGGTCCCAACCTGCTCTCAACCTTGTCACCTTCTCAGCACATACTTTCCTGCACACATAATCCTGCCTTTCTCCGTCACTGCCTGATCCTACTAGGAAAAAAGCATGCCGCTCAAAGAGGCCGATGTCAGGGAAATCGAGGAGACACTGCCGTTCTCCAAACTTTTGCTGTCTACATATCCCCGCCTCCGGTGGAAGGCTGCGTATGTGGCCGGGCTGCGAAGGCAAGGCCGAAATCCTGGCATCCTGGGCCCCAGCAATCCAAAGGTTTATGGACGTGGGGACCCCGATGACGTGTTTCCCACATACAGGAGGAATCCTTGGGCCCTTCACTGGCTCGCCATTCAGCTCCACGACGTCCACTATTGGCCCTGGCCTTTGGCCGGTGCCCCATTGCACGTGTGCTCCGGAGCGATGTTTCTCCACCCATCACTATCATTCTGCCACCAGGGGATATGTGAGTGTGGGAGTCACCATTTGTCACTGGCAGCAGTGTCACAAGTCACTAGACTTCCAGGTACCAGCTGACCTAGGCTGCCTTCTGCCCCAGGCAAGGTCCCGAATCCTTTATCCCAGATGCTGACACCTGGGCACTGGCGGACATTCATTTTGATCAACACAGAGGTCTGAGTGAGGGTCAGCAGGCCAGCTAGGTGAAGTGAAGGCCAGGTGGGCGGGACCAAGGCTCCTTTGCCATCACCATGGAGACAGTCCCACCACTGGAAGAGTGGGCGGAGCTCATGATGGGCCTGATGACAAGACCCGCCAGGCAGATGACCCAGGGCCCTCCATTATGACCTATGACACCTAGTGGCCACAGGATTTGAGCACACCCTGGGAAAGCCTACGCAGGCACAGGGGAGCCCCTGGTGCGGACTGCTTCAGGCCATTGGCAGAGCAGGCCAGGTACCTCTTTCCCACTTTCCTGAGGATATCAGTACGCAAGGCATCCCCACTCAGCATCTCTTGCCTCTCTCTGTCTCTCTCTGGACGTGTTCGTTCTCTGAAATCTCTTCCCTCTCCCCCTGAGTCACTTCGCACCTTGGAGTACCTTACAGAGCGCCCAGAGACATAAGAGCAAAGGGGGAAGGCCTCTGGCTCTACTGGTTGCCCACGGGCAGACAAGATCTGGTAGTCTATCTGGAAGGTCTAGAGAGTAGTGATTGATTGGGGAGCTACCTCACGGGCGGACCCTGGCCAGGTGAAGCTTGCTGACATGTGGCAGCCTCTCCGGAGACTACTAATTCCGCTGGTAACATTGTATGCAAATACCCGGCTGAGAGCGAAGGGCAGAAAACGTTGACACATACCTGCCAGAGGCCTATTCTGGGTCTGAAGAGTCCACCCTGGTCTCCAGCGACTCATCATCTCAGCACACACTTTGCCTGCACACATGGAATCCGCCTCTCTCCACGAATGCCTTCTCCTGCTAGGAAACACAGGATGTCACTCAGCCAAAGGAGAACACAGGCAAAGTCAACTGAAGCCCGCGTTTTCAAGATTTTGCCCTCTGCTGGTCCACAGCCTCCGGTGGCACACTGCATGTGCGTCACTTCTCCGAAGACAAGGCCGAAATCCGGGCATCCAGGGCCCCAGCAGTCCAGAGTCTGCGGATGGCGGCACGTGGATCACCTCTTTGCCACGTACAGGAGGGAGGCCTGGGCCCTAGACTGGCTCCGCTAGAGCTCCACGACCTCAGCTATTTTCCCTGACCTTTGGCCCGTGCCCTCGTGAGTGTGTGATCTCTAGTTACACTTCAGCTCCGACCACTCTGAGTCGGCCACCTGCAGATACCTGAGCGTGGACATCAACATCTATCGCTGTCTGCAGTGTCACAGGTCACTAGGAGTCTAGGCTCAGGCTGACCTTGGCTGTCTTCTGCCCAGGCAAGGAGCCTAATCCTTCAGAGGAAATGAGGACACGTGGTCACTGGCCGACATCCTTTCTTTCATCTACACAGCGGTCTAGACGAGGGGAAAGAGGCCAGGTAGGCCAGGTGAAGGCTGAGTGCGGGGCCTAAGGCTTCTTTCTCAATCACCATGGAGACAGCCAACGGAAGGCTGGGCGGAACTTCTGACGAGGACGGGTCACAAACTCTGAGACAATAGGAGAGGTCCAGCCTAACAGGCCAGTTCCGCACAGGCCTCCATTTTACCCATGGACACACAGCGGCCCCTTCTGTCCTTGGCCACAAAATCGAGGGCACCCAGGGAATAACTTCACAGTAGGCAACCCCTGATGTGGACAGGTTCGACATACTGGGACAGCAGGCAGGTACCTCTTTTCCACTTAGGCTAGCATATCAGTAGGCAAGGCGCCCTCCCTCAGCATCTATGGCCCCTCCTTGTACGTGTTCATTCAGAGAAATCCCTCCGGTCTACCCCTGAGACCCTCACAACTACGAGGGCCCTGAGAGAGAGCCTGGAGATGAAACAGGGGAGGTTTCCGACTCTACCGTGTCCCCGTGGGTAGAGAATAGCAGTTAGTCTGGCTGGAAAGTGTTAGCTTCTGTTGACTGACATGGGCAATACGGTAGGGGCGGACCCTGGCCAGGTGGAGCTTGTGGGCAGATGCAACCTCTGGCGGATGAATAATTCCGCTGCTGCTTTGTATGCTGGAAACCTCCCCACGCCAGGTGGGATGGGCAGAGAACATGGACCCGCACCTGCCAGGGGCCTTTCCTGGGACTGAAGGTCCCAACCTGCTCTCAACCTTGTCACCTTCTCAGCACATACTTTCCTGCACACATAATCCTGCCTTTCTCCGTCACTGCCTGATCCTACTAGGAAAAAAGCATGCCGCTCAAAGAGGCCGATGTCAGGGAAATCGAGGAGACACTGCCGTTCTCCAAACTTTTGCTGTCTACATATCCCCGCCTCCGGTGGAAGGCTGCGTATGTGGCCGGGCTGCGAAGGCAAGGCCGAAATCCTGGCATCCTGGGCCCCAGCAATCCAAAGGTTTATGGACGTGGGGACCCCGATGACGTGTTTCCCACATACAGGAGGAATCCTTGGGCCCTTCACTGGCTCGCCATTCAGCTCCACGACGTCCACTATTGGCCCTGGCCTTTGGCCGGTGCCCCATTGCACGTGTGCTCCGGAGCGATGTTTCTCCACCCATCACTATCATTCTGCCACCAGGGGATATGTGAGTGTGGGAGTCACCATTTGTCACTGGCAGCAGTGTCACAAGTCACTAGACTTCCAGGTACCAGCTGACCTAGGCTGCCTTCTGCCCCAGGCAAGGTCCCGAATCCTTTATCCCAGATGCTGACACCTGGGCACTGGCGGACATTCATTTTGATCAACACAGAGGTCTGAGTGAGGGTCAGCAGGCCAGCTAGGTGAAGTGAAGGCCAGGTGGGCGGGACCAAGGCTCCTTTGCCATCACCATGGAGACAGTCCCACCACTGGAAGAGTGGGCGGAGCTCATGGTGGGCCTGATGACAAGACCCGCCAGGCAGATGACCCAGGGCCCTCCATTATGACCTATGACACCTAGTGGCCACAGGATTTGAGCACACCCTGGGAAAGCCTACGCAGGCACAGGGGAGCCCCTGGTGCGGACTGCTTCAGGGCATTGGCAGAGCAGGCCAGGTACCTCTTTCCCACTTTCCTGAGGATATCAGTACGCAAGGCATCCCCACTCAGCATCTCTTGCCTCTCTCTGTCTCTCTCTGGACGTGTTCGTTCTCTGAAATCTCTTCCCTCTCCCCCTGAGTCACTTCGCACCTTGGAGTCCCTTACAGAGCGCCCAGAGACGTAAGAGCAAAGGGGGAAGGCCTCTGGCTCTACTGGTTGCCCATGGGCAGACAAGATCTGGTAGTCTATCTGGAAGGTCTAGAGAGTAGTGATTGATTGGGGAGCTACCTCACGGGCGGACCCTGGCCAGGTGAAGCTTGCTGACATGTGGCAGCCTCTCCGGAGACTACTAATTCCGCTGGTAACATTGTATGCAAATACCCGGCTGAGAGCAAAGGGCAGAAAATGTTGACACATACCTGCCAGAGGCCTATTCTGGGTCTGAAGAGTCCACCCTGGTCTCCAGCGACTCATCATCTCAGCACACACTTTGCCTGCACACATGGAATCCGCCTCTCTCCACGAATGCCTTCTCCTGCTAGGAAACACAGGATGTCACTCAGCCAAAGGAGAGCACAGGCAAAGTCAACTGAAGCCCGCGTTTTCAAGATTTTGCCCTCTGCTGGTCCACAGCCTCCGGTGGCACACTGCATGTGCGTCACTTCTCCGAAGACAAGGCCGAAATCCGGGCATCCAGGGCCCTAGCAGTCCAGAGTCTGCGGATGGCGGCACGTGGATCACCTCTTTGCCACGTACAGGAGGGAGGCCTGGGCCCTAGACTGGCTCCGCTAGAGCTCCACGACCCCAGCTGTTTTCCCTGACCTTTGGCCCGTGCCCTCGTGAGTGTGTGATCTCTAGTTACACTTCAGCTCCGACCACTCTGAGTCGGCCACCTGCGGATACCTGAGCGTGGACATCAACATCTATCGCTGTCTGCAGTGTCACAGGTCACTAGGAGTCTAGGCTCAGGCTGACCTTGGCTGTCTTCTGCCCAGGCAAGGAGCCTAATCCTTCAGAGGAAATGAGGACACGTGGTCACTGGCCGACATCCTTTCTTTCATCTACACAGCGGTCTAGACGAGGGGAAAGAGGCCAGGTAGGCCAGGTGAAGGCTGAGTGCGGGGCCTAAGGCTTCTTTCTCAATCACCATGGAGACAGCCAACGGAAGGCTGGGCGGAACTTCTGACGAGGACGGGTCACAAACTCTGAGACAATAGGAGAGGTCCAGCCTAACAGGCCAGTTCCGCACAGGCCTCCATTTTACCCATGGACACACAGCGGCCCCTTCTGTCCTTGGCCACAAAATCGAGGGCACCCAGGGAATAACTTCACAGTAGGCAACCCCTGATGTGGACAGGTTCGACATACTGGGACAGCAGGCAGGTACCTCTTTTCCACTTAGGCTAGCATATCAGTAGGCAAGGCGCCCTCCCTCAGCATCTATGGCCCCTCCTTGTACGTGTTCATTCAGAGAAATCCCTCCGGTCTACCCCTGAGACCCTCACAACTACGAGGGCCCTGAGAGAGAGCCTGGAGATGAAACAGGGGAGGTTTCCGACTCTACCGTGTCCCCGTGGGTAGAGAATAGCAGTTAGTCTGGCTGGAAAGTGTTAGCTTCTGTTGACTGACATGGGCAATACGGTAGGGGCGGACCCTGGCCAGGTGGAGCTTGTGGGCAGATGCAACCTCTGGCGGATGAATAATTCCGCTGCTGCTTTGTATGCTGGAAACCTCCCCACGCCAGGTGGGATGGGCAGAGAACATGGACCCGCACCTGCCAGGGGCCTTTCCTGGGACTGAAGGTCCCAACCTGCTCTCAACCTTGTCACCTTCTCAGCACATACTTTCCTGCACACATAATCCTGCCTTTCTCCGTCACTGCCTGATCCTACTAGGAAAAAAGCATGCCGCTCAAAGAGGCCGATGTCAGGGAAATCGAGGAGACACTGCCGTTCTCCAAACTTTTGCTGTCTACATATCCCCGCCTCCGGTGGAAGGCTGCGTATGTGGCCGGGCTGCGAAGGCAAGGCCGAAATCCTGGCATCCTGGGCCCCAGCAATCCAAAGGTTTATGGACGTGGGGACCCCGATGACATGTTTCCCACATACAGGAGGAATCCTTGGGCCCTTCACTGGCTCGCCATTCAGCTCCACGACGTCCACTACTGGCCCTGGCCTTTGGCCGGTACCCCATTGCACGTGTGCTCCGGAACGATGTTTCTCCACCCATCACTATCATTCTGCCACCAGGGGATATGTGAGTGTGGGAGTCACCATTTGTCACTGGCAGCAGTGTCACAAGTCACTAGACTTCCAGGTACCAGCTGACCTAGGCTGCCTTCTGCCCCAGGCAAGGTCCCGAATCCTTTATCCCAGATGCTGACACCTGGGCACTTGCGGACATTCATTTTGATCAACACAGAGGTCTGAGTGAGGGTCAGCAGGCCAGCTAGGTGAAGTGAAGGCCAGGTGGGCGGGACCAAGGCTCCTTTGCCATCACCATGGAGACAGTCCCACCACCGGAAGAGTGGGCGGAGCTCATGATGGGCCTGATGACAAGACCCGCCAGGTAGATGACCCAGGGCCCTCCATTATGACCTATGACACCTAGTGGCCACAGGATTTGAGCACACCCTGGGAAAGCCTACGCAGGCACAGGGGAGCCCCTGGTGCGGACTGCTTCAGGCCATTGGCAGAGCAGGCCAGGTACCTCTTTCCCACTTTCCTGAGGATATCAGTACGCAAGGCATCCCCACTCAGCATCTCTTGCCTCTCTCTGTCTCTCTCTGGACGTGTTCGTTCTCTGAAATCTCTTCCCTCTCCCCCTGAGTCACTTCGCACCTTGGAGTACCTTACAGAGCGCCCAGAGACGTAAGAGCAAAGGGGGAAGGCCTCTGGCTCTACTGGTTGCCCACGGGCAGACAAGATCTGGTAGTCTATCTGGAAGGTCTAGAGAGTAGTGATTGATTGGGGAGCTACCTCACGGGCGGACCCTGGCCAGGTGAAGCTTGCTGACATGTGGCAGCCTCTCCGGAGACTACTAATTCCGCTGGTAACATTGTATGCAAATACCCGGCTGAGAGCGAAGGGCAGAAAACGTTGACACATACCTGCCAGAGGCCTATTCTGGGTCTGAAGAGTCCACCCTGGTCTCCAGCGACTCATCATCTCAGCACACACTTTGCCTGCACACATGGAATCCGCCTCTCTCCACGAATGCCTTCTCCTGCTAGGAAACACAGGATGTCACTCAGCCAAAGGAGAGCACAGGCAAAGTCAACCGAAGCCCGCGTTTTCAAGATTTTGCCCTCTGCTGGTCCACAGCCTCCGGTGGCACACTGCATGTGCGTCACTTCTCCGAAGACAAGGCCGAAATCCGGGCATCCAGGGCCCCAGCAGTCCAGAGTCTGCGGATGGCGGCACGTGGATCACCTCTTTGCCACGTACAGGAGGGAGGCCTGGGCCCTAGACTGGCTCCGCTAGAGCTCCACGACCTCAGCTATTTTCCCTGACCTTTGGCCCGTGCCCTCGTGAGTGTGTGATCTCTAGTTACACTTCAGCTCCGACCACTCTGAGTCGGCCACCTGCAGATACCTGAGCGTGGACATCAACATCTATCGCTGTCTGCAGTGTCACAGGTCACTAGGAGTCTAGGCTCAGGCTGACCTTGGCTGTCTTCTGCCCAGGCAAGGAGCCTAATCCTTCAGAGGAAATGAGGACACGTGGTCACTGGCCGACATCCTTTCTTTCATCTACACAGCGGTCTAGACGAGGGGAAAGAGGCCAGGTAGGCCAGGTGAAGGCTGAGTGCGGGGCCTAAGGCTTCTTTCTCAATCACCATGGAGACAGCCAACGGAAGGCTGGGCGGAACTTCTGACGAGGACGGGTCACAAACTCTGAGACAATAGGAGAGGTCCAGCCTAACAGGCCAGTTCCGCACAGGCCTCCATTTTACCCATGGACACACAGCGGCCCCTTCTGTCCTTGGCCACAAAATCGAGGGCACCCAGGGAATAACTTCACAGTAGGCAACCCCTGATGTGGACAGGTTCGACATACTGGGACAGCAGGCAGGTACCTCTTTTCCACTTAGGCTAGCATATCAGTAGGCAAGGCGCCCTCCCTCAGCATCTATGGCCCCTCCTTGTACGTGTTCATTCAGAGAAATCCCTCCGGTCTACCCCTGAGACCCTCACAACTACCAGGGCCCTGAGAGAGAGCCTGGAGATGAAACAGGGGAGGTTTCCGACTCTACCGTGTCCCCGTGGGTAGAGAATAGCAGTTAGTCTGGCTGGAAAGTGGTAGCTTCTGTTGACTGACATGGGCAATACGGTAGGGGCGGACCCTGGCCAGGTGGAGCTTGTGGGCAGATGCAACCTCTGGCGGATGAATAATTCCGCTGCTGCTTTGTATGCTGGAAACCTCCCCACGCCAGGTGGGATGGGCAGAGAACATGGACCCGCACCTGCCAGGGGCCTTTCCTGGGACTGAAGGTCCCAACCTGCTCTCAACCTTGTCACCTTCTCAGCACATACTTTCCTGCACACATAATCCTGCCTTTCTCCGTCACTGCCTGATCCTACTAGGAAAAAAGCATGCCGCTCAAAGAGGCCGATGTCAGGGAAATCGAGGAGACACTGCCGTTCTCCAAACTTTTGCTGTCTACATATCCCCGCCTCCGGTGGAAGGCTGCGTATGTGGCCGGGCTGCGAAGGCAAGGCCGAAATCCTGGCATCCTGGGCCCCAGCAATCCAAAGGTTTATGGACGTGGGGACCCCGATGACGTGTTTCCCACATACAGGAGGAATCCTTGGGCCCTTCACTGGCTCGCCATTCAGCTCCACGACGTCCACTATTGGCCCTGGCCTTTGGCCGGTGCCCCATTGCACGTGTGCTCCGGAGCGATGTTTCTCCACCCATCACTATCATTCTGCCACCAGGGGATATGTGAGTGTGGGAGTCACCATTTGTCACTGGCAGCAGTGTCACAAGTCACTAGACTTCCAGGTACCAGCTGACCTAGGCTGCCTTCTGCCCCAGGCAAGGTCCCGAATCCTTTATCCCAGATGCTGACACCTGGGCACTGGCGGACATTCATTTTGATCAACACAGAGGTCTGAGTGAGGGTCAGCAGGCCAGCTAGGTGAAGTGAAGGCCAGGTGGGCGGGACCAAGGCTCCTTTGCCATCACCATGGAGACAGTCCCACCACTGGAAGAGTGGGCGGAGCTCATGATGGGCCTGATGACAAGACCCGCCAGGCAGATGACCCAGGGCCCTCCATTATGACCTATGACACCTAGTGGCCACAGGATTTGAGCACACCCTGGGAAAGCCTACGCAGGCACAGGGGAGCCCCTGGTGCGGACTGCTTCAGGCCATTGGCAGAGCAGGCCAGGTACCTCTTTCCCACTTTCCTGAGGATATCAGTACGCAAGGCATCCCCACTCAGCATCTCTTGCCTCTCTCTGTCTCTCTCTGGACGTGTTCGTTCTCTGAAATCTCTTCCCTCTCCCCCTGAGTCACTTCGCACCTTGGAGTCCCTTACAGAGCGCCCAGAGACATAAGAGCAAAGGGGGAAGGCCTCTGGCTCTACTGGTTGCCCACGGGCAGACAAGATCTGGTAGTCTATCTGGAAGGTCTAGAGAGTAGTGATTGATTGGGGAGCTACCTCACGGGCGGACCCTGGCCAGGTGAAGCTTGCTGACATGTGGCAGCCTCTCCGGAGACTACTAATTCCGCTGGTAACATTGTATGCAAATACCCGGCTGAGAGCGAAGGGCAGAAAACGTTGACACATACCTGCCAGAGGCCTATTCTGGGTCTGAAGAGTCCACCCTGGTCTCCAGCGACTCATCATCTCAGCACACACTTTGCCTGCACACATGGAATCCGCCTCTCTCCACGAATGCCTTCTCCTGCTAGGAAACACAGGATGTCACTCAGCCAAAGGAGAACACAGGCAAAGTCAACTGAAGCCCGCGTTTTCAAGATTTTGCCCTCTGCTGGTCCACAGCCTCCGGTGGCACACTGCATGTGCGTCACTTCTCCAAAGACAAGGCCGAAATCCGGGCATCCAGGGCCCCAGCAGTCCAGAGTCTGCGGATGGCGGCACGTGGATCACCTCTTTGCCACGTACAGGAGGGAGGCCTGGGCCCTAGACTGGCTCCGCTAGAGCTCCACGACCTCAGCTATTTTCCCTGACCTTTGGCCCGTGCCCTCGTGAGTGTGTGATCTCTAGTTACACTTCAGCTCCGACCACTCTGAGTCGGCCACCTGCAGATACCTGAGCGTGGACATCAACATCTATCGCTGTCTGCAGTGTCACAGGTCACTAGGAGTCTAGGCTCAGGCTGACCTTGGCTGTCTTCTGCCCAGGCAAGGAGCCTAATCCTTCAGAGGAAATGAGGACACGTGGTCACTGGCCGACATCCTTTCTTTCATCTACACAGCGGTCTAGACGAGGGGAAAGAGGCCAGGTAGGCCAGGTGAAGGCTGAGTGCGGGGCCTAAGGCTTCTTTCTCAATCACCATGGAGACAGCCAACGGAAGGCTGGGCGGAACTTCTGACGAGGACGGGTCACAAACTCTGAGCGAATAGGAGAGGTCCAGCCTAACAGGCCAGTTCCGCACAGGCCTCCATTTTACCCATGGACACACAGCGGCCCCTTCTGTCCTTGGCCACAAAATCGAGGGCACCCAGGGAATAACTTCACAGTAGGCAACCCCTGATGTGGACAGGTTCGACATACTGGGACAGCAGGCAGGTACCTCTTTTCCACTTAGGCTAGCATATCAGTAGGCAAGGCGCCCTCCCTCAGCATCTATGGCCCCTCCTTGTACGTGTTCATTCAGAGAAATCCCTCCGGTCTACCCCTGAGACCCTCACAACTACGAGGGCCCTGAGAGAGAGCCTGGAGATGAAACAGGGGAGGTTTCCGACTCTACCGTGTCCCCGTGGGTAGAGAATAGCAGTTAGTCTGGCTGGAAAGTGTTAGCTTCTGTTGACTGACATGGGCAATACGGTAGGGGCGGACCCTGGCCAGGTGGAGCTTGTGGGCAGATGCAACCTCTGGCGGATGAATAATTCCGCTGCTGCTTTGTATGCTGGAAACCTCCCCACGCCAGGTGGGATGGGCAGAGAACATGGACCCGCACCTGCCAGGGGCCTTTCCTGGGACTGAAGGTCCCAACCTGCTCTCAACCTTGTCACCTTCTCAGCACATACTTTCCTGCACACATAATCCTGCCTTTCTCCGTCACTGCCTGATCCTACTAGGAAAAAAGCATGCCGCTCAAAGAGGCCGATGTCAGGGAAATCGAGGAGACACTGCCGTTCTCCAAACTTTTGCTGTCTACATATCCCCGCCTCCGGTGGAAGGCTGCGTATGTGGCCGGGCTGCGAAGGCAAGGCCGAAATCCTGGCATCCTGGGCCCCAGCAATCCAAAGGTTTATGGACGTGGGGACCCCGATGACGTGTTTCCCACATACAGGAGGAATCCTTGGGCCCTTCACTGGCTCGCCATTCAGCTCCACGACGTCCACTATTGGCCCTGGCCTTTGGCCGGTGCCCCATTGCACGTGTGCTCCGGAGCGATGTTTCTCCACCCATCACTATCATTCTGCCACCAGGGGATATGTGAGTGTGGGAGTCACCATTTGTCACTGGCAGCAGTGTCACAAGTCACTAGACTTCCAGGTACCAGCTGACCTAGGCTGCCTTCTGCCCCAGGCAAGGTCCCGAATCCTTTATCCCAGATGCTGACACCTGGGCACTGGCGGACATTCATTTTGATCAACACAGAGGTCTGAGTGAGGGTCAGCAGGCCAGCTAGGTGAAGTGAAGGCCAGGTGGGCGGGACCAAGGCTCCTTTGCCATCACCATGGAGACAGTCCCACCACCGGAAGAGTGGGCGGAGCTCATGATGGGCCTGATGACAAGACCCGCCAGGCAGATGACCCAGGGCCCTCCATTATGACCTATGACACCTAGTGGCCACAGGATTTGAGCACACCCTGGGAAAGCCTACGCAGGCACAGGGGAGCCCCTGGTGCGGACTGCTTCAGGCCATTGGCAGAGCAGGCCAGGTACCTCTTTCCCACTTTCCTGAGGATATCAGTACGCAAGGCATCCCCACTCAGCATCTCTTGCCTCTCTCTGTCTCTCTCTGGACGTGTTCGTTCTCTGAAATCTCTTCCCTCTCCCCCTGAGTCACTTCGCACCTTGGAGTCCCTTACAGAGCGCCCAGAGACGTAAGAGCAAAGGGGGAAGGCCTCTGGCTCTACTGGTTGCCCACGGGCAGACAAGATCTGGTAGTCTATCTGGAAGGTCTAGAGAGTAGTGATTGATTGGGGAGCTACCTCACGGGCGGACCCTGGCCAGGTGAAGCTTGCTGACATGTGGCAGCCTCTCCGGAGACTACTAATTCCGCTGGTAACATTGTATGCAAATACCCGGCTGAGAGCGAAGGGCAGAAAACGTTGACACATACCTGCCAGAGGCCTATTCTGGGTCTGAAGAGTCCACCCTGGTCTCCAGCGACTCATCATCTCAGCACACACTTTGCCTGCACACATGGAATCCGCCTCTCTCCACGAATGCCTTCTCCTGCTAGGAAACACAGGATGTCACTCAGCCAAAGGAGAGCACAGGCAAAGTCAACCGAAGCCCGCGTTTTCAAGATTTTGCCCTCTGCTGGTCCACAGCCTCCGGTGGCACACTGCATGTGCGTCACTTCTCCGAAGACAAGGCCGAAATCCGGGCATCCAGGGCCCCAGCAGTCCAGAGTCTGCGGATGGCGGCACGTGGATCACCTCTTTGCCACGTACAGGAGGGAGGCCTGGGCCCTAGACTGGCTCCGCTAGAGCTCCACGACCTCAGCTATTTTCCCTGACCTTTGGCCCGTGCCCTCGTGAGTGTGTGATCTCTAGTTACACTTCAGCTCCGACCACTCTGAGTCGGCCACCTGCAGATACCTGAGCGTGGACATCAACATCTATCGCTGTCTGCAGTGTCACAGGTCACTAGGAGTCTAGGCTCAGGCTGACCTTGGCTGTCTTCTGCCCAGGCAAGGAGCCTAATCCTTCAGAGGAAATGAGGACACGTGGTCACTGGCCGACATCCTTTCTTTCATCTACACAGCGGTCTAGACGAGGGGAAAGAGGCCAGGTAGGCCAGGTGAAGGCTGAGTGCGGGGCCTAAGGCTTCTTTCTCAATCACCATGGAGACAGCCAACGGAAGGCTGGGCGGAACTTCTGACGAGGACGGGTCACAAACTCTGAGACAATAGGAGAGGTCCAGCCTAACAGGCCAGTTCCGCACAGGCCTCCATTTTACCCATGGACACACAGCGGCCCCTTCTGTCCTTGGCCACAAAATCGAGGGCACCCAGGGAATAACTTCACAGTAGGCAACCCCTGATGTGGACAGGTTCGACATACTGGGACAGCAGGCAGGTACCTCTTTTCCACTTAGGCTAGCATATCAGTAGGCAAGGCGCCCTCCCTCAGCATCTATGGCCCCTCCTTGTACGTGTTCATTCAGAGAAATCCCTCCGGTCTACCCCTGAGACCCTCACAACTACGAGGGCCCTGAGAGAGAGCCTGGAGATGAAACAGGGGAGGTTTCCGACTCTACCGTGTCCCCGTGGGTAGAGAATAGCAGTTAGTCTGGCTGGAAAGTGTTAGCTTCTGTTGACTGACATGGGCAATACGGTAGGGGCGGACCCTGGCCAGGTGGAGCTTGTGGGCAGATGCAACCTCTGGCGGATGAATAATTCCGCTGCTGCTTTGTATGCTGGAAACCTCCCCACGCCAGGTGGGATGGGCAGAGAACATGGACCCGCACCTGCCAGGGGCCTTTCCTGGGACTGAAGGTCCCAACCTGCTCTCAACCTTGTCACCTTCTCAGCACATACTTTCCTGCACACATAATCCTGCCTTTCTCCGTCACTGCCTGATCCTACTAGGAAAAAAGCATGCCGCTCAAAGAGGCCGATGTCAGGGAAATCGAGGAGACACTGCCGTTCTCCAAACTTTTGCTGTCTACATATCCCCGCCTCCGGTGGAAGGCTGCGTATGTGGCCGGGCTGCGAAGGCAAGGCCGAAATCCTGGCATCCTGGGCCCCAGCAATCCAAAGGTTTATGGACGTGGGGACCCCGATGACGTGTTTCCCACATACAGGAGGAATCCTTGGGCCCTTCACTGGCTCGCCATTCAGCTCCACGACGTCCACTATTGGCCCTGGCCTTTGGCCGGTGCCCCATTGCACGTGTGCTCCGGAGCGATGTTTCTCCACCCATCACTATCATTCTGCCACCAGGGGATATGTGAGTGTGGGAGTCACCATTTGTCACTGGCAGCAGTGTCACAAGTCACTAGACTTCCAGGTACCAGCTGACCTAGGCTGCCTTCTGCCCCAGGCAAGGTCCCGAATCCTTTATCCCAGATGCTGACACCTGGGCACTGGCGGACATTCATTTTGATCAACACAGAGGTCTGAGTGAGGGTCAGCAGGCCAGCTAGGTGAAGTGAAGGCCAGGTGGGCGGGACCAAGGCTCCTTTGCCATCACCATGGAGACAGTCCCACCACCGGAAGAGTGGGCGGAGCTCATGATGGGCCTGATGACAAGACCCGCCAGGCAGATGACCCAGGGCCCTCCATTATGACCTATGACACCTAGTGGCCACAGGATTTGAGCACACCCTGGGAAAGCCTACGCAGGCACAGGGGAGCCCCTGGTGCGGACTGCTTCAGGCCATTGGCAGAGCAGGCCAGGTACCTCTTTCCCACTTTCCTGAGGATATCAGTACGCAAGGCATCCCCACTCAGCATCTCTTGCCTCTCTCTGTCTCTCTCTGGACGTGTTCGTTCTCTGAAATCTCTTCCCTCTCCCCCTGAGTCACTTCGCACCTTGGAGTCCCTTACAGAGCGCCCAGAGACGTAAGAGCAAAGGGGGAAGGCCTCTGGCTCTACTGGTTGCCCACGGGCAGACAAGATCTGGTAGTCTATCTGGAAGGTCTAGAGAGTAGTGATTGATTGGGGAGCTACCTCACGGGCGGACCCTGGCCAGGTGAAGCTTGCTGACATGTGGCAGCCTCTCCGGAGACTACTAATTCCGCTGGTAACATTGTATGCAAATACCCGGCTGAGAGCGAAGGGCAGAAAACGTTGACACATACCTGCCAGAGGCCTATTCTGGGTCTGAAGAGTCCACCCTGGTCTCCAGCGACTCATCATCTCAGCACACACTTTGCCTGCACACATGGAATCCGCCTCTCTCCACGAATGCCTTCTCCTGCTAGGAAACACAGGATGTCACTCAGCCAAAGGAGAGCACAGGCAAAGTCAACCGAAGCCCGCGTTTTCAAGATTTTGCCCTCTGCTGGTCCACAGCCTCCGGTGGCACACTGCATGTGCGTCACTTCTCCGAAGACAAGGCCGAAATCCGGGCATCCAGGGCCCCAGCAGTCCAGAGTCTGCGGATGGCGGCACGTGGATCACCTCTTTGCCACGTACAGGAGGGAGGCCTGGGCCCTAGACTGGCTCCGCTAGAGCTCCACGACCTCAGCTATTTTCCCTGACCTTTGGCCCGTGCCCTCGTGAGTGTGTGATCTCTAGTTACACTTCAGCTCCGACCACTCTGAGTCGGCCACCTGCAGATACCTGAGCGTGGACATCAACATCTATCGCTGTCTGCAGTGTCACAGGTCACTAGGAGTCTAGGCTCAGGCTGACCTTGGCTGTCTTCTGCCCAGGCAAGGAGCCTAATCCTTCAGAGGAAATGAGGACACGTGGTCACTGGCCGACATCCTTTCTTTCATCTACACAGCGGTCTAGACGAGGGGAAAGAGGCCAGGTAGGCCAGGTGAAGGCTGAGTGCGGGGCCTAAGGCTTCTTTCTCAATCACCATGGAGACAGCCAACGGAAGGCTGGGCGGAACTTCTGACGAGGACGGGTCACAAACTCTGAGACAATAGGAGAGGTCCAGCCTAACAGGCCAGTTCCGCACAGGCCTCCATTTTACCCATGGACACACAGCGGCCCCTTCTGTCCTTGGCCACAAAATCGAGGGCACCCAGGGAATAACTTCACAGTAGGCAACCCCTGATGTGGACAGGTTCGACATACTGGGACAGCAGGCAGGTACCTCTTTTCCACTTAGGCTAGCATATCAGTAGGCAAGGCGCCCTCCCTCAGCATCTATGGCCCCTCCTTGTACGTGTTCATTCAGAGAAATCCCTCCGGTCTACCCCTGAGACCCTCACAACTACGAGGGCCCTGAGAGAGAGCCTGGAGATGAAACAGGGGAGGTTTCCGACTCTACCGTGTCCCCGTGGGTAGAGAATAGCAGTTAGTCTGGCTGGAAAGTGTTAGCTTCTGTTGACTGACATGGGCAATACGGTAGGGGCGGACCCTGGCCAGGTGGAGCTTGTGGGCAGATGCAACCTCTGGCGGATGAATAATTCCGCTGCTGCTTTGTATGCTGGAAACCTCCCCACGCCAGGTGGGATGGGCAGAGAACATGGACCCGCACCTGCCAGGGGCCTTTCCTGGGACTGAAGGTCCCAACCTGCTCTCAACCTTGTCACCTTCTCAGCACATACTTTCCTGCACACATAATCCTGCCTTTCTCCGTCACTGCCTGATCCTACTAGGAAAAAAGCATGCCGCTCAAAGAGGCCGATGTCAGGGAAATCGAGGAGACACTGCCGTTCTCCAAACTTTTGCTGTCTACATATCCCCGCCTCCGGTGGAAGGCTGCGTATGTGGCCGGGCTGCGAAGGCAAGGCCGAAATCCTGGCATCCTGGGCCCCAGCAATCCAAAGGTTTATGGACGTGGGGACCCCGATGACGTGTTTCCCACATACAGGAGGAATCCTTGGGCCCTTCACTGGCTCGCCATTCAGCTCCACGACGTCCACTATTGGCCCTGGCCTTTGGCCGGTGCCCCATTGCACGTGTGCTCCGGAGCGATGTTTCTCCACCCATCACTATCATTCTGCCACCAGGGGATATGTGAGTGTGGGAGTCACCATTTGTCACTGGCAGCAGTGTCACAAGTCACTAGACTTCCAGGTACCAGCTGACCTAGGCTGCCTTCTGCCCCAGGCAAGGTCCCGAATCCTTTATCCCAGATGCTGACACCTGGGCACTGGCGGACATTCATTTTGATCAACACAGAGGTCTGAGTGAGGGTCAGCAGGCCAGCTAGGTGAAGTGAAGGCCAGGTGGGCGGGACCAAGGCTCCTTTGCCATCACCATGGAGACAGTCCCACCACCGGAAGAGTGGGCGGAGCTCATGATGGGCCTGATGACAAGACCCGCCAGGCAGATGACCCAGGGCCCTCCATTATGACCTATGACACCTAGTGGCCACAGGATTTGAGCACACCCTGGGAAAGCCTACGCAGGCACAGGGGAGCCCCTGGTGCGGACTGCTTCAGGCCATTGGCAGAGCAGGCCAGGTACCTCTTTCCCACTTTCCTGAGGATATCAGTACGCAAGGCATCCCCACTCAGCATCTCTTGCCTCTCTCTGTCTCTCTCTGGACGTGTTCGTTCTCTGAAATCTCTTCCCTCTCCCCCTGAGTCACTTCGCACCTTGGAGTCCCTTACAGAGCGCCCAGAGACGTAAGAGCAAAGGGGGAAGGCCTCTGGCTCTACTGGTTGCCCACGGGCAGACAAGATCTGGTAGTCTATCTGGAAGGTCTAGAGAGTAGTGATTGATTGGGGAGCTACCTCACGGGCGGACCCTGGCCAGGTGAAGCTTGCTGACATGTGGCAGCCTCTCCGGAGACTACTAATTCCGCTGGTAACATTGTATGCAAATACCCGGCTGAGAGCGAAGGGCAGAAAACGTTGACACATACCTGCCAGAGGCCTATTCTGGGTCTGAAGAGTCCACCCTGGTCTCCAGCGACTCATCATCTCAGCACACACTTTGCCTGCACACATGGAATCCGCCTCTCTCCACGAATGCCTTCTCCTGCTAGGAAACACAGGATGTCACTCAGCCAAAGGAGAACACAGGCAAAGTCAACTGAAGCCCGCGTTTTCAAGATTTTGCCCTCTGCTGGTCCACAGCCTCCGGTGGCACACTGCATGTGCGTCACTTCTCCGAAGACAAGGCCGAAATCCGGGCATCCAGGGCCCCAGCAGTCCAGAGTCTGCGGATGGCGGCACGTGGATCACCTCTTTGCCACGTACAGGAGGGAGGCCTGGGCCCTAGACTGGCTCCGCTAGAGCTCCACGACCTCAGCTATTTTCCCTGACCTTTGGCCCGTGCCCTCGTGAGTGTGTGATCTCTAGTTACACTTCAGCTCCGACCACTCTGAGTCGGCCACCTGCAGATACCTGAGCGTGGACATCAACATCTATCGCTGTCTGCAGTGTCACAGGTCACTAGGAGTCTAGGCTCAGGCTGACCTTGGCTGTCTTCTGCCCAGGCAAGGAGCCTAAGCCTTCAGAGGAAATGAGGACACGTGGTCACTGGCCGACATCCTTTCTTTCATCTACACAGCGGTCTAGACGAGGGGAAAGAGGCCAGGTAGGCCAGGTGAAGGCTGAGTGCGGGGCCTAAGGCTTCTTTCTCAATCACCATGGAGACAGCCAACGGAAGGCTGGGCGGAACTTCTGACGAGGACGGGTCACAAACTCTGAGACAATAGGAGAGGTCCAGCCTAACAGGCCAGTTCCGCACAGGCCTCCATTTTACCCATGGACACACAGCGGCCCCTTCTGTCCTTGGCCACAAAATCGAGGGCACCCAGGGAATAACTTCACAGTAGGCAACCCCTGATGTGGACAGGTTCGACATACTGGGACAGCAGGCAGGTACCTCTTTTCCACTTAGGCTAGCATATCAGTAGGCAAGGCGCCCTCCCTCAGCATCTATGGCCCCTCCTTGTACGTGTTCATTCAGAGAAATCCCTCCGGTCTACCCCTGAGACCCTCACAACTACGAGGGCCCTGAGAGAGAGCCTGGAGATGAAACAGGGGAGGTTTCCGACTCTACCGTGTCCCCGTGGGTAGAGAATAGCAGTTAGTCTGGCTGGAAAGTGTTAGCTTCTGTTGACTGACATGGGCAATACGGTAGGGGCGGACCCTGGCCAGGTGGAGCTTGTGGGCAGATGCAACCTCTGGCGGATGAATAATTCCGCTGCTGCTTTGTATGCTGGAAACCTCCCCACGCCAGGTGGGATGGGCAGAGAACATGGACCCGCACCTGCCAGGGGCCTTTCCTGGGACTGAAGGTCCCAACCTGCTCTCAACCTTGTCACCTTCTCAGCACATACTTTCCTGCACACATAATCCTGCCTTTCTCCGTCACTGCCTGATCCTACTAGGAAAAAAGCATGCCGCTCAAAGAGGCCGATGTCAGGGAAATCGAGGAGACACTGCCGTTCTCCAAACTTTTGCTGTCTACATATCCCCGCCTCCGGTGGAAGGCTGCGTATGTGGCCGGGCTGCGAAGGCAAGGCCGAAATCCTGGCATCCTGGGCCCCAGCAATCCAAAGGTTTATGGACGTGGGGACCCCGATGACGTGTTTCCCACATACAGGAGGAATCCTTGGGCCCTTCACTGGCTCGCCATTCAGCTCCACGACGTCCACTATTGGCCCTGGCCTTTGGCCGGTGCCCCATTGCACGTGTGCTCCGGAGCGATGTTTCTCCACCCATCACTATCATTCTGCCACCAGGGGATATGTGAGTGTGGGAGTCACCATTTGTCACTGGCAGCAGTGTCACAAGTCACTAGACTTCCAGGTACCAGCTGACCTAGGCTGCCTTCTGCCCCAGGCAAGGTCCCGAATCCTTTATCCCAGATGCTGACACCTGGGCACTGGCGGACATTCATTTTGATCAACACAGAGGTCTGAGTGAGGGTCAGCAGGCCAGCTAGGTGAAGTGAAGGCCAGGTGGGCGGGACCAAGGCTCCTTTGCCATCACCATGGAGACAGTCCCACCACTGGAAGAGTGGGCGGAGCTCATGATGGGCCTGATGACAAGACCCGCCAGGCAGATGACCCAGGGCCCTCCATTATGACCTATGACACCTAGTGGCCACAGGATTTGAGCACACCCTGGGAAAGCCTACGCAGGCACAGGGGAGCCCCTGGTGCGGACTGCTTCAGGCCATTGGCAGAGCAGGCCAGGTACCTCTTTCCCACTTTCCTGAGGATATCAGTACGCAAGGCATCCCCACTCAGCATCTCTTGCCTCTCTCTGTCTCTCTCTGGACGTGTTCGTTCTCTGAAATCTCTTCCCTCTCCCCCTGAGTCACTTCGCACCTTGGAGTACCTTACAGAGCGCCCAGAGACATAAGAGCAAAGGGGGAAGGCCTCTGGCTCTACTGGTTGCCCACGGGCAGACAAGATCTGGTAGTCTATCTGGAAGGTCTAGAGAGTAGTGATTGATTGGGGAGCTACCTCACGGGCGGACCCTGGCCAGGTGAAGCTTGCTGACATGTGGCAGCCTCTCCGGAGACTACTAATTCCGCTGGTAACATTGTATGCAAATACCCGGCTGAGAGCGAAGGGCAGAAAACGTTGACACATACCTGCCAGAGGCCTATTCTGGGTCTGAAGAGTCCACCCTGGTCTCCAGCGACTCATCATCTCAGCACACACTTTGCCTGCACACATGGAATCCGCCTCTCTCCACGAATGCCTTCTCCTGCTAGGAAACACAGGATGTCACTCAGCCAAAGGAGAACACAGGCAAAGTCAACTGAAGCCCGCGTTTTCAAGATTTTGCCCTCTGCTGGTCCACAGCCTCCGGTGGCACACTGCATGTGCGTCACTTCTCCAAAGACAAGGCCGAAATCCGGGCATCCAGGGCCCCAGCAGTCCAGAGTCTGCGGATGGCGGCACGTGGATCACCTCTTTGCCACGTACAGGAGGGAGGCCTGGGCCCTAGACTGGCTCCGCTAGAGCTCCACGACCTCAGCTATTTTCCCTGACCTTTGGCCCGTGCCCTCGTGAGTGTGTGATCTCTAGTTACACTTCAGCTCCGACCACTCTGAGTCGGCCACCTGCAGATACCTGAGCGTGGACATCAACATCTATCGCTGTCTGCAGTGTCACAGGTCACTAGGAGTCTAGGCTCAGGCTGACCTTGGCTGTCTTCTGCCCAGGCAAGGAGCCTAATCCTTCAGAGGAAATGAGGACACGTGGTCACTGGCCGACATCCTTTCTTTCATCTACACAGCGGTCTAGACGAGGGGAAAGAGGCCAGGTAGGCCAGGTGAAGGCTGAGTGCGGGGCCTAAGGCTTCTTTCTCAATCACCATGGAGACAGCCAACGGAAGGCTGGGCGGAACTTCTGACGAGGACGGGTCACAAACTCTGAGACAATAGGAGAGGTCCAGCCTAACAGGCCAGTTCCGCACAGGCCTCCATTTTACCCATGGACACACAGCGGCCCCTTCTGTCCTTGGCCACAAAATCGAGGGCACCCAGGGAATAACTTCACAGTAGGCAACCCCTGATGTGGACAGGTTCGACATACTGGGACAGCAGGCAGGTACCTCTTTTCCACTTAGGCTAGCATATCAGTAGGCAAGGCGCCCTCCCTCAGCATCTATGGCCCCTCCTTGTACGTGTTCATTCAGAGAAATCCCTCCGGTCTACCCCTGAGACCCTCACAACTACGAGGGCCCTGAGAGAGAGCCTGGAGATGAAACAGGGGAGGTTTCCGACTCTACCGTGTCCCCGTGGGTAGAGAATAGCAGTTAGTCTGGCTGGAAAGTGTTAGCTTCTGTTGACTGACATGGGCAATACGGTAGGGGCGGACCCTGGCCAGGTGGAGCTTGTGGGCAGATGCAACCTCTGGCGGATGAATAATTCCGCTGCTGCTTTGTATGCTGGAAACCTCCCCACGCCAGGTGGGATGGGCAGAGAACATGGACCCGCACCTGCCAGGGGCCTTTCCTGGGACTGAAGGTCCCAACCTGCTCTCAACCTTGTCACCTTCTCAGCACATACTTTCCTGCACACATAATCCTGCCTTTCTCCGTCACTGCCTGATCCTACTAGGAAAAAAGCATGCCGCTCAAAGAGGCCGATGTCAGGGAAATCGAGGAGACACTGCCGTTCTCCAAACTTTTGCTGTCTACATATCCCCGCCTCCGGTGGAAGGCTGCGTATGTGGCCGGGCTGCGAAGGCAAGGCCGAAATCCTGGCATCCTGGGCCCCAGCAATCCAAAGGTTTATGGACGTGGGGACCCCGATGACGTGTTTCCCACATACAGGAGGAATCCTTGGGCCCTTCACTGGCTCGCCATTCAGCTCCACGACGTCCACTACTGGCCCTGGCCTTTGGCCGGTGCCCCATTGCACGTGTGCTCCGGAGCGATGTTTCTCCACCCATCACTATCATTCTGCCACCAGGGGATATGTGAGTGTGGGAGTCACCATTTGTCACTGGCAGCAGTGTCACAAGTCACTAGACTTCCAGGTACCAGCTGACCTAGGCTGCCTTCTGCCCCAGGCAAGGTCCCGAATCCTTTATCCCAGATGCTGACACCTGGGCACTGGCGGACATTCATTTTGATCAACACAGAGGTCTGAGTGAGGGTCAGCAGGCCAGCTAGGTGAAGTGAAGGCCAGGTGGGCGGGACCAAGGCTCCTTTGCCATCACCATGGAGACAGTCCCACCACTGGAAGAGTGGGCGGAGCTCATGGTGGGCCTGATGACAAGACCCGCCAGGCAGATGACCCAGGGCCCTCCATTATGACCTATGACACCTAGTGGCCACAGGATTTGAGCACACCCTGGGAAAGCCTACGCAGGCACAGGGGAGCCCCTGGTGCGGACTGCTTCAGGGCATTGGCAGAGCAGGCCAGGTACCTCTTTCCCACTTTCCTGAGGATATCAGTACGCAAGGCATCCCCACTCAGCATCTCTTGCCTCTCTCTGTCTCTCTCTGGACGTGTTCGTTCTCTGAAATCTCTTCCCTCTCCCCCTGAGTCACTTCGCACCTTGGAGTCCCTTACAGAGCGCCCAGAGACGTAAGAGCAAAGGGGGAAGGCCTCTGGCTCTACTGGTTGCCCATGGGCAGACAAGATCTGGTAGTCTATCTGGAAGGTCTAGAGAGTAGTGATTGATTGGGGAGCTACCTCACGGGCGGACCCTGGCCAGGTGAAGCTTGCTGACATGTGGCAGCCTCTCCGGAGACTACTAATTCCGCTGGTAACATTGTATGCAAATACCCGGCTGAGAGCAAAGGGCAGAAAATGTTGACACATACCTGCCAGAGGCCTATTCTGGGTCTGAAGAGTCCACCCTGGTCTCCAGCGACTCATCATCTCAGCACACACTTTGCCTGCACACATGGAATCCGCCTCTCTCCACGAATGCCTTCTCCTGCTAGGAAACACAGGATGTCACTCAGCCAAAGGAGAGCACAGGCAAAGTCAACTGAAGCCCGCGTTTTCAAGATTTTGCCCTCTGCTGGTCCACAGCCTCCGGTGGCACACTGCATGTGCGTCACTTCTCCGAAGACAAGGCCGAAATCCGGGCATCCAGGGCCCTAGCAGTCCAGAGTCTGCGGATGGCGGCACGTGGATCACCTCTTTGCCACGTACAGGAGGGAGGCCTGGGCCCTAGACTGGCTCCGCTAGAGCTCCACGACCCCAGCTGTTTTCCCTGACCTTTGGCCCGTGCCCTCGTGAGTGTGTGATCTCTAGTTACACTTCAGCTCCGACCACTCTGAGTCGGCCACCTGCGGATACCTGAGCGTGGACATCAACATCTATCGCTGTCTGCAGTGTCACAGGTCACTAGGAGTCTAGGCTCAGGCTGACCTTGGCTGTCTTCTGCCCAGGCAAGGAGCCTAATCCTTCAGAGGAAATGAGGACACGTGGTCACTGGCCGACATCCTTTCTTTCATCTACACAGCGGTCTAGACGAGGGGAAAGAGGCCAGGTAGGCCAGGTGAAGGCTGAGTGCGGGGCCTAAGGCTTCTTTCTCAATCACCATGGAGACAGCCAACGGAAGGCTGGGCGGAACTTCTGACGAGGACGGGTCACAAACTCTGAGACAATAGGAGAGGTCCAGCCTAACAGGCCAGTTCCGCACAGGCCTCCATTTTACCCATGGACACACAGCGGCCCCTTCTGTCCTTGGCCACAAAATCGAGGGCACCCAGGGAATAACTTCACAGTAGGCAACCCCTGATGTGGACAGGTTCGACATACTGGGACAGCAGGCAGGTACCTCTTTTCCACTTAGGCTAGCATATCAGTAGGCAAGGCGCCCTCCCTCAGCATCTATGGCCCCTCCTTGTACGTGTTCATTCAGAGAAATCCCTCCGGTCTACCCCTGAGACCCTCACAACTACGAGGGCCCTGAGAGAGAGCCTGGAGATGAAACAGGGGAGGTTTCCGACTCTACCGTGTCCCCGTGGGTAGAGAATAGCAGTTAGTCTGGCTGGAAAGTGTTAGCTTCTGTTGACTGACATGGGCAATACGGTAGGGGCGGACCCTGGCCAGGTGGAGCTTGTGGGCAGATGCAACCTCTGGCGGATGAATAATTCCGCTGCTGCTTTGTATGCTGGAAACCTCCCCACGCCAGGTGGGATGGGCAGAGAACATGGACCCGCACCTGCCAGGGGCCTTTCCTGGGACTGAAGGTCCCAACCTGCTCTCAACCTTGTCACCTTCTCAGCACATACTTTCCTGCACACATAATCCTGCCTTTCTCCGTCACTGCCTGATCCTACTAGGAAAAAAGCATGCCGCTCAAAGAGGCCGATGTCAGGGAAATCGAGGAGACACTGCCGTTCTCCAAACTTTTGCTGTCTACATATCCCCGCCTCCGGTGGAAGGCTGCGTATGTGGCCGGGCTGCGAAGGCAAGGCCGAAATCCTGGCATCCTGGGCCCCAGCAATCCAAAGGTTTATGGACGTGGGGACCCCGATGACGTGTTTCCCACATACAGGAGGAATCCTTGGGCCCTTCACTGGCTCGCCATTCAGCTCCACGACGTCCACTATTGGCCCTGGCCTTTGGCCGGTGCCCCATTGCACGTGTGCTCCGGAGCGATGTTTCTCCACCCATCACTATCATTCTGCCACCAGGGGATATGTGAGTGTGGGAGTCACCATTTGTCACTGGCAGCAGTGTCACAAGTCACTAGACTTCCAGGTACCAGCTGACCTAGGCTGCCTTCTGCCCCAGGCAAGGTCCCGAATCCTTTATCCCAGATGCTGACACCTGGGCACTGGCGGACATTCATTTTGATCAACACAGAGGTCTGAGTGAGGGTCAGCAGGCCAGCTAGGTGAAGTGAAGGCCAGGTGGGCGGGACCAAGGCTCCTTTGCCATCACCATGGAGACAGTCCCACCACCGGAAGAGTGGGCGGAGCTCATGATGGGCCTGATGACAAGACCCGCCAGGCAGATGACCCAGGGCCCTCCATTATGACCTATGACACCTAGTGGCCACAGGATTTGAGCACACCCTGGGAAAGCCTACGCAGGCACAGGGGAGCCCCTGGTGCGGACTGCTTCAGGCCATTGGCAGAGCAGGCCAGGTACCTCTTTCCCACTTTCCTGAGGATATCAGTACGCAAGGCATCCCCACTCAGCATCTCTTGCCTCTCTCTGTCTCTCTCTGGACGTGTTCGTTCTCTGAAATCTCTTCCCTCTCCCCCTGAGTCACTTCGCACCTTGGAGTCCCTTACAGAGCGCCCAGAGACGTAAGAGCAAAGGGGGAAGGCCTCTGGCTCTACTGGTTGCCCACGGGCAGACAAGATCTGGTAGTCTATCTGGAAGGTCTAGAGAGTAGTGATTGATTGGGGAGCTACCTCACGGGCGGACCCTGGCCAGGTGAAGCTTGCTGACATGTGGCAGCCTCTCCGGAGACTACTAATTCCGCTGGTAACATTGTATGCAAATACCCGGCTGAGAGCGAAGGGCAGAAAACGTTGACACATACCTGCCAGAGGCCTATTCTGGGTCTGAAGAGTCCACCCTGGTCTCCAGCGACTCATCATCTCAGCACACACTTTGCCTGCACACATGGAATCCGCCTCTCTCCACGAATGCCTTCTCCTGCTAGGAAACACAGGATGTCACTCAGCCAAAGGAGAGCACAGGCAAAGTCAACCGAAGCCCGCGTTTTCAAGATTTTGCCCTCTGCTGGTCCACAGCCTCCGGTGGCACACTGCATGTGCGTCACTTCTCCGAAGACAAGGCCGAAATCCGGGCATCCAGGGCCCCAGCAGTCCAGAGTCTGCGGATGGCGGCACGTGGATCACCTCTTTGCCACGTACAGGAGGGAGGCCTGGGCCCTAGACTGGCTCCGCTAGAGCTCCACGACCTCAGCTATTTTCCCTGACCTTTGGCCCGTGCCCTCGTGAGTGTGTGATCTCTAGTTACACTTCAGCTCCGACCACTCTGAGTCGGCCACCTGCAGATACCTGAGCGTGGACATCAACATCTATCGCTGTCTGCAGTGTCACAGGTCACTAGGAGTCTAGGCTCAGGCTGACCTTGGCTGTCTTCTGCCCAGGCAAGGAGCCTAATCCTTCAGAGGAAATGAGGACACGTGGTCACTGGCCGACATCCTTTCTTTCATCTACACAGCGGTCTAGACGAGGGGAAAGAGGCCAGGTAGGCCAGGTGAAGGCTGAGTGCGGGGCCTAAGGCTTCTTTCTCAATCACCATGGAGACAGCCAACGGAAGGCTGGGCGGAACTTCTGACGAGGACGGGTCACAAACTCTGAGACAATAGGAGAGGTCCAGCCTAACAGGCCAGTTCCGCACAGACCTCCATTTTACCCATGGACACACAGCGGCCCCTTCTGTCCTTGGCCACAAAATCGAGGGCACCCAGGGAATAACTTCACAGTAGGCAACCCCTGATGTGGACAGGTTCGACATACTGGGACAGCAGGCAGGTACCTCTTTTCCACTTAGGCTAGCATATCAGTAGGCAAGGCGCCCTCCCTCAGCATCTATGGCCCCTCCTTGTACGTGTTCATTCAGAGAAATCCCTCCGGTCTACCCCTGAGACCCTCACAACTACGAGGGCCCTGAGAGAGAGCCTGGAGATGAAACAGGGGAGGTTTCCGACTCTACCGTGTCCCCGTGGGTAGAGAATAGCAGTTAGTCTGGCTGGAAAGTGTTAGCTTCTGTTGACTGACATGGGCAATACGGTAGGGGCGGACCCTGGCCAGGTGGAGCTTGTGGGCAGATGCAACCTCTGGCGGATGAATAATTCCGCTGCTGCTTTGTATGCTGGAAACCTCCCCACGCCAGGTGGGATGGGCAGAGAACATGGACCCGCACCTGCCAGGGGCCTTTCCTGGGACTGAAGGTCCCAACCTGCTCTCAACCTTGTCACCTTCTCAGCACATACTTTCCTGCACACATAATCCTGCCTTTCTCCGTCACTGCCTGATCCTACTAGGAAAAAAGCATGCCGCTCAAAGAGGCCGATGTCAGGGAAATCGAGGAGACACTGCCGTTCTCCAAACTTTTGCTGTCTACATATCCCCGCCTCCGGTGGAAGGCTGCGTATGTGGCCGGGCTGCGAAGGCAAGGCCGAAATCCTGGCATCCTGGGCCCCAGCAATCCAAAGGTTTATGGACGTGGGGACCCCGATGACGTGTTTCCCACATACAGGAGGAATCCTTGGGCCCTTCACTGGCTCGCCATTCAGCTCCACGACGTCCACTATTGGCCCTGGCCTTTGGCCGGTGCCCCATTGCACGTGTGCTCCGGAGCGATGTTTCTCCACCCATCACTATCATTCTGCCACCAGGGGATATGTGAGTGTGGGAGTCACCATTTGTCACTGGCAGCAGTGTCACAAGTCACTAGACTTCCAGGTACCAGCTGACCTAGGCTGCCTTCTGCCCCAGGCAAGGTCCCGAATCCTTTATCCCAGATGCTGACACCTGGGCACTGGCGGACATTCATTTTGATCAACACAGAGGTCTGAGTGAGGGTCAGCAGGCCAGCTAGGTGAAGTGAAGGCCAGGTGGGCGGGACCAAGGCTCCTTTGCCATCACCATGGAGACAGTCCCACCACCGGAAGAGTGGGCGGAGCTCATGATGGGCCTGATGACAAGACCCGCCAGGCAGATGACCCAGGGCCCTCCATTATGACCTATGACACCTAGTGGCCACAGGATTTGAGCACACCCTGGGAAAGCCTACGCAGGCACAGGGGAGCCCCTGGTGCGGACTGCTTCAGGCCATTGGCAGAGCAGGCCAGGTACCTCTTTCCCACTTTCCTGAGGATATCAGTACGCAAGGCATCCCCACTCAGCATCTCTTGCCTCTCTCTGTCTCTCTCTGGACGTGTTCGTTCTCTGAAATCTCTTCCCTCTCCCCCTGAGTCACTTCGCACCTTGGAGTCCCTTACAGAGCGCCCAGAGACGTAAGAGCAAAGGGGGAAGGCCTCTGGCTCTACTGGTTGCCCACGGGCAGACAAGATCTGGTAGTCTATCTGGAAGGTCTAGAGAGTAGTGATTGATTGGGGAGCTACCTCACGGGCGGACCCTGGCCAGGTGAAGCTTGCTGACATGTGGCAGCCTCTCCGGAGACTACTAATTCCGCTGGTAACATTGTATGCAAATACCCGGCTGAGAGCGAAGGGCAGAAAACGTTGACACATACCTGCCAGAGGCCTATTCTGGGTCTGAAGAGTCCACCCTGGTCTCCAGCGACTCATCATCTCAGCACACACTTTGCCTGCACACATGGAATCCGCCTCTCTCCACGAATGCCTTCTCCTGCTAGGAAACACAGGATGTCACTCAGCCAAAGGAGAACACAGGCAAAGTCAACTGAAGCCCGCGTTTTCAAGATTTTGCCCTCTGCTGGTCCACAGCCTCCGGTGGCACACTGCATGTGCGTCACTTCTCCGAAGACAAGGCCGAAATCCGGGCATCCAGGGCCCCAGCAGTCCAGAGTCTGCGGATGGCGGCACGTGGATCACCTCTTTGCCACGTACAGGAGGGAGGCCTGGGCCCTAGACTGGCTCCGCTAGAGCTCCACGACCTCAGCTATTTTCCCTGACCTTTGGCCCGTGCCCTCGTGAGTGTGTGATCTCTAGTTACACTTCAGCTCCGACCACTCTGAGTCGGCCACCTGCAGATACCTGAGCGTGGACATCAACATCTATCGCTGTCTGCAGTGTCACAGGTCACTAGGAGTCTAGGCTCAGGCTGACCTTGGCTGTCTTCTGCCCAGGCAAGGAGCCTAAGCCTTCAGAGGAAATGAGGACACGTGGTCACTGGCCGACATCCTTTCTTTCATCTACACAGCGGTCTAGACGAGGGGAAAGAGGCCAGGTAGGCCAGGTGAAGGCTGAGTGCGGGGCCTAAGGCTTCTTTCTCAATCACCATGGAGACAGCCAACGGAAGGCTGGGCGGAACTTCTGACGAGGACGGGTCACAAACTCTGAGACAATAGGAGAGGTCCAGCCTAACAGGCCAGTTCCGCACAGGCCTCCATTTTACCCATGGACACACAGCGGCCCCTTCTGTCCTTGGCCACAAAATCGAGGGCACCCAGGGAATAACTTCACAGTAGGCAACCCCTGATGTGGACAGGTTCGACATACTGGGACAGCAGGCAGGTACCTCTTTTCCACTTAGGCTAGCATATCAGTAGGCAAGGCGCCCTCCCTCAGCATCTATGGCCCCTCCTTGTACGTGTTCATTCAGAGAAATCCCTCCGGTCTACCCCTGAGACCCTCACAACTACGAGGGCCCTGAGAGAGAGCCTGGAGATGAAACAGGGGAGGTTTCCGACTCTACCGTGTCCCCGTGGGTAGAGAATAGCAGTTAGTCTGGCTGGAAAGTGTTAGCTTCTGTTGACTGACATGGGCAATACGGTAGGGGCGGACCCTGGCCAGGTGGAGCTTGTGGGCAGATGCAACCTCTGGCGGATGAATAATTCCGCTGCTGCTTTGTATGCTGGAAACCTCCCCACGCCAGGTGGGATGGGCAGAGAACATGGACCCGCACCTGCCAGGGGCCTTTCCTGGGACTGAAGGTCCCAACCTGCTCTCAACCTTGTCACCTTCTCAGCACATACTTTCCTGCACACATAATCCTGCCTTTCTCCGTCACTGCCTGATCCTACTAGGAAAAAAGCATGCCGCTCAAAGAGGCCGATGTCAGGGAAATCGAGGAGACACTGCCGTTCTCCAAACTTTTGCTGTCTACATATCCCCGCCTCCGGTGGAAGGCTGCGTATGTGGCCGGGCTGCGAAGGCAAGGCCGAAATCCTGGCATCCTGGGCCCCAGCAATCCAAAGGTTTATGGACGTGGGGACCCCGATGACGTGTTTCCCACATACAGGAGGAATCCTTGGGCCCTTCACTGGCTCGCCATTCAGCTCCACGACGACCACTACTGGCCCTGGCCTTTGGCCGGTGCCCCATTGCACGTGTGCTCCGGAGCGATGTTTCTCCACCCATCACTATCATTCTGCCACCAGGGGATATGTGAGTGTGGGAGTCACCATTTGTCACTGGCAGCAGTGTCACAAGTCACTAGACTTCCAGGTACCAGCTGACCTAGGCTGCCTTCTGCCCCAGGCAAGGTCCCGAATCCTTTATCCCAGATGCTGACACCTGGGCACTGGCGGACATTCATTTTGATCAACACAGAGGTCTGAGTGAGGGTCAGCAGGCCAGCTAGGTGAAGTGAAGGCCAGGTGGGCGGGACCAAGGCTCCTTTGCCATCACCATGGAGACAGTCCCACCACCGGAAGAGTGGGCGGAGCTCATGATGGGCCTGATGACAAGACCCGCCAGGCAGATGACCCAGGGCCCTCCATTATGACCTATGACACCTAGTGGCCACAGGATTTGAGCACACCCTGGGAAAGCCTACGCAGGCACAGGGGAGCCCCTGGTGCGGACTGCTTCAGGGCATTGGCAGAGCAGGCCAGGTACCTCTTTCCCACTTTCCTGAGGATATCAGTACGCAAGGCATCCCCACTCAGCATCTCTTGCCTCTCTCTGTCTCTCTCTGGACGTGTTCGTTCTCTGAAATCTCTTCCCTCTCCCCCTGAGTCACTTCGCACCTTGGAGTCCCTTACAGAGCGCCCAGAGACGTAAGAGCAAAGGGGGAAGGCCTCTGGCTCTACTGGTTGCCCATGGGCAGACAAGATCTGGTAGTCTATCTGGAAGGTCTAGAGAGTAGTGATTGATTGGGGAGCTACCTCACGGGCGGACCCTGGGCAGGTGAAGCTTGCTGACATGTGGCAGCCTCTCCGGAGACTACTAATTCCGCTGGTAACATTGTATGCAAATACCCGGCTGAGAGCGAAGGGCAGAAAATGTTGACACATACCTGCCAGAGGCCTATTCTGGGTCTGAAGAGTCCACCCTGGTCTCCAGCGACTCATCATCTCAGCACACACTTTGCCTGCACACATGGAATCCGCCTCTCTCCACGAATGCCTTCTCCTGCTAGGAAACACAGGATGTCACTCAGCCAAAGGAGAGCACAGGCAAAGTCAACTGAAGCCCGCGTTTTCAAGATTTTGCCCTCTGCTGGTCCACAGCCTCCGGTGGCACACTGCATGTGCGTCACTTCTCCGAAGACAAGGCCGAAATCCGGGCATCCAGGGCCCCAGCAGTCCAGAGTCTGCGGATGGCGGCACGTGGATCACCTCTTTGCCACGTACAGGAGGGAGGCCTGGGCCCTAGACTGGCTCCGCTAGAGCTCCACGACCTCAGCTATTTTCCCTGACCTTTGGCCCGTGCCCTCGTGAGTGTGTGATCTCTAGTTACACTTCAGCTCCGACCACTCTGAGTCGGCCACCTGCGGATACCTGAGCGTGGACATCAACATCTATCGCTGTCTGCAGTGTCACAGGTCACTAGGAGTCTAGGCTCAGGCTGACCTTGGCTGTCTTCTGCCCAGGCAAGGAGCCTAATCCTTCAGAGGAAATGAGGACACGTGGTCACTGGCCGACATCCTTTCTTTCATCTACACAGCGGTCTAGACGAGGGGAAAGAGGCCAGGTAGGCCAGGTGAAGGCTGAGTGCGGGGCCTAAGGCTTCTTTCTCAATCACCATGGAGACAGCCACCGGAAGGCTGGGCGGAACTTCTGACGAGGACGGGTCACAAACTCTGAGCCAATAGGAGAGGTCCAGCCTAACAGGCCAGTTCCGCACAGGCCTCCATTTTACCCATGGACACACAGCGGCCCCTTCTGTCCTTGGCCACAAAATCGAGGGCACCCAGGGAATAACTTCACAGTAGGCAACCCCTGATGTGGACAGGTTCGACATACTGGGACAGCAGGCAGGTACCTCTTTTCCACTTAGGCTAGCATATCAGTAGGCAAGGCGCCCTCCCTCAGCATCTATGGCACCTCCTTGTACGTGTTCATTCAGAGAAATCCCTCCGGTCTACCCCTGAGACACCTCACAACTACGAGGGCCCTGAGAGAGAGCCTGGAGATGAAACAGGGGAGGTTTCCGACTCTACCGTGTCCCCGTGGGTAGAGAATAGCAGTTAGTCTGGCTGGAAAGTGTTAGCTTCTGTTGACTGACATGGGCAATACGGTAGGGGCGGACCCTGGCCAGGTGGAGCTTGTGGGCAGATGCAACCTCTGGGGGATGAATAATTCCGCTGCTGCTTTGTATGCTGGAAACCTCCCCACGCCAGGTGGGATGGGCAGAGAACATGGACCCGCACCTGCCAGGGGCCTTTCCTGGGACTGAAGGTCCCAACCTGCTCTCAACCTTGTCACCTTCTCAGCACATACTTTCCTGCACACATAATCCTGCCTTTCTCCGTCACTGCCTGATCCTACTAGGAAAAAAGCATGCCGCTCAAAGAGGCCGATGTCAGGGAAATCGAGGAGACACTGCCGTTCTCCAAACTTTTGCTGTCTACATATCCCCGCCTCCGGTGGAAGGCTGCGTATGTGGCCGGGCTGCGAAGGCAAGGCCGAAATCCTGGCATCCTGGGCCCCAGCAATCCAAAGGTTTATGGACGTGGGGACCCCGATGACATGTTTCCCACATACAGGAGGAATCCTTGGGCCCTTCACTGGCTCGCCATTCAGCTCCACGACGTCCACTACTGGCCCTGGCCTTTGGCCGGTGCCCCATTGCACGTGTGCTCCGGAGCGATGTTTCTCCACCCATGACTATCATTCTGCCACCAGGGGATATGTGAGTGTGGGAGTCACCATTTGTCACTGGCAGCAGTGTCACAAGTCACTAGACTTCCAGGTACCAGCTGACCTAGGCTGCCTTCTGCCCCAGGCAAGGTCCCGAATCCTTTATCCCAGATGCTGACACCTGGGCACTGGCGGACATTCATTTTGATCAACACAGAGGTCTGAGTGAGGGTCAGCAGGCCAGCTAGGTGAAGTGAAGGCCAGGTGGGCGGGACCAAGGCTCCTTTGCCATCACCATGGAGACAGTCCCACCACCGGAAGAGTGGGCGGAGCTCATGATGGGCCTGATGACAAGACCCGCCAGGCAGATGACCCAGGGCCCTCCATTATGACCTATGACACCTAGTGGCCACAGGATTTGAGCACACCCTGGGAAAGCCTACGCAGGCACAGGGGAGCCCCTGGTGCGGACTGCTTCAGGCCATTGGCAGAGCAGGCCAGGTACCTCTTTCCCACTTTCCTGAGGATATCAGTACGCAAGGCATCCCCACTCAGCATCTCTTGCCTCTCTCTGTCTCTCTCTGGACGTGTTCGTTCTCTGAAATCTCTTCCCTCTCCCCCTGAGTCACCTCGCACCTTGGAGTACCTTACAGAGCGCCCAGAGACGTAAGAGCAAAGGGGGAAGGCCTCTGGCTCTACCGGTTGCCCATGGGCAGACAAGATCTGGTAGTCTATCTGGAAGGTCTAGAGAGCAGTGATTGATTGCGGAGCTACCTCACGGGCGGACCCTGGCCAGGTGAAGCTTGCTGACATGTGGCAGCCTCTCCGGAGACTACTAATTCCGCTGGTAACATTGTATGCAAATACCCGGCTGAGAGCGAAGGGCAGAAAATGTTGACACATACCTGCCAGAGGCCTATTCTGGGTCTGAGGAGTCCACCCTGGTCTCCAGCGACTCATCATCTCAGCACACACTTTGGCTGCACACATGGAATCCGCCTCTCTCCACGAATGCCTTCTCCTGCTAGGAAACACAGGATGTCACTCAGCCAAAGGAGAGCACAGGCAAAGTCAACTGAAGCCCGCGTTTTCAAGATTTTGCCCTCTGCTGGTCCACAGCCTCCGGTGGCACACTGCATGTGCGTCACTTCTCCGAAGACAAGGCCGAAATCCGGGCATCCAGGGCCCCAGCAGTCCAGAGTCTGCGGATGGCGGCACGTGGATCACCTCTTTGCCACGTACAGGAGGGAGGCCTGGGCCAGAGACTGGCTCCGCTAGAGCTCCACGACCTCAGCTATTTTCCCTGACCTTTGGCCCGTGCCCTCGTGAGTGTGTGATCTCTAGTTACACTTCAGCTCCGACCACTCTGAGTCGGCCACCTGCGGATACCTGAGCGTGGACATCAACATCTATCGCTGTCTGCAGTGTCACAGGTCACTAGGAGTCTAGGCTCAGGCTGACCTTGGCTGCCTTCTGCCCAGGCAAGGAGCCTAATCCTTCAGAGGAAATGAGGACACGTGGTCAGTGGCCGACATCCTTTCTTTCATCTACACAGCGGTCTAGACGAGGGGAAAGAGGCCAGGTAGGCCAGGTGAAGGCTGAGTGCGGGGCCTAAGGCTTCTTTCTCAATCACCATGGAGACAGCCACCGGAAGGCTGGGCGGAACTTCTGACGAGGACGGGTCACAAACTCTGAGCCAATAGGAGAGGTCCAGCCTAACAGGCCAGTTCCGCACAGGCCTCCATTTTACCCATGGACACACAGCGGCCCCTTCTGTCCTTGGCCACAAAATCGAGGGCACCCAGGGAATAACTTCACAGTAGGCAACCCCTGATGTGGACAGGTTCGACATACTGGGACAGCAGGCAGGTACCTCTTTTCCACTTAGGCTAGCATATCAGTAGGCAAGGCGCCCTCCCTCAGCATCTATGGCCCCTCCTTGTACGTGTTCATTCAGAGAAATCCCTACGGTCTACCCCTGAGACACCTCACAACTACGAGGGCCCTGAGAGAGAGCCTGGAGATGAAACAGGGGAGGTTTCCGACTCTACCGTGTCCCCGTGGGTAGAGAATAGCAGTTAGTCTGGCTGGAAAGTGTTAGCTTCTGTTGACTGACATGGGCAATACGGTAGGGGCGGACCCTGGCCAGGTGGAGCTTGTGGGCAGATGCAACCTCTGGCTGATGAATAACTCCGCTGCTGCTTTGTATGCTGGAAACCTCCCCACGCCAGGTGGGATGGGCAGAGAACATGGACCCGCAGCTGCCAGGGGCCTTTCCTGGGACTGAAGGTCCCAAACTGCTCTCAACCTTGTCACCTTCTCAGCACATACTTTCCTGCACACATAATCCTGCCTTTCTCCGTCACTGCCTGATCCTACTAGGAAAAAAGCATTCCGCTCAAAGAGGCCGATGTCAGGGAAATCGAGGAGACACTGCCGTTCTCCAAACTTTTGCTGTCTACATATCCCCACCTCCGGTGGAAGGCTGCGTATGTGGCCGGGCTGCGAAGGCAAGGCCGAAATCCTGGCATCCTGGGCCCCAGCAATCCAAAGGTTTATGGACGTGGGGACCCCGATGACATGTTTCCCACATACAGGAGGAATCCTTGGGCCCTTCACTGGCTCGCCATTCAGCTCCACGACGTCCACTACTGGCCCTGGCCTTTGGCCGGTGCCCCATTGCACGTGTGCTCCGGAGCGATGTTTCTCCACCCATCACTATCATTCTGCCACCAGGGGTATGTGAGTGTGGGAGTCACCATTTGTCACTGGCAGCAGTGTCACAAGTCACTAGACTTCCAGGTACCAGCTGACCTAGGCTGCCTTCTGCCCCAGGCAAGGTCCCGAATCCTTTATCCCAGATGCTGACACCTGGGCACTGGCGGACATTCATTTTGATCAACACAGAGGTCTGAGTGAGGGTCAGCAGGCCAGCTAGGTGAAGTGAAGGCCAGGTGGGCGGGACCAAGGCTCCTTTGCCATCACCATGGAGACAGTCCCACCACCGGAAGAGTGGGCGGAGCTCATGATGGGCCTGATGACAAGACCCGCCAGGCAGATGACCCAGGGCCCTCCATTATGACCTATGACACCTAGTGGCCACAGGATTTGAGCACACCCTGGGAAAGCCTACGCAGGCACAGGGGAGCCCCTGGTGCGGACTGCTTCAGGGCATTGGCAGAGCAGGCCAGGTACCTCTTTCCCACTTTCCTGAGGATATCAGTACGCAAGGCATCCCCACTCAGCATCTCTTGCCTCTCTCTGTCTCTCTCTGGACGTGTTCGTTCTCTGAAATCTCTTCCCTCTCCCCCTGAGTCACTTCGCACCTTGGAGTACCTTACAGAGCGCCCAGAGACGTAAGAGCAAAGGGGGAAGGCCTCTGGCTCTACTGGTTGCCCATGGGCAGACAAGATCTGGTAGTCTATCTGGAAGGTCTAGAGAGTAGTGATTGATTGGGGAGCTACCTCACGGGCGGACCCTGGCCAGGTGAAGCTTGCTGACATGTGGCAGCCTCTCCGGAGACTACTAATTCCGCTGGTAACATTGTATGCAAATACCCGGCTGAGAGCGAAGGGCAGAAAACGTTGACACATACCTGCCAGAGGCCTATTCTGGGTCTGAAGAGTCCACCCTGTTCTCCAGCGACTTTGCCTGCACACATGGAATCCGCCTCTCTCCACGAATGCCTTCTCCTGCTAGGAAACACAGGATGTCACTCAGCCAAAGGAGAGCACAGGCAAAGTCAACTGAAGCCCGCGTTTTCAAGATTTTGCCCTCTGCTGGTCCACAGCCTCCGGTGGCACACTGCATGTGCGTCACTTCTCCGAAGACAAGGCCGAAATCCGGGCATCCAGGGCCCCAGCAGTCCAGAGTCTGTGGATGGCGGCACGTGGATCACCTCTTTGCCACGTACAGGAGGGAGGCCTGGGCCCTAGACTGGCTCCGCTAGAGCTCCACGACCTCAGCTATTTTCCCTGACCTTTGGCCCGTGCCCTCGTGAGTGTGTGATCTCTAGTTACACTTCAGCTCCGACCACTCTGAGTCGGCCACCTGCGGATACCTGAGCGTGGACATCAACATCTATCGCTGTCTGCAGTGTCACAGGTCACTAGGAGTCTAGGCTCAGGCTGACCTTGGCTGCCTTCTGCCCAGGCAAGGAGCCTAATCCTTCAGAGGAAATGAGGACACGTGGTCACTGGCCGACATCCTTTCTTTCATCTACACAGCGGTCTAGACGAGGGGAAAGAGGCCAGGTAGGCCAGGTGAAGGCTGAGTGCGGGGCCTAAGGCTTCTTTCTCAATCACCATGGAGACAGCCACCGGAAGGCTGGGCGGAACTTATGACGAGGACGGGTCACAAACTCTGAGCCAATAGGAGAGGTCCAGCCTAACAGGCCAGTTCCGCACAGGCCTCCATTTTACCCATGGACACACAACGGCCCCTTCTGTCCTTGGCCACAAAATCGAGGGCACCCAGGGAATAACTTCACAGTAGGCAACCCCTGATGTGGACAGGTTCGACATACTGGGACAGCAGGCAGGTACCTCTTTTCCACTTACGCTAGGATATCAGTAGGCAAGGCACCCTCCCTCAGCATCTATGGCCCCTCCTTGTACGTGTTCATTCAGAGAAATCCCTCCGGTCTACCCCTGAGACACCTCACAACTACGAGGGGCCTGAGAGAGAGCCTGGAGATGAAACAGGGGAGGTTTCCGACTCTACCGCGTCCCAATGGGTAGAGAATAGCAGTTAGTCTGGCTGGAAAGTGTTAGCTTCTGTTGACTGACATGGGCAATACGGTAGGGGCGGACCCTGGCCAGGTGGAGCTTGTGGGCAGATGCAACCTCTGGGGGATGAATAATTCCGCTGCTGCTTTGTATGCTGGAAACCTCCCCACGCCAGGTGGGATGGGCAGAGAACATGGACCCGCACCTGCCAGGGGCCTTTCCTGGGACTGAAGGTCCCAACCTGCTCTCAACCTTGTCACCTTCTCAGCACATACTTTCCTGCACACATAATCCTGCCTTTCTCCGTCACTGCCTGATCCTACTAGGAAAAAAGCATGCCGCTCAAAGAGGCCGATGTCAGGGAAATCGAGGAGACACTGCCGTTCTCCAAACTTTTGCTGTCTACATATCCCCGCCTCCGGTGGAAGGCTGCGTATGTGGCCGGGCTGCGAAGGCAAGGCCGAAATCCTGGCATCCTGGGCCCCAGCAATCCAAAGGTTTATGGACATGGGGACCCCGATGACATGTTTCCCACATACAGGAGGAATCCTTGGGCCCTTCACTGGCTCGCCATTCAGCTCCACGACGTCCACTACTGGCCCTGGCCTTTGGCCGGTGCCCCATTGCACGTGTGCTCCGGAGCGATGTTTCTCCACCCATCACTATCATTCTGCCACCAGGGGATACGTGAGTGTGGGAGTCACCATTTGTCACTGGCAGCAGTGTCACAAGTCACTAGACTTCCAGGTACCAGCTGACCTAGGCTGCCTTCTGCCCCAGGCAAGGTCCCGAATCCTTTATCCCAGATGCTGACACCTGGGCACTGGCGGACATTCATTTTGATCAACACAGAGGTCTGAGTGAGGGTCAGCAGGCCAGCTAGGTGAAGTGAAGGCCAGGTGGGCGGGACCAAGGCTCCTTTGCCATCACCATGGAGACAGTCCCACCACCGGAAGAGTGGGCGGAGCTCATGATGGGCCTGATGACAAGACCCGCCAGGCAGATGACCCAGGGCCCTCCATTATGACCTATGACACCTAGTGGCCACAGGATTTGAGCACACCCTGGGAAAGCCTACGCAGGCACAGGGGAGCCCCTGGTGCGGACTGCTTCAGGCCATTGGCAGAGCAGGCCAGGTACCTCTTTCCCACTTTCCTGAGGATATCAGTACGCAAGGCATCCCCACTCAGCATCTCTTGCCTCTCTCTGTCTCTCTCTGGACGTGTTCGTTCTCTGAAATCTCTTCCCTCTCCCCCTGAGTCACTTCGCACCTTGGAGTACCTTACAGAGCGCCCAGAGACGTAAGAGCAAGGGGGAAGGCCTCTGGCTCTACCGGTTGCCCATGGGCAGACAAGATCTGGTAGTCTATCTGGAAGGTCTAGAGAGCAGTGATTGATTGGGGAGCTACCTCACGGGCGGACCCTGGCCAGGTGAAGCTTGCTGACATGTGGCAGCCTCTCCGGAGACTACTAATTCCGCTGGTAACATTGTATGCAAATACCCGGCTGAGAGCGAAGGGCAGAAAATGTTGACACATACCTGCCAGAGGCCTATTCTGGGTCTGAAGAGTCCACCCTGGTCTCCAGCGACTCATCATCTCAGCACACACTTTGCCTGCACACATGGAATCCGCCTCTCTCCACGAATGCCTTCTCCTGCTAGGAAACACAGGATGTCACTCAGCCAAAGGAGAGCACAGGCAAAGTCAACTGAAGCCCGCGTTTTCAAGATTTTGCCCTCTGCTGGTCCACAGCCTCCGGTGCACACTGCATGTGCGTCACTTCTCCGAAGACAAGGCCGAAATCCGGGCATCCAGGGCCCCAGCAGTCCAGAGTCTGCGGATGGCGGCACGTGGATCACCTCTTTGCCACGTACAGGAGGGAGGCCTGGGCCCTAGACTGGCTCCGCTAGAGCTCCACGACCTCAGCTATTTTCCCTGACCTTTGGCCCGTGCCCTCGTGAGTGTGTGATCTCTAGTTACACTTCAGCTCCGACCACTCTGAGTCGGCCACCTGCGGATACCTGAGCGTGGACATCAACATCTATCGCTGTCTGCAGTGTCACAGGTCACTAGGAGTCTAGGCTCAGGCTGACCTTGGCTGTCTTCTGCCCAGGCAAGGAGCCTAATCCTTCAGAGGAAATGAGGACACGTGGTCACTGGCCGACATCCTTTCTTTCATCTACACAGCGGTCTAGACGAGGGGAAAGAGGCCAGGTAGGCCAGGTGAAGGCTGAGTGCGGGGCCTAAGGCTTCTTTCTCAATCACCATGGAGACAGCCACCGGAAGGCTGGGCGGAACTTCTGACGAGGACGGGTCACAAACTCTGAGACAATAGGAGAGGTCCAGCCTAACAGGCCAGTTCCGCACAGGCCTCCATTTTACCCATGGACACACAGCGGCCCCTTCTGTCCTTGGCCACAAAATCGAGGGCACCCAGGGAATAACTTCACAGTAGGCAACCCCTGATGTGGACAGGTTCGACATACTGGGACAGCAGGCAGGTACCTCTTTTCCACTTAGGCTAGCATATCAGTAGGCAAGGCGCCCTCCCTCAGCATCTATGGCCCCTCCTTGTACGTGTTCATTCAGAGAAATCCCTCCGGTCTACCCCTGAGACACCTCACAACTACGAGGGGCCTGAGAGAGAGCCTGGAGATGAAACAGGGGAGGTTTCCGACTCTACCGTGTCCCCGTGGGTAGAGAATAGCAGTTAGTCTGGCTGGAAAGTGTTAGCTTCTGTTGACTGACATGGGCAATACGGTAGGGGCGGACCCTGGCCAGGTGGAGCTTGTGGGCAGATGCAACCTCTGGGGGATGAATAATTCCGCTGCTGCTTTGTATGCTGGAAACCTCCCCACGCCAGGTGGGATGGGCAGAGAACATGGACCCGCACCTGCCAGGGGCCTTTCCTGGGACTGAAGGTCCCAACCTGCTCTCAACCTTGTCACCTTCTCAGCACATACTTTCCTGCACACATAATCCTGCCTTTCTCCGTCACTGCCTGATCCTACTAGGAAAAAAGCATGCCGCTCAAAGAGGCCGATGTCAGGGAAATCGAGGAGACACTGCCGTTCTCCAAACTTTTGCTGTCTACATATCCCCGCCTCCGGTGGAAGGCTGCGTATGTGGCCGGGCTGCGAAGGCAAGGCCGAAATCCTGGCATCCTGGGCCCCAGCAATCCAAAGGTTTATGGACGTGGGGACCCCGATGACATGTTTCCCACATACAGGAGGAATCCTTGGGCCCTTCACTGGCTCGCCATTCAGCTCCACGACGTCCACTACTGGCCCTGGCCTTTGGCCGGTGCCCCATTGCACGTGTGCTCCGGAGCGATGTTTCTCCACCCATGACTATCATTCTGCCACCAGGGGATATGTGAGTGTGGGAGTCACCATTTGTCACTGGCAGCAGTGTCACAAGTCACTAGACTTCCAGGTACCAGCTGACCTAGGCTGCCTTCTGCCCCAGGCAAGGTCCCGAATCCTTTATCCCAGATGCTGACACCTGGGCACTGGCGGACATTCATTTTGATCAACACAGAGCTCTGAGTGAGGGTCAGCAGGCCAGCTAGGTGAAGTGAAGGCCAGGTGGGCGGGACCAAGGCTCCTTTGCCATCACCATGGAGACAGTCCCACCACCGGAAGAGTGGGCAGAGCTCATGATGGGCCTGATGACAAGACCCGCCAGGCAGATGACACAGGGCCCTCCATTATGACCTATGACACCTAGTGGCCACAGGATTTGAGCACACCCTGGGAAAGCCTACACAGGCACAGGGATGCCCCTGGTGCGGACTGCTTCAGGCCATTGGCAGAGCAGGCCAGGTACCTCTTTCCCACTTTCCTGAGGATATCAGTACGCAAGGCATCCCCACTCAGCATCTCTTGCCTCTCTCTGTCTCTCTCTGGACGTGTTCGTTCTCTGAAATCTCTTCCCTCTCCCCCTGAGTCACCTCGCACCTTGGAGTACCTTACAGAGCGCCCAGAGACGTAAGAGCAAAGGGGGAAGGCCTCTGGCTCTACCGGTTGCCCATGGGCAGACAAGATCTGGTAGTCTATCTGGAAGGTCTAGAGAGCAGTGATTGATTGCGGAGCTACCTCACGGGCGGACCCTGGCCAGGTGAAGCTTGCTGACATGTGGCAGCCTCTCCGGAGACTACTAATTCCGCTGGTAACATTGTATGCAAATACCCGGCTGAGAGCGAAGGGCAGAAAATGTTGACACATACCTGCCAGAGGCCTATTCTGGGTCTGAAGAGTCCACCCTGGTCTCCAGCGACTCATCATCTCAGCACACACTTTGGCTGCACACATGGAATCCGCCTCTCTCCACGAATGCCTTCTCCTGCTAGGAAACACAGGATGTCACTCAGCCAAAGGAGAGCACAGGCAAAGTCAACTGAAGCCCGCGTTTTCAAGATTTTGCCCTCTGCTGGTCCACAGCCTCCGGTGGCACACTGCATGTGCGTCACTTCTCCGAAGACAAGGCCGAAATCCGGGCATCCAGGGCCCTAGCAGTCCAGAGTCCGCGGATGGCGGCACGTGGATCACCTCTTTGCCACGTACAGGAGGGAGGCCTGGGCCCTAGACTTGCTCCGCTAGAGCTCCACGACCTCAGCTATTTTCCCTGACCTTTGGCCCGTGCCCTCGTGAGTGTGTGATCTCTAGTTACACTTCAGCTCCGACCACTCTGAGTCGGCCACCTGCGGATACCTGAGCGTGGACATCAACATCTATCGCTGTCTGCAGTGTCACAGGTCACTAGGAGTCTAGGCTCAGGCTGACCTTGGCTGTCTTCTGCCCAGGCAAGGAGCCTAATCCTTCAGAGGAAATGAGGACACGTGGTCACTGGCCGACATCCTTTCTTTCATCTACACAGCGGTCTAGACGAGGGGAAAGAGGCCAGGTAGGCCAGGTGAAGGCTGAGTGCGGGGCCTAAGGCTTCTTTCTCAATCACCATGGAGACAGCCACCGGAAGGCTGGGCGGAACTTCTGACGAGGACGGGTCACAAACTCTGAGACAATAGGAGAGGTCCAGCCTAACAGGCCAGTTCCGCACAGGCCTCCATTTTACCCATGGACACACAGCGGCCCCTTCTGTCCTTGGCCACAAAATCGAGGGCACCCAGGGAATAACTTCACAGTAGGCAACCCCTGATGTGGACAGGTTCGACATACTGGGACAGCAGGCAGGTACCTCTTTTCCACTTACGCTAGGATATCAGTAGGCAAGGCGCCCTCCCTCAGCATCTATAGCCCCTCCTTGTACGTGTTCATTCAGAGAAATCCCTCCGGTCTACCCCTGAGACACCTCACAACTACGAGGGGCCTGAGAGAGAGCCTGGAGATGAAACAGGGGAGGTTTCCGACTCTACCGTGTCCCCGTGGGTAGAGAATAGCAGTTAGTCTGGCTGGAAAGTGTTAGCTTCTGTTGACTGACATGGGCAATACGGTAGGGGCGGACCCTGGCCAGGTGGAGCTTGTGGGCAGATGCAACCTCTGGGGGATGAATAATTCCGCTGCTGCTTTGTATGCTGGAAACCTCCCCACGCCAGGTGGGATGGGCAGAGAACATGGACCCGCACCTGCCAGGGGCCTTTCCTGGGACTGAAGGTCCCAACCTGCTCTCAACCTTGTCACCTTCTCAGCACATACTTTCCTGCACACATAATCCTGCCTTTCTCCGTCACTGCCTGATCCTACTAGGAAAAAAGCATGCCGCTCAAAGAGGCCGATGTCAGGGAAATCGAGGAGACACTGCCGTTCTCCAAACTTTTGCTGTCTACATATCCCCGCCTCCGGTGGAAGGCTGCGTATGTGGCCGGGCTGCGAAGGCAAGGCCGAAATCCTGGCATCCTGGGCCCCAGCAATCCAAAGGTTTATGGACGTGGGGACCCCGATGACATGTTTCCCACATACAGGAGGAATCCTTGGGCCCTTCACTGGCTCGCCATTCAGCTCCACGACGTCCACTACTGGCCCTGGCCTTTGGCCGGTGCCCCATTGCACGTGTGCTCCGGAGCGATGTTTCTCCACCCATGACTATCATTCTGCCACCAGGGGATATGTGAGTGTGGGAGTCACCATTTGTCACTGGCAGCAGTGTCACAAGTCACTAGACTTCCAGGTACCAGCTGACCTAGGCTGCCTTCTGCCCCAGGCAAGGTCCCGAATCCTTTATCCCAGATGCTGACACCTGGGCACTGGCGGACATTCATTTTGATCAACACAGAGCTCTGAGTGAGGGTCAGCAGGCCAGCTAGGTGAAGTGAAGGCCAGGTGGGCGGGACCAAGGCTCCTTTGCCATCACCATGGAGACAGTCCCACCACCGGAAGAGTGGGCGGAGCTCATGATGGGCCTGATGACAAGACCCGCCAGGCAGATGACACAGGGCCCTCCATTATGACCTATGACACCTAGTGGCCACAGGATTTGAGCACACCCTGGGAAAGCCTACACAGGCACAGGGATGCCCCTGGTGCGGACTGCTTCAGGCCATTGGCAGAGCAGGCCAGGTACCTCTTTCCCACTTTCCTGAGGATATCAGTACGCAAGGCATCCCCACTCAGCATCTCTTGCCTCTCTCTGTCTCTCTCTGGACGTGTTCGTTCTCTGAAATCTCTTCCCTCTCCCCCTGAGTCACCTCGCACCTTGGAGTACCTTACAGAGCGCCCAGAGACGTAAGAGCAAAGGGGGAAGGCCTCTGGCTCTACCGGTTGCCCATGGGCAGACAAGATCTGGTAGTCTATCTGGAAGGTCTAGAGAGCAGTGATTGATTGCGGAGCTACCTCACGGGCGGACCCTGGCCAGGTGAAGCTTGCTGACATGTGGCAGCCTCTCCGGAGACTACTAATTCCGCTGGTAACATTGTATGCAAATACCCGGCTGAGAGCGAAGGGCAGAAAACGTTGACACATACCTGCCAGAGGCCTATTCTGGGTCTGAAGAGTCCACCCTGGTCTCCAGCGACTCATCATCTCAGCACACACTTTGCCTGCACACATGGAATCCGCCTCTCTCCACGAATGCCTTCTCCTGCTAGGAAACACAGGATGTCACTCAGCCAAAGGAGAGCACAGGCAAAGTCAACTGAAGCCCGCGTTTTCAAGATTTTGCCCTCTGCTGGTCCACAGCCTCCGGTGGCACACTGCATGTGCGTCACTTCTCCGAAGACAAGGCCGAAATCCGGGCATCCAGGGCCCCAGCAGTCCAGAGTCTGCGGATGGCGGCACGTGGATCACCTCTTTGCCACGTACAGGAGGGAGGCCTGGGCCCTAGACTGGCTCCGCTAGAGCTCCACGACCTCAGCTATTTTCCCTGACCTTTGGCCCGTGCCCTCGTGAGTGTGTGATCTCTAGTTACACTTCAGCTCCGACCACTCTGAGTCGGCCACCTGCGGATACCTGAGCGTGGACATCAACATCTATCGCTGTCTGCAGTGTCACAGGTCACTAGGAGTCTAGGCTCAGGCTGACCTTGGCTGCCTTCTGCCCAGGCAAGGAGCCTAATCCTTCAGAGGAAATGAGGACACGTGGTCACTGGCCGACATCCTTTCTTTCATCTACACAGCGGTCTAGACGAGGGGAAAGAGGCCAGGTAGGCCAGGTGAAGGCTGAGTGCGGGGCCTAAGGCTTCTTTCTCAATCACCATGGAGACAGCCACCGGAAGGCTGGGCGGAACTTCTGACGAGGACGGGTCACAAACTCTGAGCCAATAGGAGAGGTCCAGCCTAACAGGCCAGTTCCGCACAGGCCTCCATTTTACCCATGGACACACAACGGCCCCTTCTGTCCTTGGCCACAAAATCGAGGGCACCCAGGGAATAACTTCACAGTAGGCAACCCCTGATGTGGACAGGTTCGACATACTGGGACAGCAGGCAGGTACCTCTTTTCCACTTACGCTAGGATATCAGTAGGCAAGGCGCCCTCCCTCAGCATCTATGGCCCCTCCTTGTACGTGTTCATTCAGAGAAATCCCTCCGGTCTACCCCTGAGACACCTCACAACTACGAGGGGCCTGAGAGAGAGCCTGGAGATGAAACAGGGGAGGTTTCCGACTCTACCGCGTCCCCGTGGGTAGAGAATAGCAGTTAGTCTGGCTGGAAAGTGTTAGCTTCTGTTGACTGACATGGGCAATACGGTAGGGGCGGACCCTGGCCAGGTGGAGCTTGTGGGCAGATGCAACCTCTGGGGGATGAATAATTCCGCTGCTGCTTTGTATGCTGGAAACCTCCCCACGCCAGGTGGGATGGGCAGAGAACATGGACCCGCACCTGCCAGGGGCCTTTCCTGGGACTGAAGGTCCCAACCTGCTCTCAACCTTGTCACCTTCTCAGCACATACTTTCCTGCACACATAATCCTGCCTTTCTCCGTCACTGCCTGATCCTACTAGGAGAAAAGCATGCCGCTCAAAGAGGCCGATGTCAGGGAAATCGAGGAGACACTGCCGTTCTCCAAACTTTTGCTGTCTACATATCCCCGCCTCCGGTGGAAGGCTGCGTATGTGGCCGGGCTGCGAAGGCAAGGCCGAAATCCTGGCATCCTGGGCCCCAGCAATCCAAAGGTTTATGGACATGGGGACCCCGATGACATGTTTCCCACATACAGGAGGAATCCTTGGGCCCTTCACTGGCTCGCCATTCAGCTCCACGACGTCCACTACTGGCCCTGGCCTTTGGCCGGTGCCCCATTGCACGTGTGCTCCGGAGCGATGTTTCTCCACCCATCACTATCATTCTGCCACCAGGGGATATGTGAGTGTGGGAGTCACCATTTGTCACTGGCAGCAGTGTCACAAGTCACTAGACTTCCAGGTACCAGCTGACCTAGGCTGCCTTCTGCCCCAGGCAAGGTCCCGAATCCTTTATCCCAGATGCTGACACCTGGGCACTGGCGGACATTCATTTTGATCAACACAGAGGTCTGAGTGAGGGTCAGCAGGCCAGCTAGGTGAAGTGAAGGCCAGGTGGGCGGGACCAAGGCTCCTTTGCCATCACCATGGAGACAGTCCCACCACCGGAAGAGTGGGCGGAGCTCATGATGGGCCTGATGACAAGACCCGCCAGGCAGATGACCCAGGGCCCTCCATTATGACCTATGACACCTAGTGGCCACAGGATTTGAGCACACCCTGGGAAAGCCTACGCAGGCACAGGGGAGCCCCTGGTACGGACTGCTTCAGGCCATTGGCAGAGCAGGCCAGGTACCTCTTTCCCACTTTCCTGAGGATATCAGTACGCAAGGCATCCCCACTCAGCATCTCTTGCCTCTCTCTGTCTCTCTCTGGACATGTTCGTTCTCTGAAATCTCTTCCCTCTCCCCCTGAGTCACTTCGCACCTTGGAGTACCTTACAGAGCGCCCAGAGACGTAAGAGCAAAGGGGGAAGGCCTCTGGCTCTACTGGTTGCCCACGGGCAGACAAGATCTGGTAGTCTATCTGGAAGGTCTAGAGAGTAGTGATTGATTGGGGAGCTACCTCACGGGCGGACCCTGGCCAGGTGAAGCTTGCTGACATGTGGCAGCCTCTCCGGAGACTACTAATTCCGCTGGTAACATTGTATGCAAATACCCGGCTGAGAGCGAAGGGCAGAAAACGTTGACACATACCTGCCAGAGGCCTATTCTGGGTCTGAAGAGTCCACCCTGGTCTCCAGCGACTCATCATCTCAGCACACACTTTGCCTGCACACATGGAATCCGCCTCTCTCCACGAATGCCTTCTCCTGCTAGGAAACACAGGATGTCACTCAGCCAAAGGAGAGCACAGGCAGTCAACTGAAGCCCGCGTTTTCAAGATTTTGCCCTCTGCTGGTCCACAGCCTCCGGTGGCACACTGCATGTGCGTCACTTCTCCGAAGACAAGGCCGAAATCCGGGCATCCAGGGCCCCAGCAGTCCAGAGTCTGCGGATGGCGGCACGTGGATCACCTCTTTGCCACGTACAGGAGGGAGGCCTGGGCCCTAGACTGGCTCCGCTAGAGCTCCACGACCTCAGCTATTTTCCCTGACCTTTGGCCCGTGCCCTCGTGAGTGTGTGATCTCTAGTTACACTTCAGCTCCGACCACTCTGAGTCGGCCACCTGCGGATACCTGAGCGTGGACATCAACATCTATCGCTGTCTGCAGTGTCACAGGTCACTAGGAGTCTAGGCTCAGGCTGACCTTGGCTGCCTTCTGCCCAGGCAAGGAGCCTAATCCTTCAGAGGAAATGAGGACACGTGGTCACTGGCCGACATCCTTTCTTTCATCTACACAGCGGTCTAGACGAGGGGAAAGAGGCCAGGTAGGCCAGGTGAAGGCTGAGTGCGGGGCCTAAGGCTTCTTTCTCAATCACCATGGAGACAGCCACCGGAAGGCTGGGCGGAACTTCTGACGAGGACGGGTCACAAACTCTGAGCCAATAGGAGAGGTCCAGCCTAACAGGCCAGTTCCGCACAGGCCTCCATTTTACCCATGGACACACAACGGCCCCTTCTGTCCTTGGCCACAAAATCGAGGGCACCCAGGGAATAACTTCACAGTAGGCAACCCCTGATGTGGACAGGTTCGACATACTGGGACAGCAGGCAGGTACCTCTTTTCCACTTACGCTAGGATATCAGTAGGCAAGGCACCCTCCCTCAGCATCTATGGCCCCTCCTTGTACGTGTTCATTCAGAGAAATCCCTCCGGTCTACCCCTGAGACACCTCACAACTACGAGGGGCCTGAGAGAGAGCCTGGAGATGAAACAGGGGAGGTTTCCGACTCTACCGCGTCCCCGTGGGTAGAGAATAGCAGTTAGTCTGGCTGGAAAGTGTTAGCTTCTGTTGACTGACATGGGCAATACGGTAGGGGCGGACCCTGGCCAGGTGGAGCTTGTGGGCAGATGCAACCTCTGGGGGATGAATAATTCCGCTGCTGCTTTGTATGCTGGAAACCTCCCCACGCCAGGTGGGATGGGCAGAGAACATGGACCCGCACCTGCCAGGGGCCTTTCCTGGGACTGAAGGTCCCAACCTGCTCTCAACCTTGTCACCTTCTCAGCACATACTTTCCTGCACACATAATCCTGCCTTTCTCCGTCACTGCCTGATCCTACTAGGAGAAAAGCATGCCGCTCAAAGAGGCCGATGTCAGGGAAATCGAGGAGACACTGCCGTTCTCCAAACTTTTGCTGTCTACATATCCCCGCCTCCGGTGGAAGGCTGCGTATGTGGCCGGGCTGCGAAGGCAAGGCCGAAATCCTGGCATCCTGGGCCCCAGCAATCCAAAGGTTTATGGACATGGGGACCCCGATGACATGTTTCCCACATACAGGAGGAATCCTTGGGCCCTTCACTGGCTCGCCATTCAGCTCCACGACGTCCACTACTGGCCCTGGCCTTTGGCCGGTGCCCCATTGCACGTGTGCTCCGGAGCGATGTTTCTCCACCCATCACTATCATTCTGCCACCAGGGGATATGTGAGTGTGGGAGTCACCATTTGTCACTGGCAGCAGTGTCACAAGTCACTAGACTTCCAGGTACCAGCTGACCTAGGCTGCCTTCTGCCCCAGGCAAGGTCCCGAATCCTTTATCCCAGATGCTGACACCTGGGCACTGGCGGACATTCATTTTGATCAACACAGAGGTCTGAGTGAGGGTCAGCAGGCCAGCTAGGTGAAGTGAAGGCCAGGTGGGCGGGACCAAGGCTCCTTTGCCATCACCATGGAGACAGTCCCACCACCGGAAGAGTGGGCGGAGCTCATGATGGGCCTGATGACAAGACCCGCCAGGCAGATGACCCAGGGCCCTCCATTATGACCTATGACACCTAGTGGCCACAGGATTTGAGCACACCCTGGGAAAGCCTACGCAGGCACAGGGGAGCCCCTGGTGCGGACTGCTTCAGGGCATTGGCAGAGCAGGCCAGGTACCTCTTTCCCACTTTCCTGAGGATATCAGTACGCAAGGCATCCCCACTCAGCATCTCTTGCCTCTCTCTGTCTCTCTCTGGACGTGTTCATTCTCTGAAATCTCTTCCCTCTCCCCCTGAGTCACTTCGCACCTTGGAGTACCTTACAGAGCGCCCAGAGACGTAAGAGCAAAGGGGGAAGGCCTCTGGCTCTACTGGTTGCCCACGGGCAGACAAGATCTGGTAGTCTATCTGGAAGGTCTAGAGAGTAGTGATTGATTGGGGAGCTACCTCACGGGCGGACCCTGGCCAGGTGAAGCTTGCTGACATGTGGCAGCCTCTCCGGAGACTACTAATTCCGCTGGTAACATTGTATGCAAATACCCGGCTGAGAGCGAAGGGCAGAAAACGTTGACACATACCTGCCAGAGGCCTATTCTGGGTCTGAAGAGTCCACCCTGGTCTCCAGCGACTCATCATCTCAGCACACACTTTGCCTGCACACATGGAATCCGCCTCTCTCCACGAATGCCTTCTCCTGCTAGGAAACACAGGATGTCACTCAGCCAAAGGAGAGCACAGGCAAAGTCAACTGAAGCCCGCGTTTTCAAGATTTTGCCCTCTGCTGGTCCACAGCCTCCGGTGGCACACTGCATGTGCGTCACTTCTCCGAAGACAAGGCCGAAATCCGGGCATCCAGGGCCCTAGCAGTCCAGAGTCTGCGGATGGCGGCACGTGGATCACCTCTTTGCCACGTACAGGAGGGAGGCCTGGGCCCTAGACTGGCTCCGCTAGAGCTCCACGACCTCAGCTATTTTCCCTGACCTTTGGCCCGTGCCCTCGTGAGTGTGTGATCTCTAGTTACACTTCAGCTCCGACCACTCTGAGTCGGCCACCTGCGGATACCTGAGCGTGGACATCAACATCTATCGCTGTCTGCAGTGTCACAGGTCACTAGGAGTCTAGGCTCAGGCTGACCTTGGCTGCCTTCTGCCCAGGCAAGGAGCCTAATCCTTCAGAGGAAATGAGGACACGTGGTCACTGGCCGACATCCTTTCTTTCATCTACACAGCGGTCTAGACGAGGGGAAAGAGGCCAGGTAGGCCAGGTGAAGGCTGAGTGCGGGGCCTAAGGCTTCTTTCTCAATCACCATGGAGACAGCCACCGGAAGGCTGGGCGGAACTTCTGACGAGGACGGGTCACAAACTCTGAGCCAATAGGAGAGGTCCAGCCTAACAGGCCAGTTCCGCACAGGCCTCCATTTTACCCATGGACACACAACGGCCCCTTCTGTCCTTGGCCACAAAATCGAGGGCACCCAGGGAATAACTTCACAGTAGGCAACCCCTGATGTGGACAGGTTCGACATACTGGGACAGCAGGCAGGTACCTCTTTTCCACTTACGCTAGGATATCAGTAGGCAAGGCGCCCTCCCTCAGCATCTACGGCCCCTCCTTGTACGTGTTCATTCAGAGAAATCCCTCCGGTCTACCCCTGAGACACCTCACAACTACGAGGGGCCTGAGAGAGAGCCTGGAGATGAAACAGGGGAGGCTTCCAACTCTACCGTGTCCCCGTGGGTAGAGAATAGCAGTTAGTCTGGCTGGAAAGTGTTAGCTTCTGTTGACTGACATGGGCAATACGGTAGGGGCGGACCCTGGCCAGGTGGAGCTTGTGGGCAGATGCAACCTCTGGGGGATGAATAATTCCGCTGCTGCTTTGTATGCTGGAAACCTCCCCACGCCAGGTGGGATGGGCAGAGAACATGGACCCGCACCTGCCAGGGGCCTTTCCTGGGACTGAAGGTCCCAACCTGCTCTCAACCTTGTCACCTTCTCAGCACATACTTTCCTGCACACATAATCCTGCCTTTCTCCGTCACTGCCTGATCCTACTAGGAGAAAAGCATGCCGCTCAAAGAGGCCGATGTCAGGGAAATCGAGGAGACACTGCCGTTCTCCAAACTTTTGCTGTCTACATATCCCCGCCTCCGGTGGAAGGCTGCGTATGTGGCTGGGCTGCGAAGGCAAGGCCGAAATCCTGGCATCCTGGGCCCCAGCAATCCAAAGGTTTATGGACGTGGGGACCCCGATGACATGTTTCCCACATACAGGAGGAATCCTTGGGCCCTTCACTGGCTCGCCATTCAGCTCCACGACGTCCACTACTGGCCCTGGCCTTTGGCCGGTGCCCCATTGCACGTGTGCTCCGGAGCGATGTTTCTCCACCCATCACTATCATTCTGCCACCAGGGGATATGTGAGTGTGGGAGTCACCATTTGTCACTGGCAGCAGTGTCACAAGTCACTAGACTTCCAGGTACCAGCTGACCTAGGCTGCCTTCTGCCCCAGGCAAGGTCCCGAATCCTTTATCCCAGATGCTGACACCTGGGCACTGGCGGACATTCATTTTGATCAACACAGAGGTCTGAGTGAGGGTCAGCAGGCCAGCTAGGTGAAGTGAAGGCCAGGTGGGCGGGACCAAGGCTCCTTTGCCATCACCATGGAGACAGTCCCACCACCGGAAGAGTGGGCGGAGCTCATGATGGGCCTGATGACAAGACCCGCCAGGCAGATGACCCAGGGCCCTCCATTATGACCTATGACACCTAGTGGCCACAGGATTTGAGCACACCCTGGGAAAGCCTACGCAGGCACAGGGGAGCCCCTGGTGCGGACTGCTTCAGGCCATTGGCAGAGCAGGCCAGGTACCTCTTTCCCACTTTCCTGAGGATATCAGTACGCAAGGCATCCCCACTCAGCATCTCTTGCCTCTCTCTGTCTCTCTCTGGACGTGTTCGTTCTCTGAAATCTCTTCCCTCTCCCCCTGAGTCACTTCGCACCTTGGAGTACCTTACAGAGCGCCCAGAGACGTAAGAGCAAAGGGGGAAGGCCTCTGGCTCTACTGGTTGCCCACGGGCAGACAAGATCTGGTAGTCTATCTGGAAGGTCTAGAGAGTAGTGATTGATTGGGGAGCTACCTCACGGGCGGACCCTGGCCAGGTGAAGCTTGCTGACATGTGGCAGCCTCTCCGGAGACTACTAATTCCGCTGGTAACATTGTATGCAAATACCCGGCTGAGAGCGAAGGGCAGAAAACGTTGACACATACCTGCCAGAGGCCTATTCTGGGTCTGAAGAGTCCACCCTGGTCTCCAGCGACTCATCATCTCAGCACACACTTTGCCTGCACACATGGAATCCGCCTCTCTCCACGAATGCCTTCTCCTGCTAGGAAACACAGGATGTCACTCAGCCAAAGGAGAGCACAGGCAAAGTCAACTGAAGCCCGCGTTTTCAAGATTTTGCCCTCTGCTGGTCCACAGCCTCCGGTGGCACACTGCATGTGCGTCACTTCTCCGAAGACAAGGCCGAAATCCGGGCATCCAGGGCCCCAGCAGTCCAGAGTCTGCGGATGGCGGCACGTGGATCACCTCTTTGCCACGTACAGGAGGGAGGCCTGGGCCCTAGACTGGCTCCGCTAGAGCTCCACGACCTCAGCTATTTTCCCTGACCTTTGGCCCGTGCCCTCGTGAGTGTGTGATCTCTAGTTACACTTCAGCTCCGACCACTCTGAGTCGGCCACCTGCGGATACCTGAGCGTGGACATCAACATCTATCGCTGTCTGCAGTGTCACAGGTCACTAGGAGTCTAGGCTCAGGCTGACCTTGGCTGCCTTCTGCCCAGGCAAGGAGCCTAATCCTTCAGAGGAAATGAGGACACGTGGTCACTGGCCGACATCCTTTCTTTCATCTACACAGCGGTCTAGACGAGGGGAAAGAGGCCAGGTAGGCCAGGTGAAGGCTGAGTGCGGGGCCTAAGGCTTCTTTCTCAATCACCATGGAGACAGCCACCGGAAGGCTGGGCGGAACTTCTGACGAGGACGGGTCACAAACTCTGAGCCAATAGGAGAGGTCCAGCCTAACAGGCCAGTTCCGCACAGGCCTCCATTTTACCCATGGACACACAACGGCCCCTTCTGTCCTTGGCCACAAAATCGAGGGCACCCAGGGAATAACTTCACAGTAGGCAACCCCTGATGTGGACAGGTTCGACATACTGGGACAGCAGGCAGGTACCTCTTTTCCACTTACGCTAGGATATCAGTAGGCAAGGCGCCCTCCCTCAGCATCTACGGCCCCTCCTTGTACGTGTTCATTCAGAGAAATCCCTCCGGTCTACCCCTGAGACACCTCACAACTACGAGGGGCCTGAGAGAGAGCCTGGAGATGAAACAGGGGAGGCTTCCAACTCTACCGTGTCCGCGTGGGTAGAGAATAGCAGTTAGTCTGGCTGGAAAGTGTTAGCTTCTGTTGACTGACATGGGCAATACGGTAGGGGCGGACCCTGGCCAGGTGGAGCTTGTGGGCAGATGCAACCTCTGGGGGATGAATAATTCCGCTGCTGCTTTGTATGCTGGAAACCTCCCCACGCCAGGTGGGATGGGCACAGAACATGGACCCGCAACTGCCAGGGGCCTTTCCTGGGACTGAAGGTCCCAACCTGCTCTCAACCTTGTCACCTTCTCAGCACATACTTTCCTGCACACATAATCCTGCCTTTCTCCGTCACTGCCTGATCCTACTAGGAAAAAAGCATGCCGCTCAAAGAGGCCGATGTCAGGGAAATCGAGGAGACACTGCCGTTCTCCAAACTTTTGCTGTCTACATATCCCCGCCTCCGGTGGAAGGCTGCGTATGTGGCTGGGCTGCGAAGGCAAGGCCGAAATCCTGGCATCCTGGGCCCCAGCAATCCAAAGGTTTATGGACGTGGGGACCCCGATGACATGTTTCCCACATACAGGAGGAATCCTTGGGCCCTTCACTGGCTCGCCATTCAGCTCCACGACGTCCACTACTGGCCCTGGCCTTTGGCCGGTGCCCCATTGCACGTGTGCTCCGGAGCGATGTTTCTCCACCCATCACTATCATTCTGCCACCAGGGGATATGTGAGTGTGGGAGTCACCATTTGTCACTGGCAGCAGTGTCACAAGTCACTAGACTTCCAGGTACCAGCTGACCTAGGCTGCCTTCTGCCCCAGGCAAGGTCCCGAATCCTTTATCCCAGATGCTGACACCTGGGCACTGGCGGACATTCATTTTGATCAACACAGAGGTCTGAGTGAGGGTCAGCAGGCCAGCTAGGTGAAGTGAAGGCCAGGTGGGCGGGACCAAGGCTCCTTTGCCATCACCATGGAGACAGTCCCACCACCGGAAGAGTGGGCGGAGCTCATGATGGGCCTGATGACAAGACCCGCCAGGCAGATGACCCAGGGCCCTCCATTATGACCTATGACACCTAGTGGCCACAGGATTTGAGCACACCCTGGGAAAGCCTACGCAGGCACAGGGGAGCCCCTGGTGCGGACTGCTTCAGGCCATTGGCAGAGCAGGCCAGGTACCTCTTTCCCACTTTCCTGAGGATATCAGTACGCAAGGCATCCCCACTCAGCATCTCTTGCCTCTCTCTGTCTCTCTCTGGACGTGTTCGTTCTCTGAAATCTCTTCCCTCTCCCCCTGAGTCACTTCGCACCTTGGAGTACCTTACAGAGCGCCCAGAGACGTAAGAGCAAAGGGGGAAGGCCTCTGGCTCTACTGGTTGCCCACGGGCAGACAAGATCTGGTAGTCTATCTGGAAGGTCTAGAGAGTAGTGATTGATTGGGGAGCTACCTCACGGGCGGACCCTGGCCAGGTGAAGCTTGCTGACATGTGGCAGCCTCTCCGGAGACTACTAATTCCGCTGGTAACATTGTATGCAAATACCCGGCTGAGAGCGAAGGGCAGAAAACGTTGACACATACCTGCCAGAGGCCTATTCTGGGTCTGAAGAGTCCACCCTGGTCTCCAGCGACTCATCATCTCAGCACACACTTTGCCTGCACACATGGAATCCGCCTCTCTCCACGAATGCCTTCTCCTGCTAGGAAACACAGGATGTCACTCAGCCAAAGGAGAGCACAGGCAAAGTCAACTGAAGCCCGCGTTTTCAAGATTTTGCCCTCTGCTGGTCCACAGCCTCCGGTGGCACACTGCATGTGCGTCACTTCTCCGAAGACAAGGCCGAAATCCGGGCATCCAGGGCCCCAGCAGTCCAGAGTCTGCGGATGGCGGCACGTGGATCACCTCTTTGCCACGTACAGGAGGGAGGCCTGGGCCCTAGACTGGCTCCGCTAGAGCTCCACGACCTCAGCTATTTTCCCTGACCTTTGGCCCGTGCCCTCGTGAGTGTGTGATCTCTAGTTACACTTCAGCTCCGACCACTCTGAGTCGGCCACCTGCGGATACCTGAGCGTGGACATCAACATCTATCGCTGTCTGCAGTGTCACAGGTCACTAGGAGTCTAGGCTCAGGCTGACCTTGGCTGCCTTCTGCCCAGGCAAGGAGCCTAATCCTTCAGAGGAAATGAGGACACGTGGTCACTGGCCGACATCCTTTCTTTCATCTACACAGCGGTCTAGACGAGGGGAAAGAGGCCAGGTAGGCCAGGTGAAGGCTGAGTGCGGGGCCTAAGGCTTCTTTCTCAATCACCATGGAGACAGCCACCGGAAGGCTGGGCGGAACTTCTGACGAGGACGGGTCACAAACTCTGAGCCAATAGGAGAGGTCCAGCCTAAAAGGCCAGTTCCGCACAGGCCTCCCTTTTACCCATGGACACACAACGGCCCCTTCTGTCCTTGGCCACAAAATCAAGGGCACCCAGGGAATAACTTCACAGTAGGCAACCCCTGATGTGGACAGGTTCGACATACTGGGACAGCAGGCAGGTACCTCTTTTCCACTTACGCTAGGATATCAGTAGGCAAGGCGCCCTCCCTCAGCATCTATGGCCCCTCCTTGTACGTGTTCATTCAGAGAAATCCCTCCGGTCTACCCCTGAGACACCTCACAACTACGAGGGGCCTGAGAGAGAGCCTGGAGATGAAACAGGGGAGGCTTCCAACTCTACCGTGTCCCCGTGGGTAGAGAATAGCAGTTAGTCTGGCTGGAAAGTGTTAGCTTCTGTTGACTGACATGGGCAATACGGTAGGGGCGGACCCTGGCCAGGTGGAGCTTGTGGGCAGATGCAACCTCTGGCGGATGAATAATTCCGCTGCTGCTTTGTATGCTGGAAACCTCCCCACGCCAGGTGGGATGGGCAGAGAACATGGACCCGCACCTGCCAGGGGCCTTTCCTGGGACTGAAGGTCCCAACCTGCTCTCAACCTTGTCACCTTCTCAGCACATACTTTCCTGCACACATAATCCTGCCTTTCTCCGTCACTGCCTGATCCTACTAGGAAAAAAGCATGCCGCTCAAAGAGGCCGATGTCAGGGAAATCGAGGAGACACTGCCGTTCTCCAAACTTTTGCTGTCTACATATCCCCGCCTCCGGTGGAAGGCTGCGTATGTGGCCGGGCTGCGAAGGCAAGGCCGAAATCCTGGCATCCTGGGCCCCAGCAATCCAAAGGTTTATGGACGTGGGGACCCCGATGACATGTTTCCCACATACAGGAGGAATCCTTGGGCCCTTCACTGGCTCGCCATTCAGCTCCACGACGTCCACTACTGGCCCTGGCCTTTGGCCGGTGCCCCATTGCACGTGTGCTCCGGAGCGATGTTTCTCCACCCATCACTATCATTCTGCCACCAGGGGATATGTGAGTGTGGGAGTCACCATTTGTCACTGGCAGCAGTGTCACAAGTCACTAGACTTCCAGGTACCAGCTGACCTAGGCTGCCTTCTGCCCCAGGCAAGGTCCCGAATCCTTTATCCCAGATGCTGACACCTGGGCACTGGCGGACATTCATTTTGATCAACACAGAGGTCTGAGTGAGGGTCAGCAGGCCAGCTAGGTGAAGTGAAGGCCAGGTGGGCGGGACCAAGGCTCCTTTGCCATCACCATGGAGACAGTCCCACCACCGGAAGAGTGGGCGGAGCTCATGATGGGCCTGATGACAAGACCCGCCAGGCAGATGACCCAGGGCCCTCCATTATGACCTATGACACCTAGTGGCCACAGGATTTGAGCACACCCTGGGAAAGCCTACGCAGGCACAGGGGAGCCCCTGGTGCGGACTGCTTCAGGCCATTGGCAGAGCAGGCCAGGTACCTCTTTCCCACTTTCCTGAGGATATCAGTACGCAAGGCATCCCCACTCAGCATCTCTTGCCTCTCTCTGTCTCTCTCTGGACGTGTTCGTTCTCTGAAATCTCTTCCCTCTCCCCCTGAGTCACTTCGCACCTTGGAGTACCTTACAGAGCGCCCAGAGACGTAAGAGCAAAGGGGGAAGGCCTCTGGCTCTACTGGTTGCCCACGGGCAGACAAGATCTGGCAGTCTATCTGGAAGGTCTAGAGAGTAGTGATTGATTGGGGAGCTACCTCACGGGCGGACCCTGGCCAGGTGAAGCTTGCTGACATGTGGCAGCCTCTCTGGAGACTACTAATTCCGCTGGTAACATTGTATGCAAATACCCGGCTGAGAGCGAAGGGCAGAAAACTTTGACACATACCTGCCAGAGGCCTATTCTGGGTCTGAAGAGTCCACCCTGGTCTCCAGCGACTCATCATCTCAGCACACACTTTGCCTGCACACATGGAATCCGCCTCTCTCCACGAATGCCTTCTCCTGCTAGGAAACACAGGATGTCACTCAGCCAAAGGAGAGCACAGGCAAAGTCAACTGAAGCCCGCGTTTTCAAGATTTTGCCCTCTGCTGGTCCACAGCCTCCGGTGGCACACTGCATGTGCGTCACTTCTCCGAAGACAAGGCCGAAATCCGGGCATCCAGGGCCCCAGCAGTCCAGAGTCTGCGGATGGCGGCACGTGGATCACCTCTTTGCCACGTACAGGAGGGAGGCCTGGGCCCTAGACTGGCTCCGCTAGAGCTCCACGACCTCAGCTATTTTCCCTGACCTTTGGCCCGTGCCCTCGTGAGTGTGTGATCTCTAGTTACACTTCAGCTCCGACCACTCTGAGTCGGCCACCTGCGGATACCTGAGCGTGGACATCAACATCTATCGCTGTCTGCAGTGTCACAGGTCACCAGGAGTCTAGGCTCAGGCTGACCTTGGCTGTCTTCTGCCCAGGCAAGGAGCCTAATCCTTCAGAGGAAATGAGGACACGTGGTCACTGGCCGACATCCTTTCTTTCATCTACACAGCGGTCTAGACGAGGGGAAAGAGGCCAGGTAGGCCAGGTGAAGGCTGAGTGCGGGGCCTAAGGCTTCTTTCTCAATCACCATGGAGACAGCCACCGGAAGGCTGGGCGGAACTTCTGACGAGGACGTGTCACAAACTCTGAGCCAATAGGAGAGGTCCAGCCTAACAGGCCAGTTCCGCACAGGCCTCCATTTTACCCATGGACACACAACGGCCCCTTCTGTCCTTGGCCACAAAATCGAGGGCACCCAGGGAATAACTTCACAGTAGGCAACCCCTGATGTGGACAGGTTCGACATACTGGGACAGCAGGCAGGTACCTCTTTTCCACTTACGCTAGGATATCAGTAGGCAAGGCACCCTCCCTCAGCATCTATGGCCCCTCCTTGTACGTGTTCATTCAGAGAAATCCCTCCGGTCTACCCCTGAGACACCTCACAACTACGAGGGGCCTGAGAGAGAGCCTGGAGATGAAACAGGGGAGGTTTCCGACTCTACCGTGTCCCCGTGGGTAGAGAATAGCAGTTAGTCTGGCTGGAAAGTGTTAGCTTCTGTTGACTGACATGGGCAATACGGTAGGGGCGGATCCTGGCCAGGTGGAGCTTGTGGGCAGATGCAACCTCTGGCGGATGAATAATTCCGCTGCTGCTTTGTATGCTGGAAACCTCCCCACGCCAGGTGGGATGGGCAGAGAACATGGACCCGCACCTGCCAGGGGCCTTTCCTGGGACTGAAGGTCCCATCCTGCTCTCAACCTTGTCACCTTCTCAGCACATACTTTCCTGCACACATAATCCTGCCTTTCTCCGTCACTGCCTGATCCTACTAGGAAAAAAGCATGCCGCTCAAAGAGGCCGATGTCAGGGAAATCGAGGAGACACTGCCGTTCTCCAAACTTTTGCTGTCTACATATCCCCGCCTCCGGTGGAAGGCTGCGTATGTGGCCGGGCTGCGAAGGCAAGGCCGAAATCCTGGCATCCTGGGCCCCAGCAATCCAAAGGTTTATGGACGTGGGGACCCCGATGACATGTTTCCCACATACAGGAGGAATCCTTGGGCCCTTCACTGGCTCGCCATTCAGCTCCACGACGTCCACTCCTGGCCCTGGCCTTTGGCCGGTGCCCCATTGCACGTGTGCTCCGGAGCGATGTTTCTGCACCCATCACTATCATTCTGCCACCAGGGGATATGTGAGTGTGGGAGTCACCATTTGTCACTGGCAGCAGTGTCACAAGTCACTAGACTTCCAGGTACCAGCTGACCTAGGCTGCCTTCTGCCCCAGGCAAGGTCCCGAATCCTTTATCCCAGATGCTGACACCTGGGCACTGGCGGACATTCATTTTGATCAACACAGAGGTCTGAGTGAGGGTCAGCAGGCCAGCTAGGTGAAGTGAAGGCCAGGTGGGCGGGACCAAGGCTCCTTTGCCATCACCATGGAGACATTCCCACCACCGGAAGAGTTGGCGGAGCTCATGATGGGCCTGATGACAAGACCCGCCAGGCAGATGACCCAGGGCCCTACATTATGACCTATGACACCTAGTGGCCACAGGATTTGAGCACACCCTGGGAAAGCCTACGCAGGCACAGGGGAGCCCCTGGTGCGGACTGCTTCAGGGCATTGGCAGAGCAGGCCAGGTACCTCTTTCCCACTTTCCTGAGGATATCAGTACGCAAGGCATCCCCACTCAGCATCTCTTGCCTCTCTCTGTCTCTCTCTGGACGTGTTCGTTCTCTGAAATCTCTTCCCTCTCCCCGAGTCACTTCGCACCTTGGAGTACCTTACAGAGCGCCCAGAGACGTAAGAGCAAAGGGGGAAGGCCTCTGGCTCTACTGGTTGCCCACGGGCAGACAAGATCTGGTAGTCTATCTGGAAGGTCTAGAGAGTAGTGATTGATTGGGGAGCTACCTCACGGGCGGACCCTGGCCAGGTGAAGCTTGCTGACATGTGGCAGCCTCTCCGGAGACTACTAATTCCGCTGGTAACATTGTATGCAAATACCCGGCTGAGAGCGAAGGGCAGAAAACGTTGACACATACCTGCCAGAGGCCTATTCTGGGTCTGAAGAGTCCACCCTGGTCTCCAGCGACTCATCATCTCAGCACACACTTTGCCTGCACACATGCAATCCGCCTCTCTCCACGAATGCCTTCTCCTGCTAGGAAACACAGGATGTCACTCAGCCAAAGGAGAGCACAGGCAAAGTCAACTGAAGCCCGCGTTTTCAAGATTTTGCCCTCTGCTGGTCCACAGCCTCCGGTGGCACACTGCATGTGCGTCACTTCTCCGAAGACAAGGCCGAAATCCGGGCATCCAGGGCCCCAGCAGTCCAGAGTCTGCGTATGGCGGCACGTGGATCACCTCTTTGCCACGTACAGGAGGGAGGCCTGGGCCCTAGACTGGCTCCGCTAGAGCTCCACGACCTCAGCTATTTTCCCTGACCTTTGGCCGTGCCCTCGTGAGTGTGTGATCTCTAGTTACACTTCAGCTCCGACCACTCTGAGTCGGCCACCTGCGGATACCTGAGCGTGGACATCAACATCTATCGCTGTCTGCAGTGTCACAGGTCACTAGGAGTCTAGGCTCAGGCTGACCTTGGCTGTCTTCTGCCCAGGCAAGGAGCCTAATCCTTCAGAGGAAATGAGGACACGTGGTCACTGGCCGACATCCTTTCTTTCATCTACACAGCGGTCTAGACGAGGGGAAAGAGGCCAGGTAGGCCAGGTGAAGGCTGAGTGCAGGGCCTAAGGCTTCTTTCTCAATCACCATGGAGACAGCCACCGGAAGGCTGGGTGGAACTTCTGACGAGGACGGGTCACAAACTCTGAGCCAATAGGAGAGGTCCAGCCTAAAAGCCCAGTTCCGCACAGGCCTCCATTTTACCCATGGACACACAACGGCCCCTTCTGTCCTTGGCCACAAAATCGAGGGCACCCAGGGAATAACTTCACAGTAGGCAACCCCTGATGTGGACAGGTTCGACATACTGGGACAGCAGGCAGGTACCTCTTTTCCACTTAGGCTAGCATATCAGTAGGCAAGGCGCCCTCCCTCAGCATCTATGGCCCCTCCTTGTACGTGTTCATTCAGAGAAATCCCTCCGGTCTACCCCTGAGACACCTCACAACTACGAGGGGCCTGAGAGAGAGCCTGGAGATGAAACAGGGGAGGTTTCCGACTCTACCGTGTCCCCGTGGGTAGAGAATAGCAGTTAGTCTGGCTGGAAAGTGTTAGCTACTGTTGACTGACATGGGCAATACGGTAGGGGCGGACCCTGGCCAGGTGGAGCTTGTGGGCAGATGCAACCTCTGGCTGATGAATAATTCCGCTGCTGCTTTGTATGATGGAAACCTCCCCACGCCAGGTGGGATGGGCAGAGAACATGGACCCGCACCTGCCAGGGGCCTTTCCTGGGACTGAAGGTCCCAACCTGCTCTCAACCTTGTCACCTTCTCAGCACATACTTTCCTGCACACATAATCCTGCCTTTCTCCGTCACTGCCTGATCCTACTAGGAAAAAAGCATGCCGCTCAAAGAGGCCGATGTCAGGGAAATCGAGGAGACACTGCCGTTCTCCAAACTTTTGCTGTCTACATATCCCCGCCTCCGGTGGAAGGCTGCGTATGTGGCCGGGCTGCGAAGGCAAGGCCGAAATCCTGGCATCCTGGGCCCCAGCAATCCAAAGGTTTATGGACGTGGGGACCCCGATGACATGTTTCCCACATACAGGAGGAATCCTTGGGCCCTTCACTGGCTCGCCATTCAGCTCCAGGACGTCCACTATTGGCCCTGGCCTTTGCCCGGTGCCCCATTGCACGTGTGCTCCGGAGCGATGTTTCTCCACCCATCACTATCATTCTGCCACCAGGGGATATGTGAGTGTGGGAGTCACCATTTGTCACTGGCAGCAGTGTCTCAAGTCACTAGACTTCCAGGTACCAGCTGACCTAGGCTGCCTTCTGCCCCAGGCAAGGTCCCGAATCCTTTATCCGAGATGCTGACACCTGGGCACTGGCGGACATTCATTTTGATCAACACAGAGGTCTGAGTGAGGGTCAGCAGGCCAGCTAGGTGAAGTGAAGGCCAGGTGGGCGGGACCAAGGCTCCTTTGCCATCACCATGGAGACAGTCCCACCACCGGAAGAGTGGGCAGAGCTCATGATGGGCCTGATGACAAGACCCGCCAGGCAGATGACACAGGGCCCTCCATTATGACCTATGACACCTAGTGGCCACAGGATTTGAGCACACCCTGGGAAAGCCTACGCAGGCACAGGGGAGCCCCTGGTGCGGACTGCTTCAGGCCATTGGCAGAGCAGGCCAGGTACCTCTTTCCCACTTTCCTGAGGATATCAGTACGCAAGGCATCCCCACTCAGCATCTCTTGCCTCTCTCTGTCTCTCTCTGGACGTGTTCGTTCTCTGAAATCTCTTCCCTCTCCCCCTGAGTCACTTCGCACCTTGGAGTACCTTACAGAGTGCCCAGAGACGTAAGAGCAAAGGGGGAAGGCCTCTGGCTCTACCGGTTGCCCACGGGCAGACAAGATCTGGTAGTCTGTCTGGAAGGTCTAGAGAGTAGTGATTGATTGGGGAGCTACCTCACGGGCGGACCCTGGCCAGGTGAAGCTTGCTGACATGTGGCAGCCTCCCCGGAGACTACTAATTCCGCTGGTAACATTGTATGCAAATACCCGGCTGAGAGCGAAGGGCAGAAAACGTTGACACATACCTGCCAGAGGCCTATTCTGGGTCTGAAGAGTCCACCCTGGTCTCCAGCGACTCATCATCTCAGCACACACTTTGCCTGCACACATGGAATCCGCCTCTCTCCACGAATGCCTGCTCCTGCTAGGAAACACAGGATGTCACTCAGCCAAAGGAGAGCACAGGCAAAGTCAACTGAAGCCCGCGTTTTCAACATTTTGCCCTCTGCTGGTCCACAGCCTCCGGTGGCACACTGCATGTGCGTCACTTCTCCGAAGACAAGGCCGAAATCCGGGCATCCAGGGCCCTAGCAGTCCAGAGTCTGCGGATGGCGGCACGTGGATCACCTCTTTGCCACGTACAGGAGGGAGGCCTGGGCCCTAGACTGGCTCCGCTAGAGCTCCACGACCTCAGCTAGTTTCCCTGACCTTTGGCCCGTGCCCTCGTGAGTGTGTGATCTCTAGTTACACTTCAGCTCCGACCACTCTGAGTCGGCCACCTGCGGATACCTGAGCGTGGACATCAACATCTATCACTGTCTGCAGTGTCACAGGTCACTAGGAGTCTAGGCTCAGGCTGACCTTGGCTGTCTTCTGCCCAGGCAAGGAGCCTAATCCTTCAGAGGAAATGAGGACACGTGGTCACTGGCCGACATCCTTTCTTTCATCTACACAGCGGTCTAGACGAGGGGAAAGAGGCAAGGTAGGCCAGGTGAAGGCTGAGTGCGGGGCCTAAGGCTTCTTTCTCAATCACCATGGAGACAGCCACCGGAAGGCTGGGCGGAACTTCTGACGAGGAAGGGTCACAAACTCTGAGCCAATAGGAGAGGTCCAGCCTAACAGGCCAGTTCCGCACAGGCCTCCATTTTACCCATGGACACACAGCGGCCCCTTCTGTCCTTGGCCACAAAATCGAGGGCACCCAGGGAATAACTTCACAGTAGGCAACCCCTGATGTGGACAGGTTCGACATACTGGGACAGCAGGCAGGTACCTCTTTTCCACTTACGCTAGGATATCAGTAGGCAAGGCGCCCTCCCTCAGCATCTATGGCCCCTCCTTGTACGTGTTCATTCAGAGAAATCCCTCCGGTCTACCCCTGAGACACCTCACAACTACGAGGGGTCTGAGAGAGAGCCTGGAGATGAAACAGGAGAGGCTTCTGACTCTACCGCGTCCCCGTGGGTAGAGAATAGCAGTTAGTCTCTCTGGAAGGTCTTAGCTTCTGTTGACTGACATGGGCAATACGGTAGGGGCGGACCCTGGCCAGGTGGAGCTTGTGGGCAGATGCAACCTCTGGGGGAAGAATAATTCCGCTGCTGCTTCGTATGCTGGAAACCTCCCCACGCCAGGTGGGATGGGCAGAGAACATGGACCCGCACCTGCCAGGGGCCTTTCCTGGGACTGAAGGTCCCAACCTGCTCTCAACCTTGTCACCTTCTCAGCACATACTTTCCTGCACACATAATCCTGCCTTTCTCCGTCACTGCCTGATCCTACTAGGAAAAAAGCATGCCGCTCAAAGAGGCCGATGTCAGGGAAATCGAGGAGACACTGCCGTTCTCCAAACTTTTGCTGTCTACATATCCCCGCCTCCGGTGGAAGGCTGCGTATGTGGCCGGGCTGCGAAGGCAAGGCCGAAATCCTGGCATCCTGGGCCCCAGCAATCCAATGGTTTATGGACGTGGGGACCCGGATGACATGTTTCCCACATACAGGAGGAATCCTTGGGCCCTTCACTGGCTCGCCATTCAGCTCCACGACGTCCGCTACTGGCCCTGGCCTTTGGCCGGTGCCCCATTGCACGTGTGCTCCGGAGCGATGTTTCTCCACCCATCACTATCATTCTGCCACCAGGGGATATGTGAGTGTGGGAGTCACGATTTGTCACTGGCAGCAGTGTCACAAGTCACTAGACTTCCAGGTACCAGCTGACCTAGGCTGCCTTCTGCCCCAGGCAAGGTCCCGAATCCTTTATCCCAGATGCTGACACCTGGGCACTGGCGGACATTCATTTTGATCAAAACAGAGGTCTGAGTGAGGGTCAGCAGGCCAGCTAGGTGAAGTGAAGGCCAGGTGGGCGGGACCAAGGCTCCTTTGCCATCACCACGGAGACATTCCCACCACAGGAAGAGTGGGCGGAGCTCATGATGGGCCTGATGACAAGACCCGCCAGGCAGATGACCCAGGGCCCTCCATTATGACCTATGACACCTAGTGGCCACAGGATTTGAGCACACCCTGGGAAAGCCTACGCAGGCACAGGGGAGCCCCTGGTGCGGACTGCTTCAGGGCATTGGCAGAGCAGGCCAGGTACCTCTTTCCCACTTTCCTGAGGATATCAGTACGCAAGGCATCCCCACTCAGCATCTCTTGCCTCTCTCTGTCTCCCTCTGGATGTGTTCGTTCTCTGAAATCTCTTCCTTCTCCCCCTGAGTCACTTCACACCTTGAAGTGCCCGACAGAGCGCCCAGAGACGAAAGAGCAAAGGGGGAAGGCCTCTGGCTCTACTGGTTGCCCACGGGCAGACAAGATCTGGTAGTCTATCTGGAAGGTCTAGAGAGTAGTGATTGATTGGGGAGCTACCTCACGGGCGGACCCTGGCCAGGTGAAGCTTGCTGACATGTGGCAGCCTCTCCGGAGACTACTAATTCCGCTGGTAACATTGTATGCAAATACCCGGCTGAGAGCGAAGGGCAGAAAACGTTGACACATACCTGCCAGAGGCCTATTCTGGGTCTGAAGAGTCCACCCTGGTCTCCAGCGACTCATCATCTCAGCACACACTTTGCCTGCACACATGGAATCCGCCTCTCTCCACGAATGCCTTCTCCTGCTAGGAAACACAGGATGTCACTCAGCCAAAGGAGAACACAGGCAAAGTCAACTGAAGCCCGCGTTTTCAAGATTTTGCCCTCTGCTGGTCCACAGCCTCCGGTGGCACACTGCATGTGCGTCACTTCTCCGAAGACAAGGCCGAAATCCGGGCATCCAGGGCCCTAGCAGTCCAGAGTCTGCGGATGGCGGCACGTGGATCACCTCTTTGCCACGTACAGGAGGGAGGCCTGGGCCCTGGACTGGCTCCGCTAGAGCTCCACGACCTCAGCTATTTTCCCTGACCTTTGGCCCGTGCCCTCGTGAGTGTGTGATCTCTAGTTACACTTCAGCTCCGACCACTCTGAGTCGGCCACCTGCGGATACCTGAGCGTGGACATCAACATCTATCACTGTCTGCAGTGTCACAGGTCACTAGGAGTCTAGGCTCAGGCTGACCTTGGCTGTCTTCTGCCCAGGCAAGGAGCCTAATCCTTCAGAGGAAATGAGGACACGTGGTCACTGGCCGACATCCTTTCTTTCATCTACACAGCGGTCTAGACGAGGGGAAAGAGGCCAGGTAGGCCAGTTGAAGGCTGAGTACGGGGCCTAAGGCTTCTTTCTCAATCACCATGGAGACAGCCACCGGAAGGCTGGGCGGAACTTCTGACGAGGACGGGTCACGAACTCTGAGCCAATAGGAGAGGTCCAGCCTAACAGGCCAGTTCCGCACAGGCCTCCATTTTACCCATGGACACACAACGGCCCCTTCTGTCCTTGGCCACAAAATCGAGGGCACCCAGGGAATAACTTCACAGTAGGCAACCCCTGATGTGGACAGGTTCGACATACTGGGACAGCAGGCAGGTACCTCTTTTCCACTTACGCTAGGATATCAGTAGGCAAGGCGCCCTCCCTCAGCATCTATGGCCCCTCCTTGTACGTGTTCATTCAGAGAAATCCCTCCGGTCTACCCCTGAGACACCTCACAACTACGAGGGGCCTGAGAGAGAGCCTGGAGATGAAACAGGGGAGGCTTCCGACTCTACCGCGTCCCCGTGGGTAGAGAATAGCAGTTAGTCTCTCTGGAAGGTCTTAGCTTCTGTTGACTGACATGGGCAATACGGTAGGGGCGGACCCTGGCCAGGTGGAGCTTGTGGGCAGATGCAACCTCTGGGGGAAGAATAATTCCGCTGCTGCTCTGTATGCTGGAAACCTCCCCACGCCAGGTGGGATGGGCAGAGAACATTGACCCACACCTGCCAGGGGCCTTTCCTGGGACTGAAGATCCCAACCTGCTCTCAACCTTGTCACCTTCTCAGCACATACTTTCCTGCACACATAATCCTGCCTTTCTCCGTCACTGCCTGATCCTACTAGGAAAAAAGCATGCCGCTCAAAGAGGCCGATGTCAGGGAAATCGAGGAGACACCGCCGTTCTCCAAACTTTTGCTGTCTACATATCCCCGCCTCCGGTGGAAGGCTGCGTATGTGGCCGGGCTGCGAAGGCAAGGCCAAAATCCTGGCATCCTGGGCCCCAGCAATCCAATGGTTTATGGACGTGGGGACCCGGATGACATGTTTCCCACATACAGGAGGAATCCTTGGGCCCTTCACTGGCTCGCCCTTCAGCTCCACGACGTCCGCTACCGGCCCTGGCCTTTGGCCGGTGCCCCATTGCACGTGTGCTCCGGAGCGATGTTTCTCCACCCATCACTATCATTCTGCCACCAGGGGATATGTGAGTGTGGGAGTCACCATTTGTCACTGGCAGCAGTGTCACAAGTCACTAGACTTCCAGGTACCAGCTGACCTAGGCTGCCTTCTGCCCCAGGCAAGGTCCCGAATCCTTTATCCCAGATGCTGACACCTGGGCACTGGCGGACATTCATTTTGATCAACACAGAGGTCTGAGTGAGGGTCAGCAGGCCAGCTAGGTGAAGTGAAGGCCAGGTGGGCGGGACCAAGGCTCCTTTGCCATCACCATGGAGACAGTCCCACCACCGGAAGAGTGGGCGGAGCTCATGATGGGCCTGATGACAAGACCCGCCAGGCAGATGACCCAGGGCCCTCCATTATGACCTATGACACCTAGTGGCCACAGGATTTGAGCACACCCTGGGAAAGCCTACGCAGGCACAGGGGAGCCCCTGGTGCGGACTGCTTCAGGGCATTGGCAGAGCAGGCCAGGTACCTCTTTCCCACTTTCCTGAGGATATCAGTACGCAAGGCATCCCCACTCAGCATCTCTTGCCTCTCTCTGTCTCCCTCTGGATGTGTTCGTTCTCTGAAATCTCTTCCTTCTCCCCCTGAGTCACTTCACACCTTGAAGTGCCCGACAGAGCGCCCAGAGACGAAAGAGCAAAGGGGGAAGGCCTCTGGCTCTACTGGTTGCCCACGGGCAGACAAGATCTGGTAGTCTATCTGGAAGGTCTAGAGAGTAGTGATTGATTGGGGAGCTACCTCACGGGCGGACCCTGGCCAGGTGAAGCTTGCTGACATGTGGCAGCCTCTCCGGAGACTACTAATTCCGCTGGTAACATTGTATGCAAATACCCGGCTGAGAGCGAAGGGCAGAAAACGTTGACACATACCTGCCAGAGGCCTATTCTGGGTCTGAAGAGTCCACCCTGGTCTCCAGCGACTCATCATCTCAGCACACACTTTGCCTGCACACATGGAATCCGCCTCTCTCCACGAATGCCTTCTCCTGCTAGGAAACACAGGATGTCACTCAGCCAAAGGAGAACACAGGCAAAGTCAACTGAAGCCCGCGTTTTCAAGATTTTGCCCTCTGCTGGTCCACAGCCTCCGGTGGCACACTGCATGTGCGTCACTTCTCCGAAGACAAGGCCGAAATCCGGGCATCCAGGGCCCTAGCAGTCCAGAGTCTGCGGATGGCGGCACGTGGATCACCTCTTTGCCACGTACAGGAGGGAGGCCTGGGCCCTGGACTGGCTCCGCTAGAGCTCCACGACCTCAGCTATTTTCCCTGACCTTTGGCCCGTGCCCTCGTGAGTGTGTGATCTCTAGTTACACTTCAGCTCCGACCACTCTGAGTCGGCCACCTGCGGATACCTGAGCTTGGACATCAACATCTATCACTGTCTGCAGTGTCACAGGTCACTAGGAGTCTAGGCTCAGGCTGACCTTGGCTGTCTTCTGCCCAGGCAAGGAGCCTAATCCTTCAGAGGAAATGAGGACACGTGGTCACTGGCCGACATCCTTTCTTTCATCTACACAGCGGTCTAGACGAGGGGAAAGAGGCCAGGTAGGCCAGTTGAAGGCTGAGTGCGGGGCCTAAGGCTTCTTTCTCAATCACCATGGAGACAGCCACCGGAAGGCTGGGCGGAACTTCTGACGAGGACGGGTCACGAACTCTGAGCCAATAGGAGAGGTCCAGCCTAACAGGCCAGTTCCGCACAGGCCTCCATTTTACCCATGGACACACAACGGCCCCTTCTGTCCTTGGCCACAAAATCGAGGGCACCCAGGGAATAACTTCACAGTAGGCAACCCCTGATGTGGACAGGTTCGACATACTGGGACAGCAGGCAGGTACCTCTTTTCCACTTACGCTAGGATATCAGTAGGCAAGGCGCCCTCCCTCAGCATCTATGGCCCCTCCTTGTACGTGTTCATTCAGAGAAATCCCTCCGGTCTACCCCTGAGACACCTCACAACTACGAGGGGCCTGAGAGAGAGCCTGGAGATGAAACAGGGGAGGCTTCCGACTCTACCGCGTCCCCGTGGGTAGAGAATAGCAGTTAGTCTCTCTGGAAGGTCTTAGCTTCTGTTGACTGACATGGGCAATACGGTAGGGGCGGACCCTGGCCAGGTGGAGCTTGTGGGCAGATGCAACCTCTGGGGGAAGAATAATTCCGCTGCTGCTCTGTATGCTGGAAACCTCCCCACGCCAGGTGGGATGGGCAGAGAACATTGACCCACACCTGCCAGGGGCCTTTCCTGGGACTGAAGATCCCAACCTGCTCTCAACCTTGTCACCTTCTCAGCACATACTTTCCTGCACACATAATCCTGCCTTTCTCCGTCACTGCCTGATCCTACTAGGAAAAAAGCATGCCGCTCAAAGAGGCCGATGTCAGGGAAATCGAGGAGACACCGCCGTTCTCCAAACTTTTGCTGTCTACATATCCCCGCCTCCGGTGGAAGGCTGCGTATGTGGCCGGGCTGCGAAGGCAAGGCCAAAATCCTGGCATCCTGGGCCCCAGCAATCCAATGGTTTATGGACGTGGGGACCCGGATGACATGTTTCCCACATACAGGAGGAATCCTTGGGCCCTTCACTGGCTCGCCATTCAGCTCCACGACGTCCGCTACCGGCCCTGGCCTTTGGCCGGTGCCCCATTGCACGTGTGCTCCGGAGCGATGTTTCTCCACCCATCACTATCATTCTGCCACCAGGGGATATGTGAGTGTGGGAGTCACCATTTGTCACTGGCAGCAGTGTCACAAGTCACTAGACTTCCAGGTACCAGCTGACCTAGGCTGCCTTCTGCCCCAGGCAAGGTCCCGAATCCTTTATCCCAGATGCTGACACCTGGGCACTGGCGGACATTCATTTTGATCAACACAGAGGTCTCAGTGAGGGTCAGCAGGCCAGCTAGGTGAAGTGAAGGCCAGGTGGGCGGGACCAAGGCTCCTTTGCCATCACCATGGAGACAGTCCCACCACCGGAAGAGTGGGCGGAGCTCATGATGGGCCTGATGACAAGACCCGCCAGGCAGATGACCCAGGGCCCTCCATTATGACCTATGACACCTAGTGGCCACAGGATTTGAGCACACCCTGGGAAAGCCTACGCAGGCACAGGGGAGCCCCTGGTGCGGACTGCTTCAGGGCATTGGCAGAGCAGGCCAGGTACCTCTTTCCCACTTTCCTGAGGATATCAGTACGCAAGGCATCCCCACTCAGCATCTCTTGCCTCTCTCTGTCTCCCTCTGGATGTGTTCGTTCTCTGAAATCTCTTCCTTCTCCCCCTGAGTCACTTCACACCTTGAAGTGCCCGACAGAGCGCCCAGAGACGAAAGAGCAAAGGGGGAAGGCCTCTGGCTCTACTGGTTGCCCACGGGCAGACAAGATCTGGTAGTCTATCTGGAAGGTCTAGAGAGTAGTGATTGATTGGGGAGCTACCTCACGGGCGGACCCTGGCCAGGTGAAGCTTGCTGACATGTGGCAGCCTCTCCGGAGACTACTAATTCCGCTGGTAACATTGTATGCAAATACCCGGCTGAGAGCGAAGGGCAGAAAACGTTGACACATACCTGCCAGAGGCCTATTCTGGGTCTGAAGAGTCCACCCTGGTCTCCAGCGACTCATCATCTCAGCACACACTTTGCCTGCACACATGGAATCCGCCTCTCTCCACGAATGCCTTCTCCTGCTAGGAAACACAGGATGTCACTCAGCCAAAGGAGAACACAGGCAAAGTCAACTGAAGCCCGCGTTTTCAAGATTTTGCCCTCTGCTGGTCCACAGCCTCCGGTGGCACACTGCATGTGCGTCACTTCTCCGAAGACAAGGCCGAAATCCGGGCATCCAGGGCCCTAGCAGTCCAGAGTCTGCGGATGGCGGCACGTGGATCACCTCTTTGCCACGTACAGGAGGGAGGCCTGGGCCCTGGACTGGCTCCGCTAGAGCTCCACGACCTCAGCTATTTTCCCTGACCTTTGGCCCGTGCCCTCGTGAGTGTGTGATCTCTAGTTACACTTCAGCTCCGACCACTCTGAGTCGGCCACCTGCGGATACCTGAGCGTGGACATCAACATCTATCACTGTCTGCAGTGTCACAGGTCACTAGGAGTCTAGGCTCAGGCTGACCTTGGCTGTCTTCTGCCCAGGCAAGGAGCCTAATCCTTCAGAGGAAATGAGGACACGTGGTCACTGGCCGACATCCTTTCTTTCATCTACACAGCGGTCTAGACGAGGGGAAAGAGGCCAGGTAGGCCAGTTGAAGGCTGAGTGCGGGGCCTAAGGCTTCTTTCTCAATCACCATGGAGACAGCCACCGGAAGGCTGGGCGGAACTTCTGACGAGGACGGGTCACGAACTCTGAGCCAATAGGAGAGGTCCAGCCTAACAGGCCAGTTCCGCACAGGCCTCCATTTTACCCATGGACACACAACGGCCCCTTCTGTCCTTGGCCACAAAATCGAGGGCACCCAGGGAATAACTTCACAGTAGGCAACCCCTGATGTGGACAGGTTCGACATACTGGGACAGCAGGCAGGTACCTCTTTTCCACTTACGCTAGGATATCAGTAGGCAAGGCGCCCTCCCTCAGCATCTATGGCCCCTCCTTGTACGTGTTCATTCAGAGAAATCCCTCCGGTCTACCCCTGAGACACCTCACAACTACGAGGGGCCTGAGAGAGAGCCTGGAGATGAAACAGGGGAGGCTTCCGACTCTACCGCGTCCCCGTGGGTAGAGAATAGCAGTTAGTCTCTCTGGAAGGTCTTAGCTTCTGTTGACTGACATGGGCAATACGGTAGGGGCGGACCCTGGCCAGGTGGAGCTTGTGGGCAGATGCAACCTCTGGGGGAAGAATAATTCCGCTGCTGCTCTGTATGCTGGAAACCTCCCCACGCCAGGTGGGATGGGCAGAGAACATTGACCCACACCTGCCAGGGGCCTTTCCTGGGACTGAAGATCCCAACCTGCTCTCAACCTTGTCACCTTCTCAGCACATACTTTCCTGCACACATAATCCTGCCTTTCTCCGTCACTGCCTGATCCTACTAGGAAAAAAGCATGCCGCTCAAAGAGGCCGATGTCAGGGAAATCGAGGAGACACCGCCGTTCTCCAAACTTTTGCTGTCTACATATCCCCGCCTCCGGTGGAAGGCTGCGTATGTGGCCGGGCTGCGAAGGCAAGGCCAAAATCCTGGCATCCTGGGCCCCAGCAATCCAATGGTTTATGGACGTGGGGACCCGGATGACATGTTTCCCACATACAGGAGGAATCCTTGGGCCCTTCACTGGCTCGCCATTCAGCTCCACGACGTCCGCTACCGGCCCTGGCCTTTGGCCGGTGCCCCATTGCACGTGTGCTCCGGAGCGATGTTTCTCCACCCATCACTATCATTCTGCCACCAGGGGATATGTGAGTGTGGGAGTCACCATTTGTCACTGGCAGCAGTGTCACAAGTCACTAGACTTCCAGGTACCAGCTGACCTAGGCTGCCTTCTGCCCCAGGCAAGGTCCCGAATCCTTTATCCCAGATGCTGACACCTGGGCACTGGCGGACATTCATTTTGATCAACACAGAGGTCTGAGTGAGGGTCAGCAGGCCAGCTAGGTGAAGTGAAGGCCAGGTGGGCGGGACCAAGGCTCCTTTGCCATCACCATGGAGACAGTCCCACCACCGGAAGAGTGGGCGGAGCTCATGATGGGCCTGATGACAAGACCCGCCAGGCAGATGACCCAGGGCCCTCCATTATGACCTATGACACCTAGTGGCCACAGGATTTGAGCACACCCTGGGAAAGCCTACGCAGGCACAGGGGAGCCCCTGGTGCGGACTGCTTCAGGGCATTGGCAGAGCAGGCCAGGTACCTCTTTCCCACTTTCCTGAGGATATCAGTACGCAAGGCATCCCCACTCAGCATCTCTTGCCTCTCTCTGTCTCCCTCTGGTTGTGTTCGTTCTCTGAAATCTCTTCCTTCTCCCCCTGAGTCACTTCACACCTTGAAGTGCCCGACAGAGCGCCCAGAGACGAAAGAGCAAAGGGGGAAGGCCTCTGGCTCTACTGGTTGCCCACGGGCACACAAGATCTGGTAGTCTATCTGGAAGGTCTAGAGAGTAGTGATTGATTGGGGAGCTACCTCACGGGCGGACCCTGGCCAGGTGAAGCTTGCTGACATGTGGCAGCCTCTCCGGAGACTACTAATTCCGCTGGTAACATTGTATGCAAATACCCGGCTGAGAGCGAAGGGCAGAAAACGTTGACACATACCTGCCAGAGGCCTATTCTGGGTCTGAAGAGTCCACCCTGGTCTCCAGCGACTCATCATCTCAGCACACACTTTGCCTGCACACATGGAATCCGCCTCTCTCCACGAATGCCTTCTCCTGCTAGGAAACACAGGATGTCACTCAGCCAAAGGAGAACACAGGCAAAGTCAACTGAAGCCCGCGTTTTCAAGGTTTTGCCCTCTGCTGGTCCACAGCCTCCGGTGGCACACTGCATGTGCGTCACTTCTCCGAAGACAAGGCCGAAATCCGGGCATCCAGGGCCCTAGCAGTCCAGAGTCTGCGGATGGCGGCACGTGGATCACCTCTTTGCCACGTACAGGAGGGAGGCCTGGGCCCTGGACTGGCTCCGCTAGAGCTCCACGACCTCAGCTATTTTCCCTGACCTTTGGCCCGTGCCCTCGTGAGTGTGTGATCTCTAGTTACACTTCAGCTCCGACCACTCTGAGTCGGCCACCTGCGGATACCTGAGCGTGGACATCAACATCTATCACTGTCTGCAGTGTCACAGGTCACTAGGAGTCTAGGCTCAGGCTGACCTTGGCTGTCTTCTGCCCAGGCAAGGAGCCTAATCCTTCAGAGGAAATGAGGACACGTGGTCACTGGCCGACATCCTTTCTTTCATCTACACAGCGGTCTAGACGAGGGGAAAGAGGCCAGGTAGGCCAGTTGAAGGCTGAGTACGGGGCCTAAGGCTTCTTTCTCAATCACCATGGAGACAGCCACCGGAAGGCTGGGCGGAACTTCTGACGAGGACGGGTCACGAACTCTGAGCCAATAGGAGAGGTCCAGCCTAACAGGCCAGTTCCGCACAGGCCTCCATTTTACCCATGGACACACAACGGCCCCTTCTGTCCTTGGCCACAAAATCGAGGGCACCCAGGGAATAACTTCACAGTAGGCAACCCCTGATGTGGACAGGTTCGACATACTGGGACAGCAGGCAGGTACCTCTTTTCCACTTACGCTAGGATATCAGTAGGCAAGGCGCCCTCCCTCAGCATCTATGGCCCCTCCTTGTACGTGTTCATTCAGAGAAATCCCTCCGGTCTACCCCTGAGACACCTCACAACTACGAGGGGCCTGAGAGAGAGCCTGGAGATGAAACAGGGGAGGCTTCCGACTCTACCGCGTCCCCGTGGGTAGAGAATAGCAGTTAGTCTCTCTGGAAGGTCTTAGCTTCTGTTGACTGACATGGGCAATACGGTAGGGGCGGACCCTGGCCAGGTGGAGCTTGTGGGCAGATGCAACCTCTGGGGGAAGAATAATTCCGCTGCTGCTCTGTATGCTGGAAACCTCCCCACGCCAGGTGGGATGGGCAGAGAACATTGACCCACACCTGCCAGGGGCCTTTCCTGGGACTGAAGATCCCAACCTGCTCTCAACCTTGTCACCTTCTCAGCACATACTTTCCTGCACACATAATCCTGCCTTTCTCCGTCACTGCCTGATCCTACTAGGAAAAAAGCATGCCGCTCAAAGAGGCCGATGTCAGGGAAATCGAGGAGACACCGCCGTTCTCCAAACTTTTGCTGTCTACATATCCCCGCCTCCGGTGGAAGGCTGCGTATGTGGCCGGGCTGCGAAGGCAAGGCCAAAATCCTGGCATCCTGGGCCCCAGCAATCCAATGGTTTATGGACGTGGGGACCCGGATGACATGTTTCCCACATACAGGAGGAATCCTTGGGCCCTTCACTGGCTCGCCATTCAGCTCCACGACGTCCGCTACCGGCCCTGGCCTTTGGCCGGTGCCCCATTGCACGTGTGCTCCGGAGCGATGTTTCTCCACCCATCACTATCATTCTGCCACCAGGGGATATGTGAGTGTGGGAGTCACCATTTGTCACTGGCAGCAGTGTCACAAGTCACTAGACTTCCAGGTACCAGCTGACCTAGGCTGCCTTCTGCCCCAGGCAAGGTCCCGAATCCTTTATCCCAGATGCTGACACCTGGGCACTGGCGGACATTCATTTTGATCAACACAGAGGTCTGAGTGAGGGTCAGCAGGCCAGCTAGGTGAAGTGAAGGCCAGGTGGGCGGGACCAAGGCTCCTTTGCCATCACCATGGAGACAGTCCCACCACCGGAAGAGTGGGCGGAGCTCATGATGGGCCTGATGACAAGACCCGCCAGGCAGATGACCCAGGGCCCTCCATTATGACCTATGACACCTAGTGGCCACAGGATTTGAGCACACCCTGGGAAAGCCTACGCAGGCACAGGGGAGCCCCTGGTGCGGACTGCTTCAGGGCATTGGCAGAGCAGGCCAGGTACCTCTTTCCCACTTTCCTGAGGATATCAGTACGCAAGGCATCCCCACTCAGCATCTCTTGCCTCTCTCTGTCTCCCTCTGGATGTGTTCGTTCTCTGAAATCTCTTCCTTCTCCCCCTGAGTCACTTCACACCTTGAAGTGCCCGACAGAGCGCCCAGAGACGAAAGAGCAAAGGGGGAAGGCCTCTGGCTCTACTGGTTGCCCACGGGCAGACAAGATCTGGTAGTCTATCTGGAAGGTCTAGAGAGTAGTGATTGATTGGGGAGCTACCTCACGGGCGGACCCTGGCCAGGTGAAGCTTGCTGACATGTGGCAGCCTCTCCGGAGACTACTAATTCCGCTGGTAACATTGTATGCAAATACCCGGCTGAGAGCGAAGGGCAGAAAACGTTGACACATACCTGCCAGAGGCCTATTCTGGGTCTGAAGAGTCCACCCTGGTCTCCAGCGACTCATCATCTCAGCACACACTTTGCCTGCACACATGGAATCCGCCTCTCTCCACGAATGCCTTCTCCTGCTAGGAAACACAGGATGTCACTCAGCCAAAGGAGAACACAGGCAAAGTCAACTGAAGCCCGCGTTTTCAAGGTTTTGCCCTCTGCTGGTCCACAGCCTCCGGTGGCACACTGCATGTGCGTCACTTCTCCGAAGACAAGGCCGAAATCCGGGCATCCAGGGCCCTAGCAGTCCAGAGTCTGCGGATGGCGGCACGTGGATCACCTCTTTGCCACGTACAGGAGGGAGGCCTGGGCCCTGGACTGGCTCCGCTAGAGCTCCACGACCTCAGCTATTTTCCCTGACCTTTGGCCCGTGCCCTCGTGAGTGTGTGATCTCTAGTTACACTTCAGCTCCGACCACTCTGAGTCGGCCACCTGCGGATACCTGAGCTTGGACATCAACATCTATCACTGTCTGCAGTGTCACAGGTCACTAGGAGTCTAGGCTCAGGCTGACCTTGGCTGTCTTCTGCCCAGGCAAGGAGCCTAATCCTTCAGAGGAAATGAGGACACGTGGTCACTGGCCGACATCCTTTCTTTCATCTACACAGCGGTCTAGACGAGGGGAAAGAGGCCAGGTAGGCCAGTTGAAGGCTGAGTGCGGGGCCTAAGGCTTCTTTCTCAATCACCATGGAGACAGCCACCGGAAGGCTGGGCGGAACTTCTGACGAGGACGGGTCACGAACTCTGAGCCAATAGGAGAGGTCCAGCCTAACAGGCCAGTTCCGCACAGGCCTCCATTTTACCCATGGACACACAACGGCCCCTTCTGTCCTTGGCCACAAAATCGAGGGCACCCAGGGAATAACTTCACAGTAGGCAACCCCTGATGTGGACAGGTTCGACATACTGGGACAGCAGGCAGGTACCTCTTTTCCACTTACGCTAGGATATCAGTAGGCAAGGCGCCCTCCCTCAGCATCTATGGCCCCTCCTTGTACGTGTTCATTCAGAGAAATCCCTCCGGTCTACCCCTGAGACACCTCACAACTACGAGGGGCCTGAGAGAGAGCCTGGAGATGAAACAGGGGAGGCTTCCGACTCTACCGCGTCCCCGTGGGTAGAGAATAGCAGTTAGTCTCTCTGGAAGGTCTTAGCTTCTGTTGACTGACATGGGCAATACGGTAGGGGCGGACCCTGGCCAGGTGGAGCTTGTGGGCAGATGCAACCTCTGGGGGAAGAATAATTCCGCTGCTGCTCTGTATGCTGGAAACCTCCCCACGCCAGGTGGGATGGGCAGAGAACATTGACCCACACCTGCCAGGGGCCTTTCCTGGGACTGAAGATCCCAACCTGCTCTCAACCTTGTCACCTTCTCAGCACATACTTTCCTGCACACATAATCCTGCCTTTCTCCGTCACTGCCTGATCCTACTAGGAAAAAAGCATGCCGCTCAAAGAGGCCGATGTCAGGGAAATCGAGGAGACACCGCCGTTCTCCAAACTTTTGCTGTCTACATATCCCCGCCTCCGGTGGAAGGCTGCGTATGTGGCCGGGCTGCGAAGGCAAGGCCAAAATCCTGGCATCCTGGGCCCCAGCAATCCAATGGTTTATGGACGTGGGGACCCGGATGACATGTTTCCCACATACAGGAGGAATCCTTGGGCCCTTCACTGGCTCGCCATTCAGCTCCACGACGTCCGCTACCGGCCCTGGCCTTTGGCCGGTGCCCCATTGCACGTGTGCTCCGGAGCGATGTTTCTCCACCCATCACTATCATTCTGCCACCAGGGGATATGTGAGTGTGGGAGTCACCATTTGTCACTGGCAGCAGTGTCACAAGTCACTAGACTTCCAGGTACCAGCTGACCTAGGCTGCCTTCTGCCCCAGGCAAGGTCCCGAATCCTTTATCCCAGATGCTGACACCTGGGCACTGGCGGACATTCATTTTGATCAACACAGAGGTCTGAGTGAGGGTCAGCAGGCCAGCTAGGTGAAGTGAAGGCCAGGTGGGCGGGACCAAGGCTCCTTTGCCATCACCATGGAGACAGTCCCACCACCGGAAGAGTGGGCGGAGCTCATGATGGGCCTGATGACAAGACCCGCCAGGCAGATGACCCAGGGCCCTCCATTATGACCTATGACACCTAGTGGCCACAGGATTTGAGCACACCCTGGGAAAGCCTACGCCGCACAGGGGAGCCCCTGGTGCGGACTGCTTCAGGGCATTGGCAGAGCAGGCCAGGTACCTCTTTCCCACTTTCCTGAGGATATCAGTACGCAAGGCATCCCCACTCAGCATCTCTTGCCTCTCTCTGTCTCCCTCTGGATGTGTTCGTTCTCTGAAATCTCTTCCTTCTCCCCCTGAGTCACTTCACACCTTGAAGTGCCCGACAGAGCGCCCAGAGACGAAAGAGCAAAGGGGGAAGGCCTCTGGCTCTACTGGTTGCCCACGGGCAGACAAGATCTGGTAGTCTATCTGGAAGGTCTAGAGAGTAGTGATTGATTGGGGAGCTACCTCACGGGCGGACCCTGGCCAGGTGAAGCTTGCTGACATGTGGCAGCCTCTCCGGAGACTACTAATTCCGCTGGTAACATTGTATGCAAATACCCGGCTGAGAGCGAAGGGCAGAAAACGTTGACACATACCTGCCAGAGGCCTATTCTGGGTCTGAAGAGTCCACCCTGGTCTCCAGCGACTCATCATCTCAGCACACACTTTGCCTGCACACATGGAATCCGCCTCTCTCCACGAATGCCTTCTCCTGCTAGGAAACACAGGATGTCACTCAGCCAAAGGAGAACACAGGCAAAGTCAACTGAAGCCCGCGTTTTCAAGGTTTTGCCCTCTGCTGGTCCACAGCCTCCGGTGGCACACTGCATGTGCGTCACTTCTCCGAAGACAAGGCCGAAATCCGGGCATCCAGGGCCCTAGCAGTCCAGAGTCTGCGGATGGCGGCACGTGGATCACCTCTTTGCCACGTACAGGAGGGAGGCCTGGGCCCTGGACTGGCTCCGCTAGAGCTCCACGACCTCAGCTATTTTCCCTGACCTTTGGCCCGTGCCCTCGTGAGTGTGTGATCTCTAGTTACACTTCAGCTCCGACCACTCTGAGTCGGCCACCTGCGGATACCTGAGCTTGGACATCAACATCTATCACTGTCTGCAGTGTCACAGGTCACTAGGAGTCTAGGCTCAGGCTGACCTTGGCTGTCTTCTGCCCAGGCAAGGAGCCTAATCCTTCAGAGGAAATGAGGACACGTGGTCACTGGCCGACATCCTTTCTTTCATCTACACAGCGGTCTAGACGAGGGGAAAGAGGCCAGGTAGGCCAGTTGAAGGCTGAGTGCGGGGCCTAAGGCTTCTTTCTCAATCACCATGGAGACAGCCACCGGAAGGCTGGGCGGAACTTCTGACGAGGACGGGTCACGAACTCTGAGCCAATAGGAGAGGTCCAGCCTAACAGGCCAGTTCCGCACAGGCCTCCATTTTACCCATGGACACACAACGGCCCCTTCTGTCCTTGGCCACAAAATCGAGGGCACCCAGGGAATAACTTCACAGTAGGCAACCCCTGATGTGGACAGGTTCGACATACTGGGACAGCAGGCAGGTACCTCTTTTCCACTTACGCTAGGATATCAGTAGGCAAGGCGCCCTCCCTCAGCATCTATGGCCCCTCCTTGTACGTGTTCATTCAGAGAAATCCCTCCGGTCTACCCCTGAGACACCTCACAACTACGAGGGGCCTGAGAGAGAGCCTGGAGATGAAACAGGGGAGGCTTCCGACTCTACCGCGTCCCCGTGGGTAGAGAATAGCAGTTAGTCTCTCTGGAAGGTCTTAGCTTCTGTTGACTGACATGGGCAATACGGTAGGGGCGGACCCTGGCCAGGTGGAGCTTGTGGGCAGATGCAACCTCTGGGGGAAGAATAATTCCGCTGCTGCTCTGTATGCTGGAAACCTCCCCACGCCAGGTGGGATGGGCAGAGAACATTGACCCACACCTGCCAGGGGCCTTTCCTGGGACTGAAGATCCCAACCTGCTCTCAACCTTGTCACCTTCTCAGCACATACTTTCCTGCACACATAATCCTGCCTTTCTCCGTCACTGCCTGATCCTACTAGGAAAAAAGCATGCCGCTCAAAGAGGCCGATGTCAGGGAAATCGAGGAGACACCGCCGTTCTCCAAACTTTTGCTGTCTACATATCCCCGCCTCCGGTGGAAGGCTGCGTATGTGGCCGGGCTGCGAAGGCAAGGCCAAAATCCTGGCATCCTGGGCCCCAGCAATCCAATGGTTTATGGACGTGGGGACCCGGATGACATGTTTCCCACATACAGGAGGAATCCTTGGGCCCTTCACTGGCTCGCCATTCAGCTCCACGACGTCCGCTACCGGCCCTGGCCTTTGGCCGGTGCCCCATTGCACGTGTGCTCCGGAGCGATGTTTCTCCACCCATCACTATCATTCTGCCACCAGGGGATATGTGAGTGTGGGAGTCACCATTTGTCACTGGCAGCAGTGTCACAAGTCACTAGACTTCCAGGTACCAGCTGACCTAGGCTGCCTTCTGCCCCAGGCAAGGTCCCGAATCCTTTATCCCAGATGCTGACACCTGGGCACTGGCGGACATTCATTTTGATCAACACAGAGGTCTGAGTGAGGGTCAGCAGGCCAGCTAGGTGAAGTGAAGGCCAGGTGGGCGGGACCAAGGCTCCTTTGCCATCACCATGGAGACAGTCCCACCACCGGAAGAGTGGGCGGAGCTCATGATGGGCCTGATGACAAGACCCGCCAGGCAGATGACCCAGGGCCCTCCATTATGACCTATGACACCTAGTGGCCACAGGATTTGAGCACACCCTGGGAAAGCCTACGCAGGCACAGGGGAGCCCCTGGTGCGGACTGCTTCAGGGCATTGGCAGAGCAGGCCAGGTACCTCTTTCCCACTTTCCTGAGGATATCAGTACGCAAGGCATCCCCACTCAGCATCTCTTGCCTCTCTCTGTCTCCCTCTGGATGTGTTCGTTCTCTGAAATCTCTTCCTTCTCCCCCTGAGTCACTTCACACCTTGAAGTGCCCGACAGAGCGCCCAGAGACGAAAGAGCAAAGGGGGAAGGCCTCTGGCTCTACTGGTTGCCCACGGGCAGACAAGATCTGGTAGTCTATCTGGAAGGTCTAGAGAGTAGTGATTGATTGGGGAGCTACCTCACGGGCGGACCCTGGCCAGGTGAAGCTTGCTGACATGTGGCAGCCTCTCCGGAGACTACTAATTCCGCTGGTAACATTGTATGCAAATACCCGGCTGAGAGCGAAGGGCAGAAAACGTTGACACATACCTGCCAGAGGCCTATTCTGGGTCTGAAGAGTCCACCCTGGTCTCCAGCGACTCATCATCTCAGCACACACTTTGCCTGCACACATGGAATCCGCCTCTCTCCACGAATGCCTTCTCCTGCTAGGAAACACAGGATGTCACTCAGCCAAAGGAGAACACAGGCAAAGTCAACTGAAGCCCGCGTTTTCAAGGTTTTGCCCTCTGCTGGTCCACAGCCTCCGGTGGCACACTGCATGTGCGTCACTTCTCCGAAGACAAGGCCGAAATCCGGGCATCCAGGGCCCTAGCAGTCCAGAGTCTGCGGATGGCGGCACGTGGATCACCTCTTTGCCACGTACAGGAGGGAGGCCTGGGCCCTGGACTGGCTCCGCTAGAGCTCCACGACCTCAGCTATTTTCCCTGACCTTTGGCCCGTGCCCTCGTGAGTGTGTGATCTCTAGTTACACTTCAGCTCCGACCACTCTGAGTCGGCCACCTGCGGATACCTGAGCTTGGACATCAACATCTATCACTGTCTGCAGTGTCACAGGTCACTAGGAGTCTAGGCTCAGGCTGACCTTGGCTGTCTTCTGCCCAGGCAAGGAGCCTAATCCTTCAGAGGAAATGAGGACACGTGGTCACTGGCCGACATCCTTTCTTTCATCTACACAGCGGTCTAGACGAGGGGAAAGAGGCCAGGTAGGCCAGTTGAAGGCTGAGTGCGGGGCCTAAGGCTTCTTTCTCAATCACCATGGAGACAGCCACCGGAAGGCTGGGCGGAACTTCTGACGAGGACGGGTCACGAACTCTGAGCCAATAGGAGAGGTCCAGCCTAACAGGCCAGTTCCGCACAGGCCTCCATTTTACCCATGGACACACAACGGCCCCTTCTGTCCTTGGCCACAAAATCGAGGGCACCCAGGGAATAACTTCACAGTAGGCAACCCCTGATGTGGACAGGTTCGACATACTGGGACAGCAGGCAGGTACCTCTTTTCCACTTACGCTAGGATATCAGTAGGCAAGGCGCCCTCCCTCAGCATCTATGGCCCCTCCTTGTACGTGTTCATTCAGAGAAATCCCTCCGGTCTACCCCTGAGACACCTCACAACTACGAGGGGCCTGAGAGAGAGCCTGGAGATGAAACAGGGGAGGCTTCCGACTCTACCGCGTCCCCGTGGGTAGAGAATAGCAGTTAGTCTCTCTGGAAGGTCTTAGCTTCTGTTGACTGACATGGGCAATACGGTAGGGGCGGACCCTGGCCAGGTGGAGCTTGTGGGCAGATGCAACCTCTGGGGGAAGAATAATTCCGCTGCTGCTCTGTATGCTGGAAACCTCCCCACGCCAGGTGGGATGGGCAGAGAACATTGACCCACACCTGCCAGGGGCCTTTCCTGGGACTGAAGATCCCAACCTGCTCTCAACCTTGTCACCTTCTCAGCACATACTTTCCTGCACACATAATCCTGCCTTTCTCCGTCACTGCCTGATCCTACTAGGAAAAAAGCATGCCGCTCAAAGAGGCCGATGTCAGGGAAATCGAGGAGACACCGCCGTTCTCCAAACTTTTGCTGTCTACATATCCCCGCCTCCGGTGGAAGGCTGCGTATGTGGCCGGGCTGCGAAGGCAAGGCCAAAATCCTGGCATCCTGGGCCCCAGCAATCCAATGGTTTATGGACGTGGGGACCCGGATGACATGTTTCCCACATACAGGAGGAATCCTTGGGCCCTTCACTGGCTCGCCATTCAGCTCCACGACGTCCGCTACCGGCCCTGGCCTTTGGCCGGTGCCCCATTGCACGTGTGCTCCGGAGCGATGTTTCTCCACCCATCACTATCATTCTGCCACCAGGGGATATGTGAGTGTGGGAGTCACCATTTGTCACTGGCAGCAGTGTCACAAGTCACTAGACTTCCAGGTACCAGCTGACCTAGGCTGCCTTCTGCCCCAGGCAAGGTCCCGAATCCTTTATCCCAGATGCTGACACCTGGGCACTGGCGGACATTCATTTTGATCAACACAGAGGTCTCAGTGAGGGTCAGCAGGCCAGCTAGGTGAAGTGAAGGCCAGGTGGGCGGGACCAAGGCTCCTTTGCCATCACCATGGAGACAGTCCCACCACCGGAAGAGTGGGCGGAGCTCATGATGGGCCTGATGACAAGACCCGCCAGGCAGATGACCCAGGGCCCTCCATTATGACCTATGACACCTAGTGGCCACAGGATTTGAGCACACCCTGGGAAAGCCTACGCAGGCACAGGGGAGCCCCTGGTGCGGACTGCTTCAGGGCATTGGCAGAGCAGGCCAGGTACCTCTTTCCCACTTTCCTGAGGATATCAGTACGCAAGGCATCCCCACTCAGCATCTCTTGCCTCTCTCTGTCTCCCTCTGGATGTGTTCGTTCTCTGAAATCTCTTCCTTCTCCCCCTGAGTCACTTCACACCTTGAAGTGCCCGACAGAGCGCCCAGAGACGAAAGAGCAAAGGGGGAAGGCCTCTGGCTCTACTGGTTGCCCACGGGCAGACAAGATCTGGTAGTCTATCTGGAAGGTCTAGAGAGTAGTGATTGATTGGGGAGCTACCTCACGGGCGGACCCTGGCCAGGTGAAGCTTGCTGACATGTGGCAGCCTCTCCGGAGACTACTAATTCCGCTGGTAACATTGTATGCAAATACCCGGCTGAGAGCGAAGGGCAGAAAACGTTGACACATACCTGCCAGAGGCCTATTCTGGGTCTGAAGAGTCCACCCTGGTCTCCAGCGACTCATCATCTCAGCACACACTTTGCCTGCACACATGGAATCCGCCTCTCTCCACGAATGCCTTCTCCTGCTAGGAAACACAGGATGTCACTCAGCCAAAGGAGAACACAGGCAAAGTCAACTGAAGCCCGCGTTTTCAAGATTTTGCCCTCTGCTGGTCCACAGCCTCCGGTGGCACACTGCATGTGCGTCACTTCTCCGAAGACAAGGCCGAAATCCGGGCATCCAGGGCCCTAGCAGTCCAGAGTCTGCGGATGGCGGCACGTGGATCACCTCTTTGCCACGTACAGGAGGGAGGCCTGGGCCCTGGACTGGCTCCGCTAGAGCTCCACGACCTCAGCTATTTTCCCTGACCTTTGGCCCGTGCCCTCGTGAGTGTGTGATCTCTAGTTACACTTCAGCTCCGACCACTCTGAGTCGGCCACCTGCGGATACCTGAGCGTGGACATCAACATCTATCACTGTCTGCAGTGTCACAGGTCACTAGGAGTCTAGGCTCAGGCTGACCTTGGCTGTCTTCTGCCCAGGCAAGGAGCCTAATCCTTCAGAGGAAATGAGGACACGTGGTCACTGGCCGACATCCTTTCTTTCATCTACACAGCGGTCTAGACGAGGGGAAAGAGGCCAGGTAGGCCAGTTGAAGGCTGAGTGCGGGGCCTAAGGCTTCTTTCTCAATCACCATGGAGACAGCCACCGGAAGGCTGGGCGGAACTTCTGACGAGGACGGGTCACGAACTCTGAGCCAATAGGAGAGGTCCAGCCTAACAGGCCAGTTCCGCACAGGCCTCCATTTTACCCATGGACACACAACGGCCCCTTCTGTCCTTGGCCACAAAATCGAGGGCACCCAGGGAATAACTTCACAGTAGGCAACCCCTGATGTGGACAGGTTCGACATACTGGGACAGCAGGCAGGTACCTCTTTTCCACTTACGCTAGGATATCAGTAGGCAAGGCGCCCTCCCTCAGCATCTATGGCCCCTCCTTGTACGTGTTCATTCAGAGAAATCCCTCCGGTCTACCCCTGAGACACCTCACAACTACGAGGGGCCTGAGAGAGAGCCTGGAGATGAAACAGGGGAGGCTTCCGACTCTACCGCGTCCCCGTGGGTAGAGAATAGCAGTTAGTCTCTCTGGAAGGTCTTAGCTTCTGTTGACTGACATGGGCAATACGGTAGGGGCGGACCCTGGCCAGGTGGAGCTTGTGGGCAGATGCAACCTCTGGGGGAAGAATAATTCCGCTGCTGCTCTGTATGCTGGAAACCTCCCCACGCCAGGTGGGATGGGCAGAGAACATTGACCCACACCTGCCAGGGGCCTTTCCTGGGACTGAAGATCCCAACCTGCTCTCAACCTTGTCACCTTCTCAGCACATACTTTCCTGCACACATAATCCTGCCTTTCTCCGTCACTGCCTGATCCTACTAGGAAAAAAGCATGCCGCTCAAAGAGGCCGATGTCAGGGAAATCGAGGAGACACCGCCGTTCTCCAAACTTTTGCTGTCTACATATCCCCGCCTCCGGTGGAAGGCTGCGTATGTGGCCGGGCTGCGAAGGCAAGGCCAAAATCCTGGCATCCTGGGCCCCAGCAATCCAATGGTTTATGGACGTGGGGACCCGGATGACATGTTTCCCACATACAGGAGGAATCCTTGGGCCCTTCACTGGCTCGCCATTCAGCTCCACGACGTCCGCTACCGGCCCTGGCCTTTGGCCGGTGCCCCATTGCACGTGTGCTCCGGAGCGATGTTTCTCCACCCATCACTATCATTCTGCCACCAGGGGATATGTGAGTGTGGGAGTCACCATTTGTCACTGGCAGCAGTGTCACAAGTCACTAGACTTCCAGGTACCAGCTGACCTAGGCTGCCTTCTGCCCCAGGCAAGGTCCCGAATCCTTTATCCCAGATGCTGACACCTGGGCACTGGCGGACATTCATTTTGATCAACACAGAGGTCTGAGTGAGGGTCAGCAGGCCAGCTAGGTGAAGTGAAGGCCAGGTGGGCGGGACCAAGGCTCCTTTGCCATCACCATGGAGACAGTCCCACCACCGGAAGAGTGGGCGGAGCTCATGATGGGCCTGATGACAAGACCCGCCAGGCAGATGACCCAGGGCCCTCCATTATGACCTATGACACCTAGTGGCCACAGGATTTGAGCACACCCTGGGAAAGCCTACGCAGGCACAGGGGAGCCCCTGGTGCGGACTGCTTCAGGGCATTGGCAGAGCAGGCCAGGTACCTCTTTCCCACTTTCCTGAGGATATCAGTACGCAAGGCATCCCCACTCAGCATCTCTTGCCTCTCTCTGTCTCCCTCTGGTTGTGTTCGTTCTCTGAAATCTCTTCCTTCTCCCCCTGAGTCACTTCACACCTTGAAGTGCCCGACAGAGCGCCCAGAGACGAAAGAGCAAAGGGGGAAGGCCTCTGGCTCTACTGGTTGCCCACGGGCACACAAGATCTGGTAGTCTATCTGGAAGGTCTAGAGAGTAGTGATTGATTGGGGAGCTACCTCACGGGCGGACCCTGGCCAGGTGAAGCTTGCTGACATGTGGCAGCCTCTCCGGAGACTACTAATTCCGCTGGTAACATTGTATGCAAATACCCGGCTGAGAGCGAAGGGCAGAAAACGTTGACACATACCTGCCAGAGGCCTATTCTGGGTCTGAAGAGTCCACCCTGGTCTCCAGCGACTCATCATCTCAGCACACACTTTGCCTGCACACATGGAATCCGCCTCTCTCCACGAATGCCTTCTCCTGCTAGGAAACACAGGATGTCACTCAGCCAAAGGAGAACACAGGCAAAGTCAACTGAAGCCCGCGTTTTCAAGGTTTTGCCCTCTGCTGGTCCACAGCCTCCGGTGGCACACTGCATGTGCGTCACTTCTCCGAAGACAAGGCCGAAATCCGGGCATCCAGGGCCCTAGCAGTCCAGAGTCTGCGGATGGCGGCACGTGGATCACCTCTTTGCCACGTACAGGAGGGAGGCCTGGGCCCTGGACTGGCTCCGCTAGAGCTCCACGACCTCAGCTATTTTCCCTGACCTTTGGCCCGTGCCCTCGTGAGTGTGTGATCTCTAGTTACACTTCAGCTCCGACCACTCTGAGTCGGCCACCTGCGGATACCTGAGCGTGGACATCAACATCTATCACTGTCTGCAGTGTCACAGGTCACTAGGAGTCTAGGCTCAGGCTGACCTTGGCTGTCTTCTGCCCAGGCAAGGAGCCTAATCCTTCAGAGGAAATGAGGACACGTGGTCACTGGCCGACATCCTTTCTTTCATCTACACAGCGGTCTAGACGAGGGGAAAGAGGCCAGGTAGGCCAGTTGAAGGCTGAGTACGGGGCCTAAGGCTTCTTTCTCAATCACCATGGAGACAGCCACCGGAAGGCTGGGCGGAACTTCTGACGAGGACGGGTCACGAACTCTGAGCCAATAGGAGAGGTCCAGCCTAACAGGCCAGTTCCGCACAGGCCTCCATTTTACCCATGGACACACAACGGCCCCTTCTGTCCTTGGCCACAAAATCGAGGGCACCCAGGGAATAACTTCACAGTAGGCAACCCCTGATGTGGACAGGTTCGACATACTGGGACAGCAGGCAGGTACCTCTTTTCCACTTACGCTAGGATATCAGTAGGCAAGGCGCCCTCCCTCAGCATCTATGGCCCCTCCTTGTACGTGTTCATTCAGAGAAATCCCTCCGGTCTACCCCTGAGACACCTCACAACTACGAGGGGCCTGAGAGAGAGCCTGGAGATGAAACAGGGGAGGCTTCCGACTCTACCGCGTCCCCGTGGGTAGAGAATAGCAGTTAGTCTCTCTGGAAGGTCTTAGCTTCTGTTGACTGACATGGGCAATACGGTAGGGGCGGACCCTGGCCAGGTGGAGCTTGTGGGCAGATGCAACCTCTGGGGGAAGAATAATTCCGCTGCTGCTCTGTATGCTGGAAACCTCCCCACGCCAGGTGGGATGGGCAGAGAACATTGACCCACACCTGCCAGGGGCCTTTCCTGGGACTGAAGATCCCAACCTGCTCTCAACCTTGTCACCTTCTCAGCACATACTTTCCTGCACACATAATCCTGCCTTTCTCCGTCACTGCCTGATCCTACTAGGAAAAAAGCATGCCGCTCAAAGAGGCCGATGTCAGGGAAATCGAGGAGACACCGCCGTTCTCCAAACTTTTGCTGTCTACATATCCCCGCCTCCGGTGGAAGGCTGCGTATGTGGCCGGGCTGCGAAGGCAAGGCCAAAATCCTGGCATCCTGGGCCCCAGCAATCCAATGGTTTATGGACGTGGGGACCCGGATGACATGTTTCCCACATACAGGAGGAATCCTTGGGCCCTTCACTGGCTCGCCATTCAGCTCCACGACGTCCGCTACCGGCCCTGGCCTTTGGCCGGTGCCCCATTGCACGTGTGCTCCGGAGCGATGTTTCTCCACCCATCACTATCATTCTGCCACCAGGGGATATGTGAGTGTGGGAGTCACCATTTGTCACTGGCAGCAGTGTCACAAGTCACTAGACTTCCAGGTACCAGCTGACCTAGGCTGCCTTCTGCCCCAGGCAAGGTCCCGAATCCTTTATCCCAGATGCTGACACCTGGGCACTGGCGGACATTCATTTTGATCAACACAGAGGTCTGAGTGAGGGTCAGCAGGCCAGCTAGGTGAAGTGAAGGCCAGGTGGGCGGGACCAAGGCTCCTTTGCCATCACCATGGAGACAGTCCCACCACCGGAAGAGTGGGCGGAGCTCATGATGGGCCTGATGACAAGACCCGCCAGGCAGATGACCCAGGGCCCTCCATTATGACCTATGACACCTAGTGGCCACAGGATTTGAGCACACCCTGGGAAAGCCTACGCAGGCACAGGGGAGCCCCTGGTGCGGACTGCTTCAGGGCATTGGCAGAGCAGGCCAGGTACCTCTTTCCCACTTTCCTGAGGATATCAGTACGCAAGGCATCCCCACTCAGCATCTCTTGCCTCTCTCTGTCTCCCTCTGGATGTGTTCGTTCTCTGAAATCTCTTCCTTCTCCCCCTGAGTCACTTCACACCTTGAAGTGCCCGACAGAGCGCCCAGAGACGAAAGAGCAAAGGGGGAAGGCCTCTGGCTCTACTGGTTGCCCACGGGCAGACAAGATCTGGTAGTCTATCTGGAAGGTCTAGAGAGTAGTGATTGATTGGGGAGCTACCTCACGGGCGGACCCTGGCCAGGTGAAGCTTGCTGACATGTGGCAGCCTCTCCGGAGACTACTAATTCCGCTGGTAACATTGTATGCAAATACCCGGCTGAGAGCGAAGGGCAGAAAACGTTGACACATACCTGCCAGAGGCCTATTCTGGGTCTGAAGAGTCCACCCTGGTCTCCAGCGACTCATCATCTCAGCACACACTTTGCCTGCACACATGGAATCCGCCTCTCTCCACGAATGCCTTCTCCTGCTAGGAAACACAGGATGTCACTCAGCCAAAGGAGAACACAGGCAAAGTCAACTGAAGCCCGCGTTTTCAAGGTTTTGCCCTCTGCTGGTCCACAGCCTCCGGTGGCACACTGCATGTGCGTCACTTCTCCGAAGACAAGGCCGAAATCCGGGCATCCAGGGCCCTAGCAGTCCAGAGTCTGCGGATGGCGGCACGTGGATCACCTCTTTGCCACGTACAGGAGGGAGGCCTGGGCCCTGGACTGGCTCCGCTAGAGCTCCACGACCTCAGCTATTTTCCCTGACCTTTGGCCCGTGCCCTCGTGAGTGTGTGATCTCTAGTTACACTTCAGCTCCGACCACTCTGAGTCGGCCACCTGCGGATACCTGAGCTTGGACATCAACATCTATCACTGTCTGCAGTGTCACAGGTCACTAGGAGTCTAGGCTCAGGCTGACCTTGGCTGTCTTCTGCCCAGGCAAGGAGCCTAATCCTTCAGAGGAAATGAGGACACGTGGTCACTGGCCGACATCCTTTCTTTCATCTACACAGCGGTCTAGACGAGGGGAAAGAGGCCAGGTAGGCCAGTTGAAGGCTGAGTGCGGGGCCTAAGGCTTCTTTCTCAATCACCATGGAGACAGCCACCGGAAGGCTGGGCGGAACTTCTGACGAGGACGGGTCACGAACTCTGAGCCAATAGGAGAGGTCCAGCCTAACAGGCCAGTTCCGCACAGGCCTCCATTTTACCCATGGACACACAACGGCCCCTTCTGTCCTTGGCCACAAAATCGAGGGCACCCAGGGAATAACTTCACAGTAGGCAACCCCTGATGTGGACAGGTTCGACATACTGGGACAGCAGGCAGGTACCTCTTTTCCACTTACGCTAGGATATCAGTAGGCAAGGCGCCCTCCCTCAGCATCTATGGCCCCTCCTTGTACGTGTTCATTCAGAGAAATCCCTCCGGTCTACCCCTGAGACACCTCACAACTACGAGGGGCCTGAGAGAGAGCCTGGAGATGAAACAGGGGAGGCTTCCGACTCTACCGCGTCCCCGTGGGTAGAGAATAGCAGTTAGTCTCTCTGGAAGGTCTTAGCTTCTGTTGACTGACATGGGCAATACGGTAGGGGCGGACCCTGGCCAGGTGGAGCTTGTGGGCAGATGCAACCTCTGGGGGAAGAATAATTCCGCTGCTGCTCTGTATGCTGGAAACCTCCCCACGCCAGGTGGGATGGGCAGAGAACATTGACCCACACCTGCCAGGGGCCTTTCCTGGGACTGAAGATCCCAACCTGCTCTCAACCTTGTCACCTTCTCAGCACATACTTTCCTGCACACATAATCCTGCCTTTCTCCGTCACTGCCTGATCCTACTAGGAAAAAAGCATGCCGCTCAAAGAGGCCGATGTCAGGGAAATCGAGGAGACACCGCCGTTCTCCAAACTTTTGCTGTCTACATATCCCCGCCTCCGGTGGAAGGCTGCGTATGTGGCCGGGCTGCGAAGGCAAGGCCAAAATCCTGGCATCCTGGGCCCCAGCAATCCAATGGTTTATGGACGTGGGGACCCGGATGACATGTTTCCCACATACAGGAGGAATCCTTGGGCCCTTCACTGGCTCGCCATTCAGCTCCACGACGTCCGCTACCGGCCCTGGCCTTTGGCCGGTGCCCCATTGCACGTGTGCTCCGGAGCGATGTTTCTCCACCCATCACTATCATTCTGCCACCAGGGGATATGTGAGTGTGGGAGTCACCATTTGTCACTGGCAGCAGTGTCACAAGTCACTAGACTTCCAGGTACCAGCTGACCTAGGCTGCCTTCTGCCCCAGGCAAGGTCCCGAATCCTTTATCCCAGATGCTGACACCTGGGCACTGGCGGACATTCATTTTGATCAACACAGAGGTCTGAGTGAGGGTCAGCAGGCCAGCTAGGTGAAGTGAAGGCCAGGTGGGCGGGACCAAGGCTCCTTTGCCATCACCATGGAGACAGTCCCACCACCGGAAGAGTGGGCGGAGCTCATGATGGGCCTGATGACAAGACCCGCCAGGCAGATGACCCAGGGCCCTCCATTATGACCTATGACACCTAGTGGCCACAGGATTTGAGCACACCCTGGGAAAGCCTACGCCGCACAGGGGAGCCCCTGGTGCGGACTGCTTCAGGGCATTGGCAGAGCAGGCCAGGTACCTCTTTCCCACTTTCCTGAGGATATCAGTACGCAAGGCATCCCCACTCAGCATCTCTTGCCTCTCTCTGTCTCCCTCTGGATGTGTTCGTTCTCTGAAATCTCTTCCTTCTCCCCCTGAGTCACTTCACACCTTGAAGTGCCCGACAGAGCGCCCAGAGACGAAAGAGCAAAGGGGGAAGGCCTCTGGCTCTACTGGTTGCCCACGGGCAGACAAGATCTGGTAGTCTATCTGGAAGGTCTAGAGAGTAGTGATTGATTGGGGAGCTACCTCACGGGCGGACCCTGGCCAGGTGAAGCTTGCTGACATGTGGCAGCCTCTCCGGAGACTACTAATTCCGCTGGTAACATTGTATGCAAATACCCGGCTGAGAGCGAAGGGCAGAAAACGTTGACACATACCTGCCAGAGGCCTATTCTGGGTCTGAAGAGTCCACCCTGGTCTCCAGCGACTCATCATCTCAGCACACACTTTGCCTGCACACATGGAATCCGCCTCTCTCCACGAATGCCTTCTCCTGCTAGGAAACACAGGATGTCACTCAGCCAAAGGAGAACACAGGCAAAGTCAACTGAAGCCCGCGTTTTCAAGGTTTTGCCCTCTGCTGGTCCACAGCCTCCGGTGGCACACTGCATGTGCGTCACTTCTCCGAAGACAAGGCCGAAATCCGGGCATCCAGGGCCCTAGCAGTCCAGAGTCTGCGGATGGCGGCACGTGGATCACCTCTTTGCCACGTACAGGAGGGAGGCCTGGGCCCTGGACTGGCTCCGCTAGAGCTCCACGACCTCAGCTATTTTCCCTGACCTTTGGCCCGTGCCCTCGTGAGTGTGTGATCTCTAGTTACACTTCAGCTCCGACCACTCTGAGTCGGCCACCTGCGGATACCTGAGCTTGGACATCAACATCTATCACTGTCTGCAGTGTCACAGGTCACTAGGAGTCTAGGCTCAGGCTGACCTTGGCTGTCTTCTGCCCAGGCAAGGAGCCTAATCCTTCAGAGGAAATGAGGACACGTGGTCACTGGCCGACATCCTTTCTTTCATCTACACAGCGGTCTAGACGAGGGGAAAGAGGCCAGGTAGGCCAGTTGAAGGCTGAGTGCGGGGCCTAAGGCTTCTTTCTCAATCACCATGGAGACAGCCACCGGAAGGCTGGGCGGAACTTCTGACGAGGACGGGTCACGAACTCTGAGCCAATAGGAGAGGTCCAGCCTAACAGGCCAGTTCCGCACAGGCCTCCATTTTACCCATGGACACACAACGGCCCCTTCTGTCCTTGGCCACAAAATCGAGGGCACCCAGGGAATAACTTCACAGTAGGCAACCCCTGATGTGGACAGGTTCGACATACTGGGACAGCAGGCAGGTACCTCTTTTCCACTTACGCTAGGATATCAGTAGGCAAGGCGCCCTCCCTCAGCATCTATGGCCCCTCCTTGTACGTGTTCATTCAGAGAAATCCCTCCGGTCTACCCCTGAGACACCTCACAACTACGAGGGGCCTGAGAGAGAGCCTGGAGATGAAACAGGGGAGGCTTCCGACTCTACCGCGTCCCCGTGGGTAGAGAATAGCAGTTAGTCTCTCTGGAAGGTCTTAGCTTCTGTTGACTGACATGGGCAATACGGTAGGGGCGGACCCTGGCCAGGTGGAGCTTGTGGGCAGATGCAACCTCTGGGGGAAGAATAATTCCGCTGCTGCTCTGTATGCTGGAAACCTCCCCACGCCAGGTGGGATGGGCAGAGAACATTGACCCACACCTGCCAGGGGCCTTTCCTGGGACTGAAGATCCCAACCTGCTCTCAACCTTGTCACCTTCTCAGCACATACTTTCCTGCACACATAATCCTGCCTTTCTCCGTCACTGCCTGATCCTACTAGGAAAAAAGCATGCCGCTCAAAGAGGCCGATGTCAGGGAAATCGAGGAGACACCGCCGTTCTCCAAACTTTTGCTGTCTACATATCCCCGCCTCCGGTGGAAGGCTGCGTATGTGGCCGGGCTGCGAAGGCAAGGCCAAAATCCTGGCATCCTGGGCCCCAGCAATCCAATGGTTTATGGACGTGGGGACCCGGATGACATGTTTCCCACATACAGGAGGAATCCTTGGGCCCTTCACTGGCTCGCCATTCAGCTCCACGACGTCCGCTACCGGCCCTGGCCTTTGGCCGGTGCCCCATTGCACGTGTGCTCCGGAGCGATGTTTCTCCACCCATCACTATCATTCTGCCACCAGGGGATATGTGAGTGTGGGAGTCACCATTTGTCACTGGCAGCAGTGTCACAAGTCACTAGACTTCCAGGTACCAGCTGACCTAGGCTGCCTTCTGCCCCAGGCAAGGTCCCGAATCCTTTATCCCAGATGCTGACACCTGGGCACTGGCGGACATTCATTTTGATCAACACAGAGGTCTGAGTGAGGGTCAGCAGGCCAGCTAGGTGAAGTGAAGGCCAGGTGGGCGGGACCAAGGCTCCTTTGCCATCACCATGGAGACAGTCCCACCACCGGAAGAGTGGGCGGAGCTCATGATGGGCCTGATGACAAGACCCGCCAGGCAGATGACCCAGGGCCCTCCATTATGACCTATGACACCTAGTGGCCACAGGATTTGAGCACACCCTGGGAAAGCCTACGCAGGCACAGGGGAGCCCCTGGTGCGGACTGCTTCAGGGCATTGGCAGAGCAGGCCAGGTACCTCTTTCCCACTTTCCTGAGGATATCAGTACGCAAGGCATCCCCACTCAGCATCTCTTGCCTCTCTCTGTCTCCCTCTGGATGTGTTCGTTCTCTGAAATCTCTTCCTTCTCCCCCTGAGTCACTTCACACCTTGAAGTGCCCGACAGAGCGCCCAGAGACGAAAGAGCAAAGGGGGAAGGCCTCTGGCTCTACTGGTTGCCCACGGGCAGACAAGATCTGGTAGTCTATCTGGAAGGTCTAGAGAGTAGTGATTGATTGGGGAGCTACCTCACGGGCGGACCCTGGCCAGGTGAAGCTTGCTGACATGTGGCAGCCTCTCCGGAGACTACTAATTCCGCTGGTAACATTGTATGCAAATACCCGGCTGAGAGCGAAGGGCAGAAAACGTTGACACATACCTGCCAGAGGCCTATTCTGGGTCTGAAGAGTCCACCCTGGTCTCCAGCGACTCATCATCTCAGCACACACTTTGCCTGCACACATGGAATCCGCCTCTCTCCACGAATGCCTTCTCCTGCTAGGAAACACAGGATGTCACTCAGCCAAAGGAGAACACAGGCAAAGTCAACTGAAGCCCGCGTTTTCAAGGTTTTGCCCTCTGCTGGTCCACAGCCTCCGGTGGCACACTGCATGTGCGTCACTTCTCCGAAGACAAGGCCGAAATCCGGGCATCCAGGGCCCTAGCAGTCCAGAGTCTGCGGATGGCGGCACGTGGATCACCTCTTTGCCACGTACAGGAGGGAGGCCTGGGCCCTGGACTGGCTCCGCTAGAGCTCCACGACCTCAGCTATTTTCCCTGACCTTTGGCCCGTGCCCTCGTGAGTGTGTGATCTCTAGTTACACTTCAGCTCCGACCACTCTGAGTCGGCCACCTGCGGATACCTGAGCTTGGACATCAACATCTATCACTGTCTGCAGTGTCACAGGTCACTAGGAGTCTAGGCTCAGGCTGACCTTGGCTGTCTTCTGCCCAGGCAAGGAGCCTAATCCTTCAGAGGAAATGAGGACACGTGGTCACTGGCCGACATCCTTTCTTTCATCTACACAGCGGTCTAGACGAGGGGAAAGAGGCCAGGTAGGCCAGTTGAAGGCTGAGTGCGGGGCCTAAGGCTTCTTTCTCAATCACCATGGAGACAGCCACCGGAAGGCTGGGCGGAACTTCTGACGAGGACGGGTCACGAACTCTGAGCCAATAGGAGAGGTCCAGCCTAACAGGCCAGTTCCGCACAGGCCTCCATTTTACCCATGGACACACAACGGCCCCTTCTGTCCTTGGCCACAAAATCGAGGGCACCCAGGGAATAACTTCACAGTAGGCAACCCCTGATGTGGACAGGTTCGACATACTGGGACAGCAGGCAGGTACCTCTTTTCCACTTACGCTAGGATATCAGTAGGCAAGGCGCCCTCCCTCAGCATCTATGGCCCCTCCTTGTACGTGTTCATTCAGAGAAATCCCTCCGGTCTACCCCTGAGACACCTCACAACTACGAGGGGCCTGAGAGAGAGCCTGGAGATGAAACAGGGGAGGCTTCCGACTCTACCGCGTCCCCGTGGGTAGAGAATAGCAGTTAGTCTCTCTGGAAGGTCTTAGCTTCTGTTGACTGACATGGGCAATACGGTAGGGGCGGACCCTGGCCAGGTGGAGCTTGTGGGCAGATGCAACCTCTGGGGGAAGAATAATTCCGCTGCTGCTCTGTATGCTGGAAACCTCCCCACGCCAGGTGGGATGGGCAGAGAACATTGACCCACACCTGCCAGGGGCCTTTCCTGGGACTGAAGATCCCAACCTGCTCTCAACCTTGTCACCTTCTCAGCACATACTTTCCTGCACACATAATCCTGCCTTTCTCCGTCACTGCCTGATCCTACTAGGAAAAAAGCATGCCGCTCAAAGAGGCCGATGTCAGGGAAATCGAGGAGACACCGCCGTTCTCCAAACTTTTGCTGTCTACATATCCCCGCCTCCGGTGGAAGGCTGCGTATGTGGCCGGGCTGCGAAGGCAAGGCCAAAATCCTGGCATCCTGGGCCCCAGCAATCCAATGGTTTATGGACGTGGGGACCCGGATGACATGTTTCCCACATACAGGAGGAATCCTTGGGCCCTTCACTGGCTCGCCATTCAGCTCCACGACGTCCGCTACCGGCCCTGGCCTTTGGCCGGTGCCCCATTGCACGTGTGCTCCGGAGCGATGTTTCTCCACCCATCACTATCATTCTGCCACCAGGGGATATGTGAGTGTGGGAGTCACCATTTGTCACTGGCAGCAGTGTCACAAGTCACTAGACTTCCAGGTACCAGCTGACCTAGGCTGCCTTCTGCCCCAGGCAAGGTCCCGAATCCTTTATCCCAGATGCTGACACCTGGGCACTGGCGGACATTCATTTTGATCAACACAGAGGTCTGAGTGAGGGTCAGCAGGCCAGCTAGGTGAAGTGAAGGCCAGGTGGGCGGGACCAAGGCTCCTTTGCCATCACCATGGAGACAGTCCCACCACCGGAAGAGTGGGCGGAGCTCATGATGGGCCTGATGACAAGACCCGCCAGGCAGATGACCCAGGGCCCTCCATTATGACCTATGACACCTAGTGGCCACAGGATTTGAGCACACCCTGGGAAAGCCTACGCAGGCACAGGGGAGCCCCTGGTGCGGACTGCTTCAGGGCATTGGCAGAGCAGGCCAGGTACCTCTTTCCCACTTTCCTGAGGATATCAGTACGCAAGGCATCCCCACTCAGCATCTCTTGCCTCTCTCTGTCTCCCTCTGGATGTGTTCGTTCTCTGAAATCTCTTCCTTCTCCCCCTGAGTCACTTCACACCTTGAAGTGCCCGACAGAGCGCCCAGAGACGAAAGAGCAAAGGGGGAAGGCCTCTGGCTCTACTGGTTGCCCACGGGCAGACAAGATCTGGTAGTCTATCTGGAAGGTCTAGAGAGTAGTGATTGATTGGGGAGCTACCTCACGGGCGGACCCTGGCCAGGTGAAGCTTGCTGACATGTGGCAGCCTCTCCGGAGACTACTAATTCCGCTGGTAACATTGTATGCAAATACCCAGCTGAGAGCGAAGGGCAGAAAACGTTGACACATACCTGCCAGAGGCCTATTCTGGGTCTGAAGAGTCCACCCTGGTCTCCAGCGACTCATCATCTCAGCACACACTTTGCCTGCACACATGGAATCCGCCTCTCTCCACGAATGCCTTCTCCTGCTAGGAAACACAGGATGTCACTCAGCCAAAGGAGAACACAGGCAAAGTCAACTGAAGCCCGCGTTTTCAAGATTTTGCCCTCTGCTGGTCCACAGCCTCCGGTGGCACACTGCATGTGCGTCACTTCTCCGAAGACAAGGCCGAAATCCGGGCATCCAGGGCCCTAGCAGTCCAGAGTCTGCGGATGGCGGCACGTGGATCACCTCTTTGCCACGTACAGGAGGGAGGCCTGGGCCCTGGACTGGCTCCGCTAGAGCTCCACGACCTCAGCTATTTTCCCTGACCTTTGGCCCGTGCCCTCGTGAGTGTGTGATCTCTAGTTACACTTCAGCTCCGACCACTCTGAGTCGGCCACCTGCGGATACCTGAGCGTGGACATCAACATCTATCACTGTCTGCAGTGTCACAGGTCACTAGGAGTCTAGGCTCAGGCTGACCTTGGCTGTCTTCTGCCCAGGCAAGGAGCCTAATCCTTCAGAGGAAATGAGGACACGTGGTCACTGGCCGACATCCTTTCTTTCATCTACACAGCGGTCTAGACGAGGGGAAAGAGGCCAGGTAGGCCAGTTGAAGGCTGAGTACGGGGCCTAAGGCTTCTTTCTCAATCACCATGGAGACAGCCACCGGAAGGCTGGGCGGAACTTCTGACGAGGACGGGTCACGAACTCTGAGCCAATAGGAGAGGTCCAGCCTAACAGGCCAGTTCCGCACAGGCCTCCATTTTACCCATGGACACACAACGGCCCCTTCTGTCCTTGGCCACAAAATCGAGGGCACCCAGGGAATAACTTCACAGTAGGCAACCCCTGATGTGGACAGGTTCGACATACTGGGACAGCAGGCAGGTACCTCTTTTCCACTTACGCTAGGATATCAGTAGGCAAGGCGCCCTCCCTCAGCATCTATGGCCCCTCCTTGTACGTGTTCATTCAGAGAAATCCCTCCGGTCTACCCCTGAGACACCTCACAACTACGAGGGGCCTGAGAGAGAGCCTGGAGATGAAACAGGGGAGGCTTCCGACTCTACCGCGTCCCCGTGGGTAGAGAATAGCAGTTAGTCTCTCTGGAAGGTCTTAGCTTCTGTTGACTGACATGGGCAATACGGTAGGGGCGGACCCTGGCCAGGTGGAGCTTGTGGGCAGATGCAACCTCTGGGGGAAGAATAATTCCGCTGCTGCTCTGTATGCTGGAAACCTCCCCACGCCAGGTGGGATGGGCAGAGAACATTGACCCACACCTGCCAGGGGCCTTTCCTGGGACTGAAGATCCCAACCTGCTCTCAACCTTGTCACCTTCTCAGCACATACTTTCCTGCACACATAATCCTGCCTTTCTCCGTCACTGCCTGATCCTACTAGGAAAAAAGCATGCCGCTCAAAGAGGCCGATGTCAGGGAAATCGAGGAGACACCGCCGTTCTCCAAACTTTTGCTGTCTACATATCCCCGCCTCCGGTGGAAGGCTGCGTATGTGGCCGGGCTGCGAAGGCAAGGCCAAAATCCTGGCATCCTGGGCCCCAGCAATCCAATGGTTTATGGACGTGGGGACCCGGATGACATGTTTCCCACATACAGGAGGAATCCTTGGGCCCTTCACTGGCTCGCCATTCAGCTCCACGACGTCCGCTACCGGCCCTGGCCTTTGGCCGGTGCCCCATTGCACGTGTGCTCCGGAGCGATGTTTCTCCACCCATCACTATCATTCTGCCACCAGGGGATATGTGAGTGTGGGAGTCACCATTTGTCACTGGCAGCAGTGTCACAAGTCACTAGACTTCCAGGTACCAGCTGACCTAGGCTGCCTTCTGCCCCAGGCAAGGTCCCGAATCCTTTATCCCAGATGCTGACACCTGGGCACTGGCGGACATTCATTTTGATCAACACAGAGGTCTGAGTGAGGGTCAGCAGGCCAGCTAGGTGAAGTGAAGGCCAGGTGGGCGGGACCAAGGCTCCTTTGCCATCACCATGGAGACAGTCCCACCACCGGAAGAGTGGGCGGAGCTCATGATGGGCCTGATGACAAGACCCGCCAGGCAGATGACCCAGGGCCCTCCATTATGACCTATGACACCTAGTGGCCACAGGATTTGAGCACACCCTGGGAAAGCCTACGCAGGCACAGGGGAGCCCCTGGTGCGGACTGCTTCAGGGCATTGGCAGAGCAGGCCAGGTACCTCTTTCCCACTTTCCTGAGGATATCAGTACGCAAGGCATCCCCACTCAGCATCTCTTGCCTCTCTCTGTCTCCCTCTGGATGTGTTCGTTCTCTGAAATCTCTTCCTTCTCCCCCTGAGTCACTTCACACCTTGAAGTGCCCGACAGAGCGCCCAGAGACGAAAGAGCAAAGGGGGAAGGCCTCTGGCTCTACTGGTTGCCCACGGGCAGACAAGATCTGGTAGTCTATCTGGAAGGTCTAGAGAGTAGTGATTGATTGGGGAGCTACCTCACGGGCGGACCCTGGCCAGGTGAAGCTTGCTGACATGTGGCAGCCTCTCCGGAGACTACTAATTCCGCTGGTAACATTGTATGCAAATACCCAGCTGAGAGCGAAGGGCAGAAAACGTTGACACATACCTGCCAGAGGCCTATTCTGGGTCTGAAGAGTCCACCCTGGTCTCCAGCGACTCATCATCTCAGCACACACTTTGCCTGCACACATGGAATCCGCCTCTCTCCACGAATGCCTTCTCCTGCTAGGAAACACAGGATGTCACTCAGCCAAAGGAGAACACAGGCAAAGTCAACTGAAGCCCGCGTTTTCAAGATTTTGCCCTCTGCTGGTCCACAGCCTCCGGTGGCACACTGCATGTGCGTCACTTCTCCGAAGACAAGGCCGAAATCCGGGCATCCAGGGCCCTAGCAGTCCAGAGTCTGCGGATGGCGGCACGTGGATCACCTCTTTGCCACGTACAGGAGGGAGGCCTGGGCCCTGGACTGGCTCCGCTAGAGCTCCACGACCTCAGCTATTTTCCCTGACCTTTGGCCCGTGCCCTCGTGAGTGTGTGATCTCTAGTTACACTTCAGCTCCGACCACTCTGAGTCGGCCACCTGCGGATACCTGAGCGTGGACATCAACATCTATCACTGTCTGCAGTGTCACAGGTCACTAGGAGTCTAGGCTCAGGCTGACCTTGGCTGTCTTCTGCCCAGGCAAGGAGCCTAATCCTTCAGAGGAAATGAGGACACGTGGTCACTGGCCGACATCCTTTCTTTCATCTACACAGCGGTCTAGACGAGGGGAAAGAGGCCAGGTAGGCCAGTTGAAGGCTGAGTACGGGGCCTAAGGCTTCTTTCTCAATCACCATGGAGACAGCCACCGGAAGGCTGGGCGGAACTTCTGACGAGGACGGGTCACGAACTCTGAGCCAATAGGAGAGGTCCAGCCTAACAGGCCAGTTCCGCACAGGCCTCCATTTTACCCATGGACACACAACGGCCCCTTCTGTCCTTGGCCACAAAATCGAGGGCACCCAGGGAATAACTTCACAGTAGGCAACCCCTGATGTGGACAGGTTCGACATACTGGGACAGCAGGCAGGTACCTCTTTTCCACTTACGCTAGGATATCAGTAGGCAAGGCGCCCTCCCTCAGCATCTATGGCCCCTCCTTGTACGTGTTCATTCAGAGAAATCCCTCCGGTCTACCCCTGAGACACCTCACAACTACGAGGGGCCTGAGAGAGAGCCTGGAGATGAAACAGGGGAGGCTTCCGACTCTACCGCGTCCCCGTGGGTAGAGAATAGCAGTTAGTCTCTCTGGAAGGTCTTAGCTTCTGTTGACTGACATGGGCAATACGGTAGGGGCGGACCCTGGCCAGGTGGAGCTTGTGGGCAGATGCAACCTCTGGGGGAAGAATAATTCCGCTGCTGCTCTGTATGCTGGAAACCTCCCCACGCCAGGTGGGATGGGCAGAGAACATTGACCCACACCTGCCAGGGGCCTTTCCTGGGACTGAAGATCCCAACCTGCTCTCAACCTTGTCACCTTCTCAGCACATACTTTCCTGCACACATAATCCTGCCTTTCTCCGTCACTGCCTGATCCTACTAGGAAAAAAGCATGCCGCTCAAAGAGGCCGATGTCAGGGAAATCGAGGAGACACCGCCGTTCTCCAAACTTTTGCTGTCTACATATCCCCGCCTCCGGTGGAAGGCTGCGTATGTGGCCGGGCTGCGAAGGCAAGGCCAAAATCCTGGCATCCTGGGCCCCAGCAATCCAATGGTTTATGGACGTGGGGACCCGGATGACATGTTTCCCACATACAGGAGGAATCCTTGGGCCCTTCACTGGCTCGCCCTTCAGCTCCACGACGTCCGCTACCGGCCCTGGCCTTTGGCCGGTGCCCCATTGCACGTGTGCTCCGGAGCGATGTTTCTCCACCCATCACTATCATTCTGCCACCAGGGGATATGTGAGTGTGGGAGTCACCATTTGTCACTGGCAGCAGTGTCACAAGTCACTAGACTTCCAGGTACCAGCTGACCTAGGCTGCCTTCTGCCCCAGGCAAGGTCCCGAATCCTTTATCCCAGATGCTGACACCTGGGCACTGGCGGACATTCATTTTGATCAACACAGAGGTCTGAGTGAGGGTCAGCAGGCCAGCTAGGTGAAGTGAAGGCCAGGTGGGCGGGACCAAGGCTCCTTTGCCATCACCATGGAGACAGTCCCACCACCGGAAGAGTGGGCGGAGCTCATGATGGGCCTGATGACAAGACCCGCCAGGCAGATGACCCAGGGCCCTCCATTATGACCTATGACACCTAGTGGCCACAGGATTTGAGCACACCCTGGGAAAGCCTACGCAGGCACAGGGGAGCCCCTGGTGCGGACTGCTTCAGGGCATTGGCAGAGCAGGCCAGGTACCTCTTTCCCACTTTCCTGAGGATATCAGTACGCAAGGCATCCCCACTCAGCATCTCTTGCCTCTCTCTGTCTCCCTCTGGATGTGTTCGTTCTCTGAAATCTCTTCCTTCTCCCCCTGAGTCACTTCACACCTTGAAGTGCCCGACAGAGCGCCCAGAGACGAAAGAGCAAAGGGGGAAGGCCTCTGGCTCTACTGGTTGCCCACGGGCAGACAAGATCTGGTAGTCTATCTGGAAGGTCTAGAGAGTAGTGATTGATTGGGGAGCTACCTCACGGGCGGACCCTGGCCAGGTGAAGCTTGCTGACATGTGGCAGCCTCTCCGGAGACTACTAATTCCGCTGGTAACATTGTATGCAAATACCCGGCTGAGAGCGAAGGGCAGAAAACGTTGACACATACCTGCCAGAGGCCTATTCTGGGTCTGAAGAGTCCACCCTGGTCTCCAGCGACTCATCATCTCAGCACACACTTTGCCTGCACACATGGAATCCGCCTCTCTCCACGAATGCCTTCTCCTGCTAGGAAACACAGGATGTCACTCAGCCAAAGGAGAACACAGGCAAAGTCAACTGAAGCCCGCGTTTTCAAGGTTTTGCCCTCTGCTGGTCCACAGCCTCCGGTGGCACACTGCATGTGCGTCACTTCTCCGAAGACAAGGCCGAAATCCGGGCATCCAGGGCCCTAGCAGTCCAGAGTCTGCGGATGGCGGCACGTGGATCACCTCTTTGCCACGTACAGGAGGGAGGCCTGGGCCCTGGACTGGCTCCGCTAGAGCTCCACGACCTCAGCTATTTTCCCTGACCTTTGGCCCGTGCCCTCGTGAGTATGTGATCTCTAGTTACACTTCAGCTCCGACCACTCTGAGTCGGCCACCTGCGGATACCTGAGCTTGGACATCAACATCTATCACTGTCTGCAGTGTCACAGGTCACTAGGAGTCTAGGCTCACGCTGACCTTGGCTGTCTTCTGCCCAGGCAAGGAGCCTAATCCTTCAGAGGAAATGAGGACACGTGGTCACTGGCCGACATCCTTTCTTTCATCTACACAGCGGTCTAGACGAGGGGAAAGAGGCCAGGTAGGCCAGTTGAAGGCTGAGTACGGGGCCTAAGGCTTCTTTCTCAATCACCATGGAGACAGCCACCGGAAGGCTGGGCGGAACTTCTGACGAGGACGGGTCACGAACTCTGAGCCAATAGGAGAGGTCCAGCCTAACAGGCCAGTTCCGCACAGGCCTCCATTTTACCCATGGACACACAACGGCCCCTTCTGTCCTTGGCCACAAAATCGAGGGCACCCAGGGAATAACTTCACAGTAGGCAACCCCTGATGTGGACAGGTTCGACATACTGGGACAGCAGGCAGGTACCTCTTTTCCACTTACGCTAGGATATCAGTAGGCAAGGCGCCCTCCCTCAGCATCTATGGCCCCTCCTTGTACGTGTTCATTCAGAGAAATCCCTCCGGTCTACCCCTGAGACACCTCACAACTACGAGGGGCCTGAGAGAGAGCCTGGAGATGAAACAGGGGAGGCTTCCGACTCTACCGCGTCCCCGTGGGTAGAGAATAGCAGTTAGTCTCTCTGGAAGGTCTTAGCTTCTGTTGACTGACATGGGCAATACGGTAGGGGCGGACCCTGGCCAGGTGGAGCTTGTGGGCAGATGCAACCTCTGGGGGAAGAATAATTCCGCTGCTGCTCTGTATGCTGGAAACCTCCCCACGCCAGGTGGGATGGGCAGAGAACATTGACCCACACCTGCCAGGGGCCTTTCCTGGGACTGAAGATCCCAACCTGCTCTCAACCTTGTCACCTTCTCAGCACATACTTTCCTGCACACATAATCCTGCCTTTCTCCGTCACTGCCTGATCCTACTAGGAAAAAAGCATGCCGCTCAAAGAGGCCGATGTCAGGGAAATCGAGGAGACACCGCCGTTCTCCAAACTTTTGCTGTCTACATATCCCCGCCTCCGGTGGAAGGCTGCGTATGTGGCCGGGCTGCGAAGGCAAGGCCAAAATCCTGGCATCCTGGGCCCCAGCAATCCAATGGTTTATGGACGTGGGGACCCGGATGACATGTTTCCCACATACAGGAGGAATCCTTGGGCCCTTCACTGGCTCGCCCTTCAGCTCCACGACGTCCGCTACCGGCCCTGGCCTTTGGCCGGTGCCCCATTGCACGTGTGCTCCGGAGCGATGTTTCTCCACCCATCACTATCATTCTGCCACCAGGGGATATGTGAGTGTGGGAGTCACCATTTGTCACTGGCAGCAGTGTCACAAGTCACCAGACTTCCAGGTACCAGCTGACCTAGGCTGCCTTCTGCCCCAGGCAAGGTCCCGAATCCTTTATCCCAGATGCTGACACCTGGGCACTGGCGGACATTCATTTTGATCAACACAGAGGTCTGAGTGAGGGTCAGCAGGCCAGCTAGGTGAAGTGAAGGCCAGGTGGGCGGGACCAAGGCTCCTTTGCCATCACCATGGAGACAGTCCCACCACCGGAAGAGTGGGCGGAGCTCATGATGGGCCTGATGACAAGACCCGCTAGGCAGATGACACAGGGCCCTCCATTATGACCTATGACACCTAGTGGCCACAGGATTTGAGCACACCCTGGGAAAGCCTACGCAGGCACAGGGGAGCCCCTGGTGCGGACTGCTTCAGGCCATTGGCAGAGCAGGCCAGGTACCTCTTTCCCACTTTCCTGAGGATATCAGTACGCAAGGCATCCCCACTCAGCATCTCTTGCCTCTCTCTGTCTCCCTCTGGATGTGTTCGTTCTCTGAAATCTCTTCCTTCTCCCCCTGAGTCACTTCACACCTTGAAGTGCCCGACAGAGCGCCCAGAGACGAAAGAGCAAAGGGGGAAGGCCTCTGGCTCTACTGGTTGCCCACGGGCAGACAAGATCTGGTAGTCTATCTGGAAGGTCTAGAGAGTAGTGATTGATTGGGGAGCTACCTCACGGGCGGACCCTGGCCAGGTGAAGCTTGCTGACATGTGGCAGCCTCTCCGGAGACTACTAATTCCGCTGGTAACATTGTATGCAAATACCCGGCTGAGAGCGAAGGGCAGAAAACGTTGACACATACCTGCCAGAGGCCTATTCTGGGTCTGAAGAGTCCACCCTGGTCTCCAGCGACTCATCATCTCAGCACACACTTTGCCTGCACACATGGAATCCGCCTCTCTCCACGAATGCCTTCTCCTGCTAGGAAACACAGGATGTCACTCAGCCAAAGGAGAACACAGGCAAAGTCAACTGAAGCCCGCGTTTTCAAGATTTTGCCCTCTGCTGGTCCACAGCCTCCGGTGGCACACTGCATGTGCGTCACTTCTCCGAAGACAAGGCCGAAATCCGGGCATCCAGGGCCCTAGCAGTCCAGAGTCTGCGGATGGCGGCACGTGGATCACCTCTTTGCCACGTACAGGAGGGAGGCCTGGGCCCTGGACTGGCTCCGCTAGAGCTCCACGACCTCAGCTATTTTCCCTGACCTTTGGCCCGTGCCCTCGTGAGTGTGTGATCTCTAGTTACACTTCAGCTCCGACCACTCTGAGTCGGCCACCTGCGGATACCTGAGCGTGGACATCAACATCTATCACTGTCTGCAGTGTCACAGGTCACTAGGAGTCTAGGCTCAGGCTGACCTTGGCTGTCTTCTGCCCAGGCAAGGAGCCTAATCCTTCAGAGGAAATGAGGACACGTGGTCACTGGCCGACATCCTTTCTTTCATCTACACAGCGGTCTAGACGAGGGGAAAGAGGCCAGGTAGGCCAGTTGAAGGCTGAGTACGGGGCCTAAGGCTTCTTTCTCAATCACCATGGAGACAGCCACCGGAAGGCTGGGCGGAACTTCTGACGAGGACGGGTCACGAACTCTGAGCCAATAGGAGAGGTCCAGCCTAACAGGCCAGTTCCGCACAGGCCTCCATTTTACCCATGGACACACAACGGCCCCTTCTGTCCTTGGCCACAAAATCGAGGGCACCCAGGGAATAACTTCACAGTAGGCAACCCCTGATGTGGACAGGTTCGACATACTGGGACAGCAGGCAGGTACCTCTTTTCCACTTACGCTAGGATATCAGTAGGCAAGGCGCCCTCCCTCAGCATCTATGGCCCCTCCTTGTACGTGTTCATTCAGAGAAATCCCTCCGGTCTACCCCTGAGACACCTCACAACTACGAGGGGCCTGAGAGAGAGCCTGGAGATGAAACAGGGGAGGCTTCCGACTCTACCGCGTCCCCGTGGGTAGAGAATAGCAGTTAGTCTCTCTGGAAGGTCTTAGCTTCTGTTGACTGACATGGGCAATACGGTAGGGGCGGACCCTGGCCAGGTGGAGCTTGTGGGCAGATGCAACCTCTGGGGGAAGAATAATTCCGCTGCTGCTCTGTATGCTGGAAACCTCCCCACGCCAGGTGGGATGGGCAGAGAACATTGACCCACACCTGCCAGGGGCCTTTCCTGGGACTGAAGATCCCAACCTGCTCTCAACCTTGTCACCTTCTCAGCACATACTTTCCTGCACACATAATCCTGCCTTTCTCCGTCACTGCCTGATCCTACTAGGAAAAAAGCATGCCGCTCAAAGAGGCCGATGTCAGGGAAATCGAGGAGACACCGCCGTTCTCCAAACTTTTGCTGTCTACATATCCCCGCCTCCGGTGGAAGGCTGCGTATGTGGCCGGGCTGCGAAGGCAAGGCCAAAATCCTGGCATCCTGGGCCCCAGCAATCCAATGGTTTATGGACGTGGGGACCCGGATGACATGTTTCCCACATACAGGAGGAATCCTTGGGCCCTTCACTGGCTCGCCCTTCAGCTCCACGACGTCCGCTACCGGCCCTGGCCTTTGGCCGGTGCCCCATTGCACGTGTGCTCCGGAGCGATGTTTCTCCACCCATCACTATCATTCTGCCACCAGGGGATATGTGAGTGTGGGAGTCACCATTTGTCACTGGCAGCAGTGTCACAAGTCACTAGACTTCCAGGTACCAGCTGACCTAGGCTGCCTTCTGCCCCAGGCAAGGTCCCGAATCCTTTATCCCAGATGCTGACACCTGGGCACTGGCGGACATTCATTTTGATCAACACAGAGGTCTGAGTGAGGGTCAGCAGGCCAGCTAGGTGAAGTGAAGGCCAGGTGGGCGGGACCAAGGCTCCTTTGCCATCACCATGGAGACAGTCCCACCACCGGAAGAGTGGGCGGAGCTCATGATGGGCCTGATGACAAGACCCGCCAGGCAGATGACCCAGGGCCCTCCATTATGACCTATGACACCTAGTGGCCACAGGATTTGAGCACACCCTGGGAAAGCCTACGCAGGCACAGGGGAGCCCCTGGTGCGGACTGCTTCAGGGCATTGGCAGAGCAGGCCAGGTACCTCTTTCCCACTTTCCTGAGGATATCAGTACGCAAGGCATCCCCACTCAGCATCTCTTGCCTCTCTCTGTCTCCCTCTGGATGTGTTCGTTCTCTGAAATCTCTTCCTTCTCCCCCTGAGTCACTTCACACCTTGAAGTGCCCGACAGAGCGCCCAGAGACGAAAGAGCAAAGGGGGAAGGCCTCTGGCTCTACTGGTTGCCCACGGGCAGACAAGATCTGGTAGTCTATCTGGAAGGTCTAGAGAGTAGTGATTGATTGGGGAGCTACCTCACGGGCGGACCCTGGCCAGGTGAAGCTTGCTGACATGTGGCAGCCTCTCCGGAGACTACTAATTCCGCTGGTAACATTGTATGCAAATACCCGGCTGAGAGCGAAGGGCAGAAAACGTTGACACATACCTGCCAGAGGCCTATTCTGGGTCTGAAGAGTCCACCCTGGTCTCCAGCGACTCATCATCTCAGCACACACTTTGCCTGCACACATGGAATCCGCCTCTCTCCACGAATGCCTTCTCCTGCTAGGAAACACAGGATGTCACTCAGCCAAAGGAGAACACAGGCAAAGTCAACTGAAGCCCGCGTTTTCAAGGTTTTGCCCTCTGCTGGTCCACAGCCTCCGGTGGCACACTGCATGTGCGTCACTTCTCCGAAGACAAGGCCGAAATCCGGGCATCCAGGGCCCTAGCAGTCCAGAGTCTGCGGATGGCGGCACGTGGATCACCTCTTTGCCACGTACAGGAGGGAGGCCTGGGCCCTGGACTGGCTCCGCTAGAGCTCCACGACCTCAGCTATTTTCCCTGACCTTTGGCCCGTGCCCTCGTGAGTATGTGATCTCTAGTTACACTTCAGCTCCGACCACTCTGAGTCGGCCACCTGCGGATACCTGAGCTTGGACATCAACATCTATCACTGTCTGCAGTGTCACAGGTCACTAGGAGTCTAGGCTCACGCTGACCTTGGCTGTCTTCTGCCCAGGCAAGGAGCCTAATCCTTCAGAGGAAATGAGGACACGTGGTCACTGGCCGACATCCTTTCTTTCATCTACACAGCGGTCTAGACGAGGGGAAAGAGGCCAGGTAGGCCAGTTGAAGGCTGAGTACGGGGCCTAAGGCTTCTTTCTCAATCACCATGGAGACAGCCACCGGAAGGCTGGGCGGAACTTCTGACGAGGACGGGTCACGAACTCTGAGCCAATAGGAGAGGTCCAGCCTAACAGGCCAGTTCCGCACAGGCCTCCATTTTACCCATGGACACACAACGGCCCCTTCTGTCCTTGGCCACAAAATCGAGGGCACCCAGGGAATAACTTCACAGTAGGCAACCCCTGATGTGGACAGGTTCGACATACTGGGACAGCAGGCAGGTACCTCTTTTCCACTTACGCTAGGATATCAGTAGGCAAGGCGCCCTCCCTCAGCATCTATGGCCCCTCCTTGTACGTGTTCATTCAGAGAAATCCCTCCGGTCTACCCCTGAGACACCTCACAACTACGAGGGGCCTGAGAGAGAGCCTGGAGATGAAACAGGGGAGGCTTCCGACTCTACCGCGTCCCCGTGGGTAGAGAATAGCAGTTAGTCTCTCTGGAAGGTCTTAGCTTCTGTTGACTGACATGGGCAATACGGTAGGGGCGGACCCTGGCCAGGTGGAGCTTGTGGGCAGATGCAACCTCTGGGGGAAGAATAATTCCGCTGCTGCTCTGTATGCTGGAAACCTCCCCACGCCAGGTGGGATGGGCAGAGAACATTGACCCACACCTGCCAGGGGCCTTTCCTGGGACTGAAGATCCCAACCTGCTCTCAACCTTGTCACCTTCTCAGCACATACTTTCCTGCACACATAATCCTGCCTTTCTCCGTCACTGCCTGATCCTACTAGGAAAAAAGCATGCCGCTCAAAGAGGCCGATGTCAGGGAAATCGAGGAGACACCGCCGTTCTCCAAACTTTTGCTGTCTACATATCCCCGCCTCCGGTGGAAGGCTGCGTATGTGGCCGGGCTGCGAAGGCAAGGCCAAAATCCTGGCATCCTGGGCCCCAGCAATCCAATGGTTTATGGACGTGGGGACCCGGATGACATGTTTCCCACATACAGGAGGAATCCTTGGGCCCTTCACTGGCTCGCCATTCAGCTCCACGACGTCCGCTACCGGCCCTGGCCTTTGGCCGGTGCCCCATTGCACGTGTGCTCCGGAGCGATGTTTCTCCACCCATCACTATCATTCTGCCACCAGGGGATATGTGAGTGTGGGAGTCACCATTTGTCACTGGCAGCAGTGTCACAAGTCACTAGACTTCCAGGTACCAGCTGACCTAGGCTGCCTTCTGCCCCAGGCAAGGTCCCGAATCCTTTATCCCAGATGCTGACACCTGGGCACTGGCGGACATTCATTTTGATCAACACAGAGGTCTGAGTGAGGGTCAGCAGGCCAGCTAGGTGAAGTGAAGGCCAGGTGGGCGGGACCAAGGCTCCTTTGCCATCACCATGGAGACAGTCCCACCACCGGAAGAGTGGGCGGAGCTCATGATGGGCCTGATGACAAGACCCGCCAGGCAGATGACCCAGGGCCCTCCATTATGACCTATGACACCTAGTGGCCACAGGATTTGAGCACACCCTGGGAAAGCCTACGCAGGCACAGGGGAGCCCCTGGTGCGGACTGCTTCAGGGCATTGGCAGAGCAGGCCAGGTACCTCTTTCCCACTTTCCTGAGGATATCAGTACGCAAGGCATCCCCACTCAGCATCTCTTGCCTCTCTCTGTCTCCCTCTGGATGTGTTCGTTCTCTGAAATCTCTTCCTTCTCCCCCTGAGTCACTTCACACCTTGAAGTGCCCGACAGAGCGCCCAGAGACGAAAGAGCAAAGGGGGAAGGCCTCTGGCTCTACTGGTTGCCCACGGGCAGACAAGATCTGGTAGTCTATCTGGAAGGTCTAGAGAGTAGTGATTGATTGGGGAGCTACCTCACGGGCGGACCCTGGCCAGGTGAAGCTTGCTGACTTGTGGCAGCCTCTCCGGAGACTACTAATTCCGCTGGTAACATTGTATGCAAATACCCGGCTGAGAGCGAAGGGCAGAAAACGTTGACACATACCTGCCAGAGGCCTATTCTGGGTCTGAAGAGTCCACCCTGGTCTCCAGCGACTCATCATCTCAGCACACACTTTGCCTGCACACATGGAATCCGCCTCTCTCCACGAATGCCTTCTCCTGCTAGGAAACACAGGATGTCACTCAGCCAAAGGAGAACACAGGCAAAGTCAACTGAAGCCCGCGTTTTCAAGATTTTGCCCTCTGCTGGTCCACAGCCTCCGGTGGCACACTGCATGTGCGTCACTTCTCCGAAGACAAGGCCGAAATCCGGGCATCCAGGGCCCTAGCAGTCCAGAGTCTGCGGATGGCGGCACGTGGATCACCTCTTTGCCACGTACAGGAGGGAGGCCTGGGCCCTGGACTGGCTCCGCTAGAGCTCCACGACCTCATCTATTTTCCCTGACCTTTGGCCCGTGCCCTCGTGAGTGTGTGATCTCTAGTTACACTTCAGCTCCGACCACTCTGAGTCGGCCACCTGCGGATACCTGAGCGTGGACATCAACATCTATCACTGTCTGCAGTGTCACAGGTCACTAGGAGTCTAGGCTCAGGCTGACCTTGGCTGTCTTCTGCCCAGGCAAGGAGCCTAATCCTTCAGAGGAAATGAGGACACGTGGTCACTGGCCGACATCCTTTCTTTCATCTACACAGCGGTCTAGACGAGGGGAAAGAGGCCAGGTAGGCCAGTTGAAGGCTGAGTACGGGGCCTAAGGCTTCTTTCTCAATCACCATGGAGACAGCCACCGGAAGGCTGGGCGGAACTTCTGACGAGGACGGGTCACGAACTCTGAGCCAATAGGAGAGGTCCAGCCTAACAGGCCAGTTCCGCACAGGCCTCCATTTTACCCATGGACACACAACGGCCCCTTCTGTCCTTGGCCACAAAATCGAGGGCACCCAGGGAATAACTTCACAGTAGGCAACCCCTGATGTGGACAGGTTCGACATACTGGGACAGCAGGCAGGTACCTCTTTTCCACTTACGCTAGGATATCAGTAGGCAAGGCGCCCTCCCTCAGCATCTATGGCCCCTCCTTGTACGTGTTCATTCAGAGAAATCCCTCCGGTCTACCCCTGAGACACCTCACAACTACGAGGGGCCTGAGAGAGAGCCTGGAGATGAAACAGGGGAGGCTTCCGACTCTACCGCGTCCCCGTGGGTAGAGAATAGCAGTTAGTCTCTCTGGAAGGTCTTAGCTTCTGTTGACTGACATGGGCAATACGGTAGGGGCGGACCCTGGCCAGGTGGAGCTTGTGGGCAGATGCAACCTCTGGGGGAAGAATAATTCCGCTGCTGCTCTGTATGCTGGAAACCTCCCCACGCCAGGTGGGATGGGCAGAGAACATTGACCCACACCTGCCAGGGGCCTTTCCTGGGACTGAAGATCCCAACCTGCTCTCAACCTTGTCACCTTCTCAGCACATACTTTCCTGCACACATAATCCTGCCTTTCTCCGTCACTGCCTGATCCTACTAGGAAAAAAGCATGCCGCTCAAAGAGGCCGATGTCAGGGAAATCGAGGAGACACCGCCGTTCTCCAAACTTTTGCTGTCTACATATCCCCGCCTCCGGTGGAAGGCTGCGTATGTGGCCGGGCTGCGAAGGCAAGGCCAAAATCCTGGCATCCTGGGCCCCAGCAATCCAATGGTTTATGGACGTGGGGACCCGGATGACATGTTTCCCACATACAGGAGGAATCCTTGGGCCCTTCACTGGCTCGCCCTTCAGCTCCACGACGTCCGCTACCGGCCCTGGCCTTTGGCCGGTGCCCCATTGCACGTGTGCTCCGGAGCGATGTTTCTCCACCCATCACTATCATTCTGCCACCAGGGGATATGTGAGTGTGGGAGTCACCATTTGTCACTGGCAGCAGTGTCACAAGTCACCAGACTTCCAGGTACCAGCTGACCTAGGCTGCCTTCTGCCCCAGGCAAGGTCCCGAATCCTTTATCCCAGATGCTGACACCTGGGCACTGGCGGACATTCATTTTGATCAACACAGAGGTCTGAGTGAGGGTCAGCAGGCCAGCTAGGTGAAGTGAAGGCCAGGTGGGCGGGACCAAGGCTCCTTTGCCATCACCATGGAGACAGTCCCACCACCGGAAGAGTGGGCGGAGCTCATGATGGGCCTGATGACAAGACCCGCCAGGCAGATGACCCAGGGCCCTCCATTATGACCTATGACACCTAGTGGCCACAGGATTTGAGCACACCCTGGGAAAGCCTACGCAGGCACAGGGGAGCCCCTGGTGCGGACTGCTTCAGGGCATTGGCAGAGCAGGCCAGGTACCTCTTTCCCACTTTCCTGAGGATATCAGTACGCAAGGCATCCCCACTCAGCATCTCTTGCCTCTCTCTGTCTCCCTCTGGATGTGTTCGTTCTCTGAAATCTCTTCCTTCTCCCCCTGAGTCACTTCACACCTTGAAGTGCCCGACAGAGCGCCCAGAGACGAAAGAGCAAAGGGGGAAGGCCTCTGGCTCTACTGGTTGCCCACGGGCAGACAAGATCTGGTAGTCTATCTGGAAGGTCTAGAGAGTAGTGATTGATTGGGGAGCTACCTCACGGGCGGACCCTGGCCAGGTGAAGCTTGCTGACATGTGGCAGCCTCTCCGGAGACTACTAATTCCGCTGGTAACATTGTATGCAAATACCCGGCTGAGAGCGAAGGGCAGAAAACGTTGACACATACCTGCCAGAGGCCTATTCTGGGTCTGAAGAGTCCACCCTGGTCTCCAGCGACTCATCATCTCAGCACACACTTTGCCTGCACACATGGAATCCGCCTCTCTCCACGAATGCCTTCTCCTGCTAGGAAACACAGGATGTCACTCAGCCAAAGGAGAACACAGGCAAAGTCAACTGAAGCCCGCGTTTTCAAGATTTTGCCCTCTGCTGGTCCACAGCCTCCGGTGGCACACTGCATGTGCGTCACTTCTCCGAAGACAAGGCCGAAATCCGGGCATCCAGGGCCCTAGCAGTCCAGAGTCTGCGGATGGCGGCACGTGGATCACCTCTTTGCCACGTACAGGAGGGAGGCCTGGGCCCTGGACTGGCTCCGCTAGAGCTCCACGACCTCAGCTATTTTCCCTGACCTTTGGCCCGTGCCCTCGTGAGTGTGTGATCTCTAGTTACACTTCAGCTCCGACCACTCTGAGTCGGCCACCTGCGGATACCTGAGCGTGGACATCAACATCTATCACTGTCTGCAGTGTCACAGGTCACTAGGAGTCTAGGCTCAGGCTGACCTTGGCTGTCTTCTGCCCAGGCAAGGAGCCTAATCCTTCAGAGGAAATGAGGACACGTGGTCACTGGCCGACATCCTTTCTTTCATCTACACAGCGGTCTAGACGAGGGGAAAGAGGCCAGGTAGGCCAGTTGAAGGCTGAGTACGGGGCCTAAGGCTTCTTTCTCAATCACCATGGAGACAGCCACCGGAAGGCTGGGCGGAACTTCTGACGAGGACGGGTCACGAACTCTGAGCCAATAGGAGAGGTCCAGCCTAACAGGCCAGTTCCGCACAGGCCTCCATTTTACCCATGGACACACAACGGCCCCTTCTGTCCTTGGCCACAAAATCGAGGGCACCCAGGGAATAACTTCACAGTAGGCAACCCCTGATGTGGACAGGTTCGACATACTGGGACAGCAGGCAGGTACCTCTTTTCCACTTACGCTAGGATATCAGTAGGCAAGGCGCCCTCCCTCAGCATCTATGGCCCCTCCTTGTACGTGTTCATTCAGAGAAATCCCTCCGGTCTACCCCTGAGACACCTCACAACTACGAGGGGCCTGAGAGAGAGCCTGGAGATGAAACAGGGGAGGCTTCCGACTCTACCGCGTCCCCGTGGGTAGAGAATAGCAGTTAGTCTCTCTGGAAGGTCTTAGCTTCTGTTGACTGACATGGGCAATACGGTAGGGGCGGACCCTGGCCAGGTGGAGCTTGTGGGCAGATGCAACCTCTGGGGGAAGAATAATTCCGCTGCTGCTCTGTATGCTGGAAACCTCCCCACGCCAGGTGGGATGGGCAGAGAACATTGACCCACACCTGCCAGGGGCCTTTCCTGGGACTGAAGATCCCAACCTGCTCTCAACCTTGTCACCTTCTCAGCACATACTTTCCTGCACACATAATCCTGCCTTTCTCCGTCACTGCCTGATCCTACTAGGAAAAAAGCATGCCGCTCAAAGAGGCCGATGTCAGGGAAATCGAGGAGACACCGCCGTTCTCCAAACTTTTGCTGTCTACATATCCCCGCCTCCGGTGGAAGGCTGCGTATGTGGCCGGGCTGCGAAGGCAAGGCCAAAATCCTGGCATCCTGGGCCCCAGCAATCCAATGGTTTATGGACGTGGGGACCCGGATGACATGTTTCCCACATACAGGAGGAATCCTTGGGCCCTTCACTGGCTCGCCATTCAGCTCCACGACGTCCGCTACCGGCCCTGGCCTTTGGCCGGTGCCCCATTGCACGTGTGCTCCGGAGCGATGTTTCTCCACCCATCACTATCATTCTGCCACCAGGGGATATGTGAGTGTGGGAGTCACCATTTGTCACTGGCAGCAGTGTCACAAGTCACTAGACTTCCAGGTACCAGCTGACCTAGGCTGCCTTCTGCCCCAGGCAAGGTCCCGAATCCTTTATCCCAGATGCTGACACCTGGGCACTGGCGGACATTCATTTTGATCAACACAGAGGTCTGAGTGAGGGTCAGCAGGCCAGCTAGGTGAAGTGAAGGCCAGGTGGGCGGGACCAAGGCTCCTTTGCCATCACCATGGAGACAGTCCCACCACCGGAAGAGTGGGCGGAGCTCATGATGGGCCTGATGACAAGACCCGCCAGGCAGATGACCCAGGGCCCTCCATTATGACCTATGACACCTAGTGGCCACAGGATTTGAGCACACCCTGGGAAAGCCTACGCAGGCACAGGGGAGCCCCTGGTGCGGACTGCTTCAGGGCATTGGCAGAGCAGGCCAGGTACCTCTTTCCCACTTTCCTGAGGATATCAGTACGCAAGGCATCCCCACTCAGCATCTCTTGCCTCTCTCTGTCTCCCTCTGGATGTGTTCGTTCTCTGAAATCTCTTCCTTCTCCCCCTGAGTCACTTCACACCTTGAAGTGCCCGACAGAGCGCCCAGAGACGAAAGAGCAAAGGGGGAAGGCCTCTGGCTCTACTGGTTGCCCACGGGCAGACAAGATCTGGTAGTCTATCTGGAAGGTCTAGAGAGTAGTGATTGATTGGGGAGCTACCTCACGGGCGGACCCTGGCCAGGTGAAGCTTGCTGACATGTGGCAGCCTCTCCGGAGACTACTAATTCCACTGGTAACATTGTATGCAAATACCCAGCTGAGAGCGAAGGGCAGAAAACGTTGACACATACCTGCCAGAGGCCTATTCTGGGTCTGAAGAGTCCACCCTGGTCTCCAGCGACTCATCATCTCAGCACACACTTTGCCTGCACACATGGAATCCGCCTCTCTCCACGAATGCCTTCTCCTGCTAGGAAACACAGGATGTCACTCAGCCAAAGGAGAACACAGGCAAAGTCAACTGAAGCCCGCGTTTTCAAGATTTTGCCCTCTGCTGGTCCACAGCCTCCGGTGGCACACTGCATGTGCGTCACTTCTCCGAAGACAAGGCCGAAATCCGGGCATCCAGGGCCCTAGCAGTCCAGAGTCTGCGGATGGCGGCACGTGGATCACCTCTTTGCCACGTACAGGAGGGAGGCCTGGGCCCTGGACTGGCTCCGCTAGAGCTCCACGACCTCAGCTATTTTCCCTGACCTTTGGCCCGTGCCCTCGTGAGTGTGTGATCTCTAGTTACACTTCAGCTCCGACCACTCTGAGTCGGCCACCTGCGGATACCTGAGCGTGGACATCAACATCTATCACTGTCTGCAGTGTCACAGGTCACTAGGAGTCTAGGCTCAGGCTGACCTTGGCTGTCTTCTGCCCAGGCAAGGAGCCTAATCCTTCAGAGGAAATGAGGACACGTGGTCACTGGCCGACATCCTTTCTTTCATCTACACAGCGGTCTAGACGAGGGGAAAGAGGCCAGGTAGGCCAGTTGAAGGCTGAGTACGGGGCCTAAGGCTTCTTTCTCAATCACCATGGAGACAGCCACCGGAAGGCTGGGCGGAACTTCTGACGAGGACGGGTCACGAACTCTGAGCCAATAGGAGAGGTCCAGCCTAACAGGCCAGTTCCGCACAGGCCTCCATTTTACCCATGGACACACAACGGCCCCTTCTGTCCTTGGCCACAAAATCGAGGGCACCCAGGGAATAACTTCACAGTAGGCAACCCCTGATGTGGACAGGTTCGACATACTGGGACAGCAGGCAGGTACCTCTTTTCCACTTACGCTAGGATATCAGTAGGCAAGGCGCCCTCCCTCAGCATCTATGGCCCCTCCTTGTACGTGTTCATTCAGAGAAATCCCTCCGGTCTACCCCTGAGACACCTCACAACTACGAGGGGCCTGAGAGAGAGCCTGGAGATGAAACAGGGGAGGCTTCCGACTCTACCGCGTCCCCGTGGGTAGAGAATAGCAGTTAGTCTCTCTGGAAGGTCTTAGCTTCTGTTGACTGACATGGGCAATACGGTAGGGGCGGACCCTGGCCAGGTGGAGCTTGTGGGCAGATGCAACCTCTGGGGGAAGAATAATTCCGCTGCTGCTCTGTATGCTGGAAACCTCCCCACGCCAGGTGGGATGGGCAGAGAACATTGACCCACACCTGCCAGGGGCCTTTCCTGGGACTGAAGATCCCAACCTGCTCTCAACCTTGTCACCTTCTCAGCACATACTTTCCTGCACACATAATCCTGCCTTTCTCCGTCACTGCCTGATCCTACTAGGAAAAAAGCATGCCGCTCAAAGAGGCCGATGTCAGGGAAATCGAGGAGACACCGCCGTTCTCCAAACTTTTGCTGTCTACATATCCCCGCCTCCGGTGGAAGGCTGCGTATGTGGCCGGGCTGCGAAGGCAAGGCCAAAATCCTGGCATCCTGGGCCCCAGCAATCCAATGGTTTATGGACGTGGGGACCCGGATGACATGTTTCCCACATACAGGAGGAATCCTTGGGCCCTTCACTGGCTCGCCCTTCAGCTCCACGACGTCCGCTACCGGCCCTGGCCTTTGGCCGGTGCCCCATTGCACGTGTGCTCCGGAGCGATGTTTCTCCACCCATCACTATCATTCTGCCACCAGGGGATATGTGAGTGTGGGAGTCACCATTTGTCACTGGCAGCAGTGTCACAAGTCACTAGACTTCCAGGTACCAGCTGACCTAGGCTGCCTTCTGCCCCAGGCAAGGTCCCGAATCCTTTATCCCAGATGCTGACACCTGGGCACTGGCGGACATTCATTTTGATCAACACAGAGGTCTCAGTGAGGGTCAGCAGGCCAGCTAGGTGAAGTGAAGGCCAGGTGGGCGGGACCAAGGCTCCTTTGCCATCACCATGGAGACAGTCCCACCACCGGAAGAGTGGGCGGAGCTCATGATGGGCCTGATGACAAGACCCGCCAGGCAGATGACCCAGGGCCCTCCATTATGACCTATGACACCTAGTGGCCACAGGATTTGAGCACACCCTGGGAAAGCCTACGCAGGCACAGGGGAGCCCCTGGTGCGGACTGCTTCAGGGCATTGGCAGAGCAGGCCAGGTACCTCTTTCCCACTTTCCTGAGGATATCAGTACGCAAGGCATCCCCACTCAGCATCTCTTGCCTCTCTCTGTCTCCCTCTGGATGTGTTCGTTCTCTGAAATCTCTTCCTTCTCCCCCTGAGTCACTTCACACCTTGAAGTGCCCGACAGAGCGCCCAGAGACGAAAGAGCAAAGGGGGAAGGCCTCTGGCTCTACTGGTTGCCCACGGGCAGACAAGATCTGGTAGTCTATCTGGAAGGTCTAGAGAGTAGTGATTGATTGGGGAGCTACCTCACGGGCGGACCCTGGCCAGGTGAAGCTTGCTGACATGTGGCAGCCTCTCCGGAGACTACTAATTCCGCTGGTAACATTGTATGCAAATACCCGGCTGAGAGCGAAGGGCAGAAAACGTTGACACATACCTGCCAGAGGCCTATTCTGGGTCTGAAGAGTCCACCCTGGTCTCCAGCGACTCATCATCTCAGCACACACTTTGCCTGCACACATGGAATCCGCCTCTCTCCACGAATGCCTTCTCCTGCTAGGAAACACAGGATGTCACTCAGCCAAAGGAGAACACAGGCAAAGTCAACTGAAGCCCGCGTTTTCAAGGTTTTGCCCTCTGCTGGTCCACAGCCTCCGGTGGCACACTGCATGTGCGTCACTTCTCCGAAGACAAGGCCGAAATCCGGGCATCCAGGGCCCTAGCAGTCCAGAGTCTGCGGATGGCGGCACGTGGATCACCTCTTTGCCACGTACAGGAGGGAGGCCTGGGCCCTGGACTGGCTCCGCTAGAGCTCCACGACCTCAGCTATTTTCCCTGACCTTTGGCCCGTGCCCTCGTGAGTATGTGATCTCTAGTTACACTTCAGCTCCGACCACTCTGAGTCGGCCACCTGCGGATACCTGAGCTTGGACATCAACATCTATCACTGTCTGCAGTGTCACAGGTCACTAGGAGTCTAGGCTCACGCTGACCTTGGCTGTCTTCTGCCCAGGCAAGGAGCCTAATCCTTCAGAGGAAATGAGGACACGTGGTCACTGGCCGACATCCTTTCTTTCATCTACACAGCGGTCTAGACGAGGGGAAAGAGGCCAGGTAGGCCAGTTGAAGGCTGAGTACGGGGCCTAAGGCTTCTTTCTCAATCACCATGGAGACAGCCACCGGAAGGCTGGGCGGAACTTCTGACGAGGACGGGTCACGAACTCTGAGCCAATAGGATAGGTCCAGCCTAGCAGGGAGGTTCCGCACAGGCCTCCATTTTACCCATGGACACACAACGGCCCCTTCTGTCCTTGGCCACAAAATCGAGGGCACCCAGGGAATAACTTCACAGTAGGCAACCCCTGATGTGGACAGGTTCGACATACTGGGACAGCAGGCAGGTACCTCTTTTCCACTTACGCTAGGATATCAGTAGGCAAGGCGCCCTCCCTCAGCATCTATGGCCCCTCCTTGTACGTGTTCATTCAGAGAAATCCCTCCGGTCTACCCCTGAGACACCTCACAACTACGAGGGGCCTGAGAGAGAGCCTGGAGATGAAACAGGGGAGGCTTCCGACTCTACCGCGTCCCCGTGGGTAGAGAATAGCAGTTAGTCTCTCTGGAAGGTCTTAGCTTCTGTTGACTGACATGGGCAATACGGTAGGGGCGGACCCTGGCCAGGTGGAGCTTGTGGGCAGATGCAACCTCTGGGGGAAGAATAATTCCGCTGCTGCTCTGTATGCTGGAAACCTCCCCACGCCAGGTGGGATGGGCAGAGAACATTGACCCACACCTGCCAGGGGCCTTTCCTGGGACTGAAGATCCCAACCTGCTCTCAACCTTGTCACCTTCTCAGCACATACTGTCCTGCACACATAATCCTGCCTTTCTCCGTCACTGCCTGATCCTACTAGGAAAAAAGCATGCCGCTCAAAGAGGCCGATGTCAGGGAAATCGAGGAGACACCGCCGTTCTCCAAACTTTTGCTGTCTACATATCCCCGCCTCCGGTGGAAGGCTGCGTATGTGGCCGGGCTGCGAAGGCAAGGCCAAAATCCTGGCATCCTGGGCCCCAGCAATCCAATGGTTTATGGACGTGGGGACCCGGATGACATGTTTCCCACATACAGGAGGAATCCTTGGGCCCTTCACTGGCTCGCCCTTCAGCTCCACGACGTCCGCTACCGGCCCTGGCCTTTGGCCGGTGCCCCATTGCACGTGTGCTCCGGAGCGATGTTTCTCCACCCATCACTATCATTCTGCCACCAGGGGATATGTGAGTGTGGGAGTCACCATTTGTCACTGGCAGCAGTGTCACAAGTCACTAGACTTCCAGGTACCAGCTGACCTAGGCTGCCTTCTGCCCCAGGCAAGGTCCCGAATCCTTTATCCCAGATGCTGACACCTGGGCACTGGCGGACATTCATTTTGATCAACACAGAGGTCTCAGTGAGGGTCAGCAGGCCAGCTAGGTGAAGTGAAGGCCAGGTGGGTGGGACCAAGGCTCCTTTGCCATCACCATGGAGACAGTCCCACCACCGGAAGAGTGGGCGGAGCTCATGATGGGCCTGATGACAAGACCCGCCAGGCAGATGACCCAGGGCCCTCCATTATGACCTATGACACCTAGTGGCCACAGGATTTGAGCACACCCTGGGAAAGCCTACGCAGGCACAGGGGAGCCCCTGGTGCGGACTGCTTCAGGGCATTGGCAGAGCAGGCCAGGTACCTCTTTCCCACTTTCCTGAGGATATCAGTACGCAAGGCATCCCCACTCAGCATCTCTTGCCTCTCTCTGTCTCCCTCTGGATGTGTTCGTTCTCTGAAATCTCTTCCTTCTCCCCCTGAGTCACTTCACACCTTGAAGTGCCCGACAGAGCGCCCAGAGACGAAAGAGCAAAGGGGGAAGGCCTCTGGCTCTACTGGTTGCCCACGGGCAGACAAGGTCTGGTAGTCTATCTGGAAGGTCTAGAGAGTAGTGATTGATTGGGGAGCTACCTCACGGGCGGACCCTGGCCAGGTGAAGCTTGCTGACATGTGGCAGCCTCTCCGGAGACTACTAATTCCGCTGGTAACATTGTATGCAAATACCCGGCTGAGAGCGAAGGGCAGAAAACGTTGACACATACCTGCCAGAGGCCTATTCTGGGTCTGAAGAGTCCACCCTGGTCTCCAGCGACTCATCATCTCAGCACACACTTTGCCTGCACACATGGAATCCGCCTCTCTCCACGAATGCCTTCTCCTGCTAGGAAACACAGGATGTCACTCAGCCAAAGGAGAACACAGGCAAAGTCAACTGAAGCCTGCGTTTTCAAGGTTTTGCCCTCTGCTGGTCCACAGCCTCCGGTGGCACACTGCATGTGCGTCACTTCTCCGAAGACAAGGCCGAAATCCGGGCATCCAGGGCCCTAGCAGTCCAGAGTCTGCGGATGGCGGCACGTGGATCACCTCTTTGCCACGTACAGGAGGGAGGCCTGGGCCCTGGACTGGCTCCGCTAGAGCTCCACGACCTCAGCTATTTTCCCTGACCTTTGGCCCGTGCCCTCGTGAGTATGTGATCTCTAGTTACACTTCAGCTCCGACCACTCTGAGTCGGCCACCTGCGGATACCTGAGCTTGGACATCAACATCTATCACTGTCTGCAGTGTCACAGGTCACTAGGAGTCTAGGCTCAGGCTGACCTTGGCTGTCTTCTGCCCAGGCAAGGAGCCTAATCCTTCAGAGGAAATGAGGACACGTGGTCACTGGCCGACATCCTTTCTTTCATCTACACAGCGGTCTAGACGAGGGGAAAGAGGCCAGGTAGGCCAGTTGAAGGCTGAGTACGGGGCCTAAGGCTTCTTTCTCAATCACCATGGAGACAGCCACCGGAAGGCTGGGCGGAACTTCTGACGAGGACGGGTCACGAACTCTGAGCCAATAGGAGAGGTCCAGCCTAGCAGGCCAGTTCCGCACAGGCCTCCATTTTACCCATGGACACACAACGGCCCCTTCTGTCCTTGGCCACAAAATCGAGGGCACCCAGGGAATAACTTCACAGTAGGCAACCCCTGATGTGGACAGGTTCGACATACTGGGACAGCAGGCAGGTACCTCTTTTCCACTTACGCTAGGATATCAGTAGGCAAGGCGCCCTCCCTCAGCATCTATGGCCCCTCCTTGTACGTGTTCATTCAGAGAAATCCCTCCGGTCTACCCCTGAGACACCTCACAACTACGAGGGGCCTGAGAGAGAGCCTGGAGATGAAACAGGGGAGGCTTCCGACTCTACCGCGTCCCCGTGGGTAGAGAATAGCAGTTAGTCTCTCTGGAAGGTCTTAGCTTCTGTTGACTGACATGGGCAATACGGTAGGGGCGGACCCTGGCCAGGTGGAGCTTGTGGGCAGATGCAACCTCTGGGGGAAGAATAATTCCGCTGCTGCTCTGTATGCTGGAAACCTCCCCACGCCAGGTGGGATGGGCAGAGAACATTGACCCACACCTGCCAGGGGCCTTTCCTGGGACTGAAGATCCCAACCTGCTCTCAACCTTGTCACCTTCTCAGCACATACTTTCCTGCACACATAATCCTGCCTTTCTCCGTCACTGCCTGATCCTACTAGGAAAAAAGCATGCCGCTCAAAGAGGCCGATGTCAGGGAAATCGAGGAGACACCGCCGTTCTCCAAACTTTTGCTGTCTACATATCCCCGCCTCCGGTGGAAGGCTGCGTATGTGGCCGGGCTGCGAAGGCAAGGCCAAAATCCTGGCATCCTGGGCCCCAGCAATCCAATGGTTTATGGACGTGGGGACCCGGATGACATGTTTCCCACATACAGGAGGAATCCTTGGGCCCTTCACTGGCTCGCCCTTCAGCTCCACGACGTCCGCTACCGGCCCTGGCCTTTGGCCGGTGCCCCATTGCACGTGTGCTCCGGAGCGATGTTTCTCCACCCATCACTATCATTCTGCCACCAGGGGATATGTGAGTGTGGGAGTCACCATTTGTCACTGGCAGCAGTGTCACAAGTCACTAGACTTCCAGGTACCAGCTGACCTAGGCTGCCTTCTGCCCCAGGCAAGGTCCCGAATCCTTTATCCCAGATGCTGACACCTGGGCACTGGCGGACATTCATTTTGATCAACACAGAGGTCTCAGTGAGGGTCAGCAGGCCAGCTAGGTGAAGTGAAGGCCAGGTGGGCGGGACCAAGGCTCCTTTGCCATCACCATGGAGACAGTCCCACCACCGGAAGAGTGGGCGGAGCTCATGATGGGCCTGATGACAAGACCCGCCAGGCAGATGACCCAGGGCCCTCCATTATGACCTATGACACCTAGTGGCCACAGGATTTGAGCACACCCTGGGAAAGCCTACGCAGGCACAGGGGAGCCCCTGGTGCGGACTGCTTCAGGGCATTGGCAGAGCAGGCCAGGTACCTCTTTCCCACTTTCCTGAGGATATCAGTACGCAAGGCATCCCCACTCAGCATCTCTTGCCTCTCTCTGTCTCCCTCTGGATGTGTTCGTTCTCTGAAATCTCTTCCTTCTCCCCCTGAGTCACTTCACACCTTGAAGTGCCCGACAGAGCGCCCAGAGACGAAAGAGCAAAGGGGGAAGGCCTCTGGCTCTACTGGTTGCCCACGGGCAGACAAGATCTGGTAGTCTATCTGGAAGGTCTAGAGAGTAGTGATTGATTGGGGAGCTACCTCACGGGCGGACCCTGGCCAGGTGAAGCTTGCTGACATGTGGCAGCCTCTCCGGAGACTACTAATTCCGCTGGTAACATTGTATGCAAATACCCGGCTGAGAGCGAAGGGCAGAAAACGTTGACACATACCTGCCAGAGGCCTATTCTGGGTCTGAAGAGTCCACCCTGGTCTCCAGCGACTCATCATCTCAGCACACACTTTGCCTGCACACATGGAATCCGCCTCTCTCCACGAATGCCTTCTCCTGCTAGGAAACACAGGATGTCACTCAGCCAAAGGAGAACACAGGCAAAGTCAACTGAAGCCCGCGTTTTCAAGATTTTGCCCTCTGCTGGTCCACAGCCTCCGGTGGCACACTGCATGTGCGTCACTTCTCCGAAGACAAGGCCGAAATCCGGGCATCCAGGGCCCTAGCAGTCCAGAGTCTGCGGATGGCGGCACGTGGATCACCTCTTTGCCACGTACAGGAGGGAGGCCTGGGCCCTGGACTGGCTCCGCTAGAGCTCCACGACCTCAGCTATTTTCCCTGACCTTTGGCCCGTGCCCTCGTGAGTGTGTGATCTCTAGTTACACTTCAGCTCCGACCACTCTGAGTCGGCCACCTGCGGATACCTGAGCGTGGACATCAACATCTATCACTGTCTGCAGTGTCACAGGTCACTAGGAGTCTAGGCTCAGGCTGACCTTGGCTGTCTTCTGCCCAGGCAAGGAGCCTAATCCTTCAGAGGAAATGAGGACACGTGGTCACTGGCCGACATCCTTTCTTTCATCTACACAGCGGTCTAGACGAGGGGAAAGAGGCCAGGTAGGCCAGTTGAAGGCTGAGTACGGGGCCTAAGGCTTCTTTCTCAATCACCATGGAGACAGCCACCGGAAGGCTGGGCGGAACTTCTGACGAGGACGGGTCACGAACTCTGAGCCAATAGGAGAGGTCCAGCCTAACAGGCCAGTTCCGCACAGGCCTCCATTTTACCCATGGACACACAACGGCCCCTTCTGTCCTTGGCCACAAAATCGAGGGCACCCAGGGAATAACTTCACAGTAGGCAACCCCTGATGTGGACAGGTTCGACATACTGGGACAGCAGGCAGGTACCTCTTTTCCACTTACGCTAGGATATCAGTAGGCAAGGCGCCCTCCCTCAGCATCTATGGCCCCTCCTTGTACGTGTTCATTCAGAGAAATCCCTCCGGTCTACCCCTGAGACACCTCACAACTACGAGGGGCCTGAGAGAGAGCCTGGAGATGAAACAGGGGAGGCTTCCGACTCTACCGCGTCCCCGTGGGTAGAGAATAGCAGTTAGTCTCTCTGGAAGGTCTTAGCTTCTGTTGACTGACATGGGCAATACGGTAGGGGCGGACCCTGGCCAGGTGGAGCTTGTGGGCAGATGCAACCTCTGGGGGAAGAATAATTCCGCTGCTGCTCTGTATGCTGGAAACCTCCCCACGCCAGGTGGGATGGGCAGAGAACATTGACCCACACCTGCCAGGGGCCTTTCCTGGGACTGAAGATCCCAACCTGCTCTCAACCTTGTCACCTTCTCAGCACATACTTTCCTGCACACATAATCCTGCCTTTCTCCGTCACTGCCTGATCCTACTAGGAAAAAAGCATGCCGCTCAAAGAGGCCGATGTCAGGGAAATCGAGGAGACACCGCCGTTCTCCAAACTTTTGCTGTCTACATATCCCCGCCTCCGGTGGAAGGCTGCGTATGTGGCCGGGCTGCGAAGGCAAGGCCAAAATCCTGGCATCCTGGGCCCCAGCAATCCAATGGTTTATGGACGTGGGGACCCGGATGACATGTTTCCCACATACAGGAGGAATCCTTGGGCCCTTCACTGGCTCGCCCTTCAGCTCCACGACGTCCGCTACCGGCCCTGGCCTTTGGCCGGTGCCCCATTGCACGTGTGCTCCGGAGCGATGTTTCTCCACCCATCACTATCATTCTGCCACCAGGGGATATGTGAGTGTGGGAGTCACCATTTGTCACTGGCAGCAGTGTCACAAGTCACTAGACTTCCAGGTACCAGCTGACCTAGGCTGCCTTCTGCCCCAGGCAAGGTCCCGAATCCTTTATCCCAGATGCTGACACCTGGGCACTGGCGGACATTCATTTTGATCAACACAGAGGTCTGAGTGAGGGTCAGCAGGCCAGCTAGGTGAAGTGAAGGCCAGGTGGGCGGGACCAAGGCTCCTTTGCCATCACCATGGAGACAGTCCCACCACCGGAAGAGTGGGCGGAGCTCATGATGGGCCTGATGACAAGACCCGCCAGGCAGATGACCCAGGGCCCTCCATTATGACCTATGACACCTAGTGGCCACAGGATTTGAGCACACCCTGGGAAAGCCTACGCAGGCACAGGGGAGCCCCTGGTGCGGACTGCTTCAGGGCATTGGCAGAGCAGGCCAGGTACCTCTTTCCCACTTTCCTGAGGATATCAGTACGCAAGGCATCCCCACTCAGCATCTCTTGCCTCTCTCTGTCTCCCTCTGGATGTGTTCGTTCTCTGAAATCTCTTCCTTCTCCCCCTGAGTCACTTCACACCTTGAAGTGCCCGACAGAGCGCCCAGAGACGAAAGAGCAAAGGGGGAAGGCCTCTGGCTCTACTGGTTGCCCACGGGCAGACAAGATCTGGTAGTCTATCTGGAAGGTCTAGAGAGTAGTGATTGATTGGGGAGCTACCTCACGGGCGGACCCTGGCCAGGTGAAGCTTGCTGACATGTGGCAGCCTCTCCGGAGACTACTAATTCCGCTGGTAACATTGTATGCAAATACCCGGCTGAGAGCGAAGGGCAGAAAACGTTGACACATACCTGCCAGAGGCCTATTCTGGGTCTGAAGAGTCCACCCTGGTCTCCAGCGACTCATCATCTCAGCACACACTTTGCCTGCACACATGGAATCCGCCTCTCTCCACGAATGCCTTCTCCTGCTAGGAAACACAGGATGTCACTCAGCCAAAGGAGAGCACAGGCAAAGTCAACTGAAGCCCGCGTTTTCAAGATTTTGCCCTCTGCTGGTCCACAGCCTCCGGTGGCACACTGCATGTGCGTCACTTCTCCGAAGACAAGGCCGAAATCCGGGCATCCAGGGCCCTAGCAGTCCAGAGTCTGCGGATGGCGGCACGTGGATCACCTCTTTGCCACGTACAGGAGGGAGGCCTGGGCCCTGGACTGGCTCCGCTAGAGCTCCACGACCTCAGCTATTTTCCCTGACCTTTGGCCCGTGCCCTCGTGAGTGTGTGATCTCTAGTTACACTTCAGCTCCGACCACTCTGAGTCGGCCACCTGCGGATACCTGAGCGTGGACATCAACATCTATCACTGTCTGCAGTGTCACAGGTCACTAGGAGTCTAGGCTCAGGCTGACCTTGGCTGTCTTCTGCCCAGGCAAGGAGCCTAATCCTTCAGAGGAAATGAGGACACGTGGTCACTGGCCGACATCCTTTCTTTCATCTACACAGCGGTCTAGACGAGGGGAAAGAGGCCAGGTAGGCCAGTTGAAGGCTGAGTACGGGGCCTAAGGCTTCTTTCTCAATCACCATGGAGACAGCCACCGGAAGGCTGGGCGGAACTTCTGACGAGGACGGGTCACGAACTCTGAGCCAATAGGAGAGGTCCAGCCTAACAGGCCAGTTCCGCACAGGCCTCCATTTTACCCATGGACACACAACGGCCCCTTCTGTCCTTGGCCACAAAATCGAGGGCACCCAGGGAATAACTTCACAGTAGGCAACCCCTGATGTGGACAGGTTCGACATACTGGGACAGCAGGCAGGTACCTCTTTTCCACTTACGCTAGGATATCAGTAGGCAAGGCGCCCTCCCTCAGCATCTATGGCCCCTCCTTGTACGTGTTCATTCAGAGAAATCCCTCCGGTCTACCCCTGAGACACCTCACAACTACGAGGGGCCTGAGAGAGAGCCTGGAGATGAAACAGGGGAGGCTTCCGACTCTACCGCGTCCCCGTGGGTAGAGAATAGCAGTTAGTCTCTCTGGAAGGTCTTAGCTTCTGTTGACTGACATGGGCAATACGGTAGGGGCGGACCCTGGCCAGGTGGAGCTTGTGGGCAGATGCAACCTCTGGGGGAAGAATAATTCCGCTGCTGCTCTGTATGCTGGAAACCTCCCCACGCCAGGTGGGATGGGCAGAGAACATTGACCCACACCTGCCAGGGGCCTTTCCTGGGACTGAAGATCCCAACCTGCTCTCAACCTTGTCACCTTCTCAGCACATACTTTCCTGCACACATAATCCTGCCTTTCTCCGTCACTGCCTGATCCTACTAGGAAAAAAGCATGCCGCTCAAAGAGGCCGATGTCAGGGAAATCGAGGAGACACCGCCGTTCTCCAAACTTTTGCTGTCTACATATCCCCGCCTCCGGTGGAAGGCTGCGTATGTGGCCGGGCTGCGAAGGCAAGGCCAAAATCCTGGCATCCTGGGCCCCAGCAATCCAATGGTTTATGGACGTGGGGACCCGGATGACATGTTTCCCACATACAGGAGGAATCCTTGGGCCCTTCACTGGCTCGCCCTTCAGCTCCACGACGTCCGCTACCGGCCCTGGCCTTTGGCCGGTGCCCCATTGCACGTGTGCTCCGGAGCGATGTTTCTCCACCCATCACTATCATTCTGCCACCAGGGGATATGTGAGTGTGGGAGTCACCATTTGTCACTGGCAGCAGTGTCACAAGTCACTAGACTTCCAGGTACCAGCTGACCTAGGCTGCCTTCTGCCCCAGGCAAGGTCCCGAATCCTTTATCCCAGATGCTGACACCTGGGCACTGGCGGACATTCATTTTGATCAACACAGAGGTCTCAGTGAGGGTCAGCAGGCCAGCTAGGTGAAGTGAAGGCCAGGTGGGCGGGACCAAGGCTCCTTTGCCATCACCATGGAGACAGTCCCACCACCGGAAGAGTGGGCGGAGCTCATGATGGGCCTGATGACAAGACCCGCCAGGCAGATGACCCAGGGCCCTCCATTATGACCTATGACACCTAGTGGCCACAGGATTTGAGCACACCCTGGGAAAGCCTACGCAGGCACAGGGGAGCCCCTGGTGCGGACTGCTTCAGGGCATTGGCAGAGCAGGCCAGGTACCTCTTTCCCACTTTCCTGAGGATATCAGTACGCAAGGCATCCCCACTCAGCATCTCTTGCCTCTCTCTGTCTCCCTCTGGATGTGTTCGTTCTCTGAAATCTCTTCCTTCTCCCCCTGAGTCACTTCACACCTTGAAGTGCCCGACAGAGCGCCCAGAGACTAAAGAGCAAAGGGGGAAGGCCTCTGGCTCTACTGGTTGCCCACGGGTAGACAAGATCTGGTAGTCTATCTGGAAGGTCTAGAGAGTAGTGATTGATTGGGGAGCTACCTCACGGGCGGACCCTGGCCAGGTGAAGCTTGCTGACATGTGGCAGCCTCTCCGGAGACTACTAATTCCGCTGGTAACATTGTATGCAAATACCCGGCTGAGAGCGAAGGGCAGAAAACGTTGACACATACCTGCCAGAGGCCTATTCTGGGTCTGAAGAGTCCACCCTGGTCTCCAGCGACTCATCATCTCAGCACACACTTTGCCTGCACACATGGAATCCGCCTCTCTCCACGAATGCCTTCTCCTGCTAGGAAACACAGGATGTCACTCAGCCAAAGGAGAACACAGGCAAAGTCAACTGAAGCCCGCGTTTTCAAGGTTTTGCCCTCTGCTGGTCCACAGCCTCCGGTGGCACACTGCATGTGCGTCACTTCTCCGAAGACAAGGCCGAAATCCGGGCATCCAGGGCCCTAGCAGTCCAGAGTCTGCGGATGGCGGCACGTGGATCACCTCTTTGCCACGTACAGGAGGGAGGCCTGGGCCCTGGACTGGCTCCGCTAGAGCTCCACGACCTCAGCTATTTTCCCTGACCTTTGGCCCGTGCCCTCGTGAGTATGTGATCTCTAGTTACACTTCAGCTCCGACCACTCTGAGTCGGCCACCTGCGGATACCTGAGCTTGGACATCAACATCTATCACTGTCTGCAGTGTCACAGGTCACTAGGAGTCTAGGCTCAGGCTGACCTTGGCTGTCTTCTGCCCAGGCAAGGAGCCTAATCCTTCAGAGGAAATGAGGACACGTGGTCACTGGCCGACATCCTTTCTTTCATCTACACAGCGGTCTAGACGAGGGGAAAGAGGCCAGGTAGGCCAGGTGACGGCTGAGTACGGGGCCTAAGGCTTCTTTCTCAATCACCATGGAGACAGCCACCGGAAGGCTGGGCGAAACTTCTGACGAGGACGGGTCACGAACTCTGAGCCAATAGGAGAGGTCCAGCCTAAAAGGCCAGTTCCGCACAGGCCTCCATTTTACCCATGGACACACAACGGCCCCTTCTGTCCTTGGCCACAAAATCGAGGGCACCCAGGGAATAACTTCACAGTAGGCAACCCCTGATATGGACAGTTTCGACATACTGGGACAGCAGGCAGGTACCTCTTTTCCACTTACGCTAGGATATCAGTAGGCAAGGCGCCCTCCCTCAGCATCTATGGCCCCTCCTTGTACGTGTTCATTCAGAGAAATCCCTCCGGTCCACCCCTGAGACACCTCACAACTACGAGGGGCCTGAGAGAGAGCCTGGAGATGAAACATGGGAGGCTTCCGACTCTACCGCGTCCCCGTGGGTAGAGAATAGCAGTTAGTCTCTCTGGAAGGTCTTAGCTTCTGTTGACTGACATGGGCAATACGGTAGGGGCGGACCCTGGCCAGGTGGAGCTTGTGGGCAGATGCAACCTCTGGGGGAAGAATAATTCTGCTGCTGCTTTGTATGCTGGAAACCTCCCCACGCCAGGTGGGATGGGCAGAGAACATGGACCCACACCTGCCAGGGGCCTTTCCTGGGACTGAAGATCCCAACCTGCTCTCAACCTTGTCACCTTCTCAGCACATACTTTCCTGCACACATAACCCTGCCTTTCTCCGTCACTGCCTGATCCTACTAGGAAAAAAGCATGCCGCTCAAAAGACCGATGTCAGGGAAATCGAGGAGACACCGCCGTTCTCCAAACTTTTGCTGTCTACATATCCCCGCCTCCGGTGGAAGGCTGCGTATGTGGCCGGGCTGCGAAGGCAAGGCCAAAATCCTGGCATCCTGGGCCCCAGCAATCCAATGGTTTATGGACGTGGGGACCCGGATGACATGTTTCCCACATACAGGAGGAATCCTTGGGCCCTTCACTGGCTCGCCATTCAGCTCCACGACGTCCGCTACTGGCCCTGGCCTTTGGCCGGTACCCCATTGCACGTGTGCTCCGGAGCGATGTTTCTCCACCCATCACTATCATTCTGCCACCAGGGGATATGTGAGTGTGGGAGTCACCATTTGTCACTGGCAGCAGTGTCACAAGTCACTAGACTTCCAGGTACCAGCTGACCTAGGCTGCCTTCTGCCCCAGGCAAGGTCCCGAATCCTTTATCCCAGATGCTGACACCTGGGCACTGGCGGACACTCATTTTGATCAACACAGAGGTCTGAGTGAGGGTCAGCAGGCCAGCTAGGTGAAGTGAAGGCCAGGTGGGCGGGACCAAGGCTCCTTTGCCATCACCATGGAGACAGTCCCACCACCGGAAGAGTGGGCGGAGCTCATGATGGGCCTGATGACAAGACCCGCCAGGCAGATGACCCAGGGCCCTCCATTATGACCTATGACACCTAGTGGCCACAGGATTTGAGCACACCCTGGGAAAGCCTACGCAGGCACGGGGAGCCCCTGGTGTCGACTGCTTCAGGGCATTGGCAGAGCAGGCCAGGTACCTCTTTCCCACTTTCCTGAGGATATCAGTACGCAAGGCATCCCCACTCAGCATCTCTTGCCTCTCTCTGTCTCCCTCTGGATGTGTTCGTTCTCTGAAATCTCTTCCTTCTCCCCCTGAGTCACTTCACACCTTGAAGTGCCCGACAGAGCGCCCAGAGACGAAAGAGCAAAGGGGGAAGGCCTCTGGCTCTACTGGTTGCCCACGGGCAGACAAGGTCTGGTAGTCTATCTGGAAGGTCTAGAGAGTAGTGATTGATTGGGGAGCTACCTCACGGGCGCACCCTGGCCAGGTGAAGCTTGCTGACATGTGGCAGCCTCTCCGGAGACTACTAATTCCGCTGGTAACATTGTATGCAAATACCCGGCTGAGAGCGAAGGGCAGAAAACGTTGACACATACCTGCCAGAGGCCTATTCTGGGTCTGAAGAGTCCACCCTGGTCTCCAGCGACTCATCATCTCAGCACACACTTTGCCTGCACACATGGAATCCGCCTCTCTCCACGAATGCCTTCTCCTGCTAGGAAACACAGGATGTCACTCAGCCAAAGGAGAGCACAGGCAAAGTCAACTGAAGCCCGCGTTTTCAAGATTTTGCCCTCTGCTGGTCCACAGCCTCCGGTGGCACACTGCATGTGCGTCACTTCTCCGAAGACAAGGCCGAAATCCGGGCATCCAGGGCCCTAGCAGTCCAGAGTCTGCGGATGGCGGCACGTGGATCACCTCTTTGCCACGTACAGGAGGGAGGCCTGGGCCCTGGACTGGCTCCGCTAGAGCTCCACGACCTCAGCTATTTTCCCTGACCTTTGGCCCGTGCCCTCGTGAGTGTGTGATCTCTAGTTACACTTCAGCTCCGACCACTCTGAGTCGGCCACCTGCGGATACCTGAGCGTGGACATCAACATCTATCACTGTCTGCAGTGTCACAGGTCACTAGGAGTCTAGGCTCAGGCTGACCTTGGCTGTCTTCTGCCCAGGCAAGGAGCCTAATCCTTCAGAGGAAATGAGGACACGTGGTCACTGGCCGACATCCTTTCTTTCATCTACACAGCGGTCTAGACGAGGGGAAAGAGGCCAGGTAGGCCAGTTGAAGGCTGAGTACGGGGCCTAAGGCTTCTTTCTCAATCACCATGGAGACAGCCACCGGAAGGCTGGGCGGAACTTCTGACGAGGACGGGTCACGAACTCTGAGCCAATAGGAGAGGTCCAGCCTAACAGGCCAGTTCCGCACAGGCCTCCATTTTACCCATGGACACACAACGGCCCCTTCTGTCCTTGGCCACAAAATCGAGGGCACCCAGGGAATAACTTCACAGTAGGCAACCCCTGATGTGGACAGGTTCGACATACTGGGACAGCAGGCAGGTACCTCTTTTCCACTTACGCTAGGATATCAGTAGGCAAGGCGCCCTCCCTCAGCATCTATGGCCCCTCCTTGTACGTGTTCATTCAGAGAAATCCCTCCGGTCTACCCCTGAGACACCTCACAACTACGAGGGGCCTGAGAGAGAGCCTGGAGATGAAACAGGGGAGGCTTCCGACTCTACCGCGTCCCCGTGGGTAGAGAATAGCAGTTAGTCTCTCTGGAAGGTCTTAGCTTCTGTTGACTGACATGGGCAATACGGTAGGGGCGGACCCTGGCCAGGTGGAGCTTGTGGGCAGATGCAACCTCTGGGGGAAGAATAATTCCGCTGCTGCTCTGTATGCTGGAAACCTCCCCACGCCAGGTGGGATGGGCAGAGAACATTGACCCACACCTGCCAGGGGCCTTTCCTGGGACTGAAGATCCCAACCTGCTCTCAACCTTGTCACCTTCTCAGCACATACTTTCCTGCACACATAATCCTGCCTTTCTCCGTCACTGCCTGATCCTACTAGGAAAAAAGCATGCCGCTCAAAGAGGCCGATGTCAGGGAAATCGAGGAGACACCGCCGTTCTCCAAACTTTTGCTGTCTACATATCCCCGCCTCCGGTGGAAGGCTGCGTATGTGGCCGGGCTGCGAAGGCAAGGCCAAAATCCTGGCATCCTGGGCCCCAGCAATCCAATGGTTTATGGACGTGGGGACCCGGATGACATGTTTCCCACATACAGGAGGAATCCTTGGGCCCTTCACTGGCTCGCCCTTCAGCTCCACGACGTCCGCTACCGGCCCTGGCCTTTGGCCGGTGCCCCATTGCACGTGTGCTCCGGAGCGATGTTTCTCCACCCATCACTATCATTCTGCCACCAGGGGATATGTGAGTGTGGGAGTCACCATTTGTCACTGGCAGCAGTGTCACAAGTCACTAGACTTCCAGGTACCAGCTGACCTAGGCTGCCTTCTGCCCCAGGCAAGGTCCCGAATCCTTTATCCCAGATGCTGACACCTGGGCACTGGCGGACATTCATTTTGATCAACACAGAGGTCTCAGTGAGGGTCAGCAGGCCAGCTAGGTGAAGTGAAGGCCAGGTGGGCGGGACCAAGGCTCCTTTGCCATCACCATGGAGACAGTCCCACCACCGGAAGAGTGGGCGGAGCTCATGATGGGCCTGATGACAAGACCCGCCAGGCAGATGACCCAGGGCCCTCCATTATGACCTATGACACCTAGTGGCCACAGGATTTGAGCACACCCTGGGAAAGCCTACGCAGGCACAGGGGAGCCCCTGGTGCGGACTGCTTCAGGGCATTGGCAGAGCAGGCCAGGTACCTCTTTCCCACTTTCCTGAGGATATCAGTACGCAAGGCATCCCCACTCAGCATCTCTTGCCTCTCTCTGTCTCCCTCTGGATGTGTTCGTTCTCTGAAATCTCTTCCTTCTCCCCCTGAGTCACTTCACACCTTGAAGTGCCCGACAGAGCGCCCAGAGACGAAAGAGCAAAGGGGGAAGGCCTCTGGCTCTACTGGTTGCCCACGGGCAGACAAGATCTGGTAGTCTATCTGGAAGGTCTAGAGAGTAGTGATTGATTGGGGAGCTACCTCACGGGCGGACCCTGGCCAGGTGAAGCTTGCTGACATGTGGCAGCCTCTCCGGAGACTACTAATTCCGCTGGTAACATTGTATGCAAATACCCGGCTGAGAGCGAAGGGCAGAAAACGTTGACACATACCTGCCAGAGGCCTATTCTGGGTCTGAAGAGTCCACCCTGGTCTCCAGCGACTCATCATCTCAGCACACACTTTGCCTGCACACATGGAATCCGCCTCTCTCCACGAATGCCTTCTCCTGCTAGGAAACACAGGATGTCACTCAGCCAAAGGAGAACACAGGCAAAGTCAACTGAAGCCCGCGTTTTCAAGGTTTTGCCCTCTGCTGGTCCACAGCCTCCGGTGGCACACTGCATGTGCGTCACTTCTCCGAAGACAAGGCCGAAATCCGGGCATCCAGGGCCCTAGCAGTCCAGAGTCTGCGGATGGCGGCACGTGGATCACCTCTTTGCCACGTACAGGAGGGAGGCCTGGGCCCTGGACTGGCTCCGCTAGAGCTCCACGACCTCAGCTATTTTCCCTGACCTTTGGCCCGTGCCCTCGTGAGTATGTGATCTCTAGTTACACTTCAGCTCCGACCACTCTGAGTCGGCCACCTGCGGATACCTGAGCTTGGACATCAACATCTATCACTGTCTGCAGTGTCACAGGTCACTAGGAGTCTAGGCTCAGGCTGACCTTGGCTGTCTTCTGCCCAGGCAAGGAGCCTAATCCTTCAGAGGAAATGAGGACACGTGGTCACTGGCCGACATCCTTTCTTTCATCTACACAGCGGTCTAGACGAGGGGAAAGAGGCCAGGTAGGCCAGGTGACGGCTGAGTACGGGGCCTAAGGCTTCTTTCTCAATCACCATGGAGACAGCCACCGGAAGGCTGGGCGAAACTTCTGACGAGGACGGGTCACGAACTCTGAGCCAATAGGAGAGGTCCAGCCTAAAAGGCCAGTTCCGCACAGGCCTCCATTTTACCCATGGACACACAACGGCCCCTTCTGTCCTTGGCCACAAAATCGAGGGCACCCAGGGAATAACTTCACAGTAGGCAACCCCTGATATGGACAGTTTCGACATACTGGGACAGCAGGCAGGTACCTCTTTTCCACTTACGCTAGGATATCAGTAGGCAAGGCGCCCTCCCTCAGCATCTATGGCCCCTCCTTGTACGTGTTCATTCAGAGAAATCCCTCCGGTCCACCCCTGAGACACCTCACAACTACGAGGGGCCTGAGAGAGAGCCTGGAGATGAAACATGGGAGGCTTCCGACTCTACCGCGTCCCCGTGGGTAGAGAATAGCAGTTAGTCTCTCTGGAAGGTCTTAGCTTCTGTTGACTGACATGGGCAATACGGTAGGGGCGGACCCTGGCCAGGTGGAGCTTGTGGGCAGATGCAACCTCTGGGGGAAGAATAATTCTGCTGCTGCTTTGTATGCTGGAAACCTCCCCACGCCAGGTGGGATGGGCAGAGAACATGGACCCACACCTGCCAGGGGCCTTTCCTGGGACTGAAGATCCCAACCTGCTCTCAACCTTGTCACCTTCTCAGCACATACTTTCCTGCACACATAACCCTGCCTTTCTCCGTCACTGCCTGATCCTACTAGGAAAAAAGCATGCCGCTCAAAAGACCGATGTCAGGGAAATCGAGGAGACACCGCCGTTCTCCAAACTTTTGCTGTCTACATATCCCCGCCTCCGGTGGAAGGCTGCGTATGTGGCCGGGCTGCGAAGGCAAGGCCAAAATCCTGGCATCCTGGGCCCCAGCAATCCAATGGTTTATGGACGTGGGGACCCGGATGACATGTTTCCCACATACAGGAGGAATCCTTGGGCCCTTCACTGGCTCGCCATTCAGCTCCACGACGTCCGCTACTGGCCCTGGCCTTTGGCCGGTACCCCATTGCACGTGTGCTCCGGAGCGATGTTTCTCCACCCATCACTATCATTCTGCCACCAGGGGATATGTGAGTGTGGGAGTCACCATTTGTCACTGGCAGCAGTGTCACAAGTCACTAGACTTCCAGGTACCAGCTGACCTAGGCTGCCTTCTGCCCCAGGCAAGGTCCCGAATCCTTTATCCCAGATGCTGACACCTGGGCACTGGCGGACACTCATTTTGATCAACACAGAGGTCTGAGTGAGGGTCAGCAGGCCAGCTAGGTGAAGTGAAGGCCAGGTGGGCGGGACCAAGGCTCCTTTGCCATCACCATGGAGACAGTCCCACCACCGGAAGAGTGGGCGGAGCTCATGATGGGCCTGATGACAAGACCCGCCAGGCAGATGACCCAGGGCCCTCCATTATGACCTATGACACCTAGTGGCCACAGGATTTGAGCACACCCTGGGAAAGCCTACGCAGGCACGGGGAGCCCCTGGTGTCGACTGCTTCAGGGCATTGGCAGAGCAGGCCAGGTACCTCTTTCCCACTTTCCTGAGGATATCAGTACGCAAGGCATCCCCACTCAGCATCTCTTGCCTCTCTCTGTCTCCCTCTGGATGTGTTCGTTCTCTGAAATCTCTTCCTTCTCCCCCTGAGTCACTTCACACCTTGAAGTGCCCGACAGAGCGCCCAGAGACGAAAGAGCAAAGGGGGAAGGCCTCTGGCTCTACTGGTTGCCCACGGGCAGACAAGGTCTGGTAGTCTATCTGGAAGGTCTAGAGAGTAGTGATTGATTGGGGAGCTACCTCACGGGCGCACCCTGGCCAGGTGAAGCTTGCTGACATGTGGCAGCCTCTCCGGAGACTACTAATTCCGCTGGTAACATTGTATGCAAATACCCGGCTGAGAGCGAAGGGCAGAAAACGTTGACACATACCTGCCAGAGGCCTATTCTGGGTCTGAAGAGTCCACCCTGGTCTCCAGCGACTCATCATCTCAGCACACACTTTGCCTGCACACATGGAATCCGCCTCTCTCCACGAATGCCTTCTCCTGCTAGGAAACACAGGATGTCACTCAGCCAAAGGAGAGCACAGGCAAAGTCAACTGAAGCCCGCGTTTTCAAGGTTTTGCCCTCTGCTGGTCCACAGCCTCCGGTGGCACACTGCATGTGCGTCACTTCTCCGAAGACAAGGCCGAAATCCGGGCATCCAGGGCCCTAGCAGTCCAGAGTCTGCGGATGGCGGCACGTGGATCACCTCTTTGCCACGTACAGGAGGGAGGCCTGGGCCCTGGACTGGCTCCGCTAGAGCTCCACGACCTCAGCTATTTTCCCTGACCTTTGGCCCGTGCCCTCGTGAGTGTGTGATCTCTAGTTACACTTCAGCTCCGACCACTCTGAGTCGGCCACCTGCGGATACCTGAGCGTGGACATCAACATCTATCACTGTCTGCAGTGTCACAGGTCACTAGGAGTCTAGGCTCAGGCTGACCTTGGCTGTCTTCTGCCCAGGCAAGGAGCCTAATCCTTCAGAGGAAATGAGGACACGTGGTCACTGGCCGACATCCTTTCTTTCATCTACACAGCGGTCTAGACGAGGGGAAAGAGGCCAGGTAGGCCAGTTGAAGGCTGAGTACGGGGCCTAAGGCTTCTTTCTCAATCACCATGGAGACAGCCACCGGAAGGCTGGGCGGAACTTCTGACGAGGACGGGTCACGAACTCTGAGCCAATAGGAGAGGTCCAGCCTAACAGGCCAGTTCCGCACAGGCCTCCATTTTACCCATGGACACACAACGGCCCCTTCTGTCCTTGGCCACAAAATCGAGGGCACCCAGGGAATAACTTCACAGTAGGCAACCCCTGATGTGGACAGGTTCGACATACTGGGACAGCAGGCAGGTACCTCTTTTCCACTTACGCTAGGATATCAGTAGGCAAGGCGCCCTCCCTCAGCATCTATGGCCCCTCCTTGTACGTGTTCATTCAGAGAAATCCCTCCGGTCCACCCCTGAGACACCTCACAACTACGAGGGGCCTGAGAGAGAGCCTGGAGATGAAACATGGGAGGCTTCCGACTCTACCGCGTCCCCGTGGGTAGAGAATAGCAGTTAGTCTCTCTGGAAGGTCTTAGCTTCTGTTGACTGACATGGGCAATACGGTAGGGGCGGACCCTGGCCAGGTGGAGCTTGTGGGCAGATGCAACCTCTGGGGGAAGAATAATTCTGCTGCTGCTTTGTATGCTGGAAACCTCCCCACGCCAGGTGGGATGGGCAGAGAACATGGACCCACACCTGCCAGGGGCCTTTCCTGGGACTGAAGATCCCAACCTGCTCTCAACCTTGTCACCTTCTCAGCACATACTTTCCTGCACACATAACCCTGCCTTTCTCCGTCACTGCCTGATCCTACTAGGAAAAAAGCATGCCGCTCAAAAGACCGATGTCAGGGAAATCGAGGAGACACCGCCGTTCTCCAAACTTTTGCTGTCTACATATCCCCGCCTCCGGTGGAAGGCTGCGTATGTGGCCGGGCTGCGAAGGCAAGGCCAAAATCCTGGCATCCTGGGCCCCAGCAATCCAATGGTTTATGGACGTGGGGACCCGGATGACATGTTTCCCACATACAGGAGGAATCCTTGGGCCCTTCACTGGCTCGCCATTCAGCTCCACGACGTCCGCTACTGGCCCTGGCCTTTGGCCGGTACCCCATTGCACGTGTGCTCCGGAGCGATGTTTCTCCACCCATCACTATCATTCTGCCACCAGGGGATATGTGAGTGTGGGAGTCACCATTTGTCACTGGCAGCAGTGTCACAAGTCACTAGACTTCCAGGTACCAGCTGACCTAGGCTGCCTTCTGCCCCAGGCAAGGTCCCGAATCCTTTATCCCAGATGCTGACACCTGGGCACTGGCGGACACTCATTTTGATCAACACAGAGGTCTGAGTGAGGGTCAGCAGGCCAGCTAGGTGAAGTGAAGGCCAGGTGGGCGGGACCAAGGCTCCTTTGCCATCACCATGGAGACAGTCCCACCACCGGAAGAGTGGGCGGAGCTCATGATGGGCCTGATGACAAGACCCGCCAGGCAGATGACCCAGGGCCCTCCATTATGACCTATGACACCTAGTGGCCACAGGATTTGAGCACACCCTGGGAAAGCCTACGCAGGCACGGGGAGCCCCTGGTGTCGACTGCTTCAGGGCATTGGCAGAGCAGGCCAGGTACCTCTTTCCCACTTTCCTGAGGATATCAGTACGCAAGGCATCCCCACTCAGCATCTCTTGCCTCTCTCTGTCTCCCTCTGGATGTGTTCGTTCTCTGAAATCTCTTCCTTCTCCCCCTGAGTCACTTCACACCTTGAAGTGCCCGACAGAGCGCCCAGAGACGAAAGAGCAAAGGGGGAAGGCCTCTGGCTCTACTGGTTGCCCACGGGCAGACAAGGTCTGGTAGTCTATCTGGAAGGTCTAGAGAGTAGTGATTGATTGGGGAGCTACCTCACGGGCGCACCCTGGCCAGGTGAAGCTTGCTGACATGTGGCAGCCTCTCCGGAGACTACTAATTCCGCTGGTAACATTGTATGCAAATACCCGGCTGAGAGCGAAGGGCAGAAAACGTTGACACATACCTGCCAGAGGCCTATTCTGGGTCTGAAGAGTCCACCCTGGTCTCCAGCGACTCATCATCTCAGCACACACTTTGCCTGCACACATGGAATCCGCCTCTCTCCACGAATGCCTTCTCCTGCTAGGAAACACAGGATGTCACTCAGCCAAAGGAGAGCACAGGCAAAGTCAACTGAAGCCCGCGTTTTCAAGATTTTGCCCTCTGCTGGTCCACAGCCTCCGGTGGCACACTGCATGTGCGTCACTTCTCCGAAGACAAGGCCGAAATCCAGGCATCCAGGGCCCCAGCAGTCCAGAGTCTGCGGATGGCGGGACGTGGATCACCTCTTTGCCACGTACAGGAGGGAGGCCTGGGCCCTAGACTGGCTCCGCTAGAGCTCCACGACCTCAGCTATTTTCCCTGACCTTTGGCCCGTGCCCTCGTGAGTGTGTGATCTCTAGTTACACTTCAGCTCCGACCACTCTGAGTCGGCCACCTGCAGATACCTGAGCGTGGACATCAACATCTATCACTGTCTGCAGTGTCACAGGTCACTAGGAGTCTAGGCTCAGGCTGACCTTGGCTGTCTTCTGCCCAGGCAAGGAGCCTAATCCTTCAGAGGAAATGAGGACACGTGGTCACTGGCCGACATCCTTTCTTTCATCTACACAGCGGTCTAGACGAGGGGAAAGAGGCCAGGTAGGCCAGGTGACGGCTGAGTACGGGGCCTAAGGCTTCTTTCTCAATCACCATGGAGACAGCCACCGGAAGGCTGGGCGAAACTTCTGACGAGGACGGGTCACGAACTCTGAGCCAATAGGAGAGGTCCAGCCTAAAAGGCCAGTTCCGCACAGGCCTCCATTTTACCCATGGACACACAACGGCCCCTTCTGTCCTTGGCCACAAAATCGAGGGCACCCAGGGAATAACTTCACAGTAGGCAACCCCTGATATGGACAGTTTCGACATACTGGGACAGCAGGCAGGTACCTCTTTTCCACTTACGCTAGGATATCAGTAGGCAAGGCGCCCTCCCTCAGCATCTATGGCCCCTCCTTGTACGTGTTCATTCAGAGAAATCCCTCCGGTCCACCCCTGAGACACCTCACAACTACGAGGGGCCTGAGAGAGAGCCTGGAGATGAAACATGGGAGGCTTCCGACTCTACCCGCGTCCCCGTGGGTAGAGAATAGCAGTTAGTCTCTCTGGAAGGTCTTAGCTTCTGTTGACTGACATGGGCAATACGGTAGGGGCGGACCCTGGCCAGGTGGAGCTTGTGGGCAGATGCAACCTCTGGGGGAAGAATAATTCTGCTGCTGCTTTGTATGCTGGAAACCTCCCCACGCCAGGTGGGATGGGCAGAGAACATGGACCCACACCTGCCAGGGGCCTTTCCTGGGACTGAAGATCCCAACCTGCTCTCAACCTTGTCACCTTCTCAGCACATACTTTCCTGCACACATAACCCTGCCTTTCTCCGTCACTGCCTGATCCTACTAGGAAAAAAGCATGCCGCTCAAAAGACCGATGTCAGGGAAATCGAGGAGACACCGCCGTTCTCCAAACTTTTGCTGTCTACATATCCCCGCCTCCGGTGGAAGGCTGCGTATGTGGCCGGGCTGCGAAGGCAAGGCCAAAATCCTGGCATCCTGGGCCCCAGCAATCCAATGGTTTATGGACGTGGGGACCCGGATGACATGTTTCCCACATACAGGAGGAATCCTTGGGCCCTTCACTGGCTCGCCATTCAGCTCCACAACGTCCGCTACTGGCCCTGGCCTTTGGCCGGTACCCCATTGCACGTGTGCTCCGGAGCGATGTTTCTCCACCCATCACTATCATTCTGCCACCAGGGGATATGTGAGTGTGGGAGTCACCATTTGTCACTGGCAGCAGTGTCACAAGTCACTAGACTTCCAGGTACCAGCTGACCTAGGCTGCCTTCTGCCCCAGGCAAGGTCCCGAATCCTTTATCCCAGATGCTGACACCTGGGCACTGGCGGACACTCATTTTGATCAACACAGAGGTCTGAGTGAGGGTCAGCAGGCCAGCTAGGTGAAGTGAAGGCCAGGTGGGCGGGACCAAGGCTCCTTTGCCATCACCATGGAGACAGTCCCACCACCGGAAGAGTGGGCGGAGCTCATGATGGGCCTGATGACAAGACCCGCCAGGCAGATGACCCAGGGCCCTCCATTATGACCTATGACACCTAGTGGCCACAGGATTTGAGCACACCCTGGGAAAGCCTACGCAGGCACGGGGAGCCCCTGGTGTCGACTGCTTCAGGGCATTGGCAGAGCAGGCCAGGTACCTCTTTCCCACTTTCCTGAGGATATCAGTACGCAAGGCATCCCCACTCAGCATCTCTTGCCTCTCTCTGTCTCCCTCTGGATGTGTTCGTTCTCTGAAATCTCTTCCTTCTCCCCCTGAGTCACTTCACACCTTGAAGTGCCCGACAGAGCGCCCAGAGACGAAAGAGCAAAGGGGGAAGGCCTCTGGCTCTACTGGTTGCCCACGGGCAGACAAGGTCTGGTAGTCTATCTGGAAGGTCTAGAGAGTAGTGATTGATTGGGGAGCTACCTCACGGGCGCACCCTGGCCAGGTGAAGCTTGCTGACATGTGGCAGCCTCTCCGGAGACTACTAATTCCGCTGGTAACATTGTATGCAAATACCCGGCTGAGAGCGAAGGGCAGAAAACGTTGACACATACCTGCCAGAGGCCTATTCTGGGTCTGAAGAGTCCACCCTGGTCTCCAGCGACTCATCATCTCAGCACACACTTTGCCTGCACACATGGAATCCGCCTCTCTCCACGAATGCCTTCTCCTGCTAGGAAACACAGGATGTCACTCAGCCAAAGGAGAGCACAGGCAAAGTCAACTGAAGCCCGCGTTTTCAAGATTTTGCCCTCTGCTGGTCCACAGCCTCCGGTGGCACACTGCATGTGCGTCACTTCTCCGAAGACAAGGCCGAAATCCAGGCATCCAGGGCCCCAGCAGTCCAGAGTCTGCGGATGGCGGGACGTGGATCACCTCTTTGCCACGTACAGGAGGGAGGCCTGGGCCCTAGACTGGCTCCGCTAGAGCTCCACGACCTCAGCTATTTTCCCTGACCTTTGGCCCGTGCCCTCGTGAGTGTGTGATCTCTAGTTACACTTCAGCTCCGACCACTCTGAGTCGGCCACCTGCAGATACCTGAGCGTGGACATCAACATCTATCACTGTCTGCAGTGTCACAGGTCACTAGGAGTCTAGGCTCAGGCTGACCTTGGCTGTCTTCTGCCCAGGCAAGGAGCCTAATCCTTCAGAGGAAATGAGGACACGTGGTCACTGGCCGACATCCTTTCTTTCATCTACACAGCGGTCTAGACGAGGGGAAAGAGGCCAGGTAGGCCAGGTGACGGCTGAGTACGGGGCCTAAGGCTTCTTTCTCAATCACCATGGAGACAGCCACCGGAAGGCTGGGCGAAACTTCTGACGAGGACGGGTCACGAACTCTGAGCCAATAGGAGAGGTCCAGCCTAACAGGCCAGTTCCGCACAGGCCTCCATTTTACCCATGGACACACAACGGCCCCTTCTGTCCTTGGCCACAAAATCGAGGGCACCCAGGGAATAACTTCACAGTAGGCAACCCCTGATATGGACAGGTTCGACATACTGGGACAGCAGGCAGGTACCTCTTTTCCACTTACGCTAGGATATCAGTAGGCAAGGCGCCCTCCCTCAGCATCTATGGCCCCTCCTTGTACGTGTTCATTCAGAGAAATCCCTCCGGTCCACCCCTGAGACACCTCACAACTACGAGGGGCCTGAGAGAGAGCCTGGAGATGAAACATGGGAGGCTTCCGACTCTACCGCGTTCCCGTGGGTAGAGAATAGCAGTTAGTCTCTCTGGAAGGTCTTAGCTTCTGTTGACTGACATGGGCAATACGGTAGGGGCGGACCCTGGCCAGGTGGAGCTTGTGGGCAGATGCAACCTCTGGGGGAAGAATAATTCCGCTGCTGCTTTGTATGCTGGAAACCTCCCCACGCCAGCTGGGATGGGCAGAGAACATGGACCCACACCTGCCAGGGGCCTTTCCTGGGACTGAAGATCCCAACCTGCTCTCAACCTTGTCACCTTCTCAGCACATACTTTCCTGCACACATAATCCTGCCTTTCTCCGTCACTGCCTGATCCTACTAGGAAAAAAGCATGCCGCTCAAAGAGGCCGATGTCAGGGAAATCGAGGAGACACTGCCGTTTTCCAAACTTTTGCTGTTTATATATCCCCGCCTCCGGTGGAAGGCTGCGTATGTGGCCGGGCTGCGAAGGCAAGGCCGAAATCCTGGCATCCTGGGCCCCAGCAATCCAAAGGTTTATGGACGTGGGGACCCCGATGACATGTTTCCCACATACAGGAGGAATCCTTGGGCCCTTCACTGGCTCGCCATTCAGCTCCACGACGACCACTACTGGCCCTGGCCTTTGGCCGGTGCCCCATTGCACGTGTGCTCCGGAGCGATGTTTCTCCACCCATCACTATCATTCTGCCACCAGGGGATATGTGAGTGTGGGAGTCACCATTTGTCACTGGCAGCAGTGTCACAAGTCACTAGACTTCCAGGTACCAGCTGACCTAGGCTGCCTTCTGCCCCAGGCAAGGTCCCGAATCCTTTATCCCAGATGCTGACACCTGGGCACTGGCGGACATTCATTTTGATCAACACAGAGGTCTGAGTGAGGGTCAGCAGGCCAGCTAGGTGAAGTGAAGGCCAGGTGGGCGGGACCAAGGCTCCTTTGCCATCACCATGGAGACAGTCCCACCACCGGAAGAGTGGGCGGAGCTCATGATGGGCCTGATGACAAGACCCGCCAGGCAGATGACCCAGGGCCCTGCATTATGACCTATGACACCTAGTGGCCACAGGATTTGAGCACACCCTGGGAAAGCCTACGCAGGCACAGGGGAGCCCCTGGTGCGGACTGCTTCAGGGCATTGGCAGAGCAGGCCAGGTACCTCTTTCCCACTTTCCTGAGGATATCAGTACGCAAGGCATCCCCACTCAGCATCTCTTGCCTCTCTCTGTCTCCCTCTGGATGTGTTCGTTCTCTGAAATCTCTTCCTTCTCCCCCTGAGTCACTTCACACCTTGAAGTGCCCGACAGAGCGCCCAGAGACGAAAGAGCAAAGGGGGAAGGCCTCTGGCTCTACTGGTTGCCCACGGGCAGACAAGGTCTGGTAGTCTATCTGGAAGGTCTAGAGAGTAGTGATTGATTGGGGAGCTACCTCACGGGCGCACCCTGGCCAGGTGAAGCTTGCTGACATGTGGCAGCCTCTCCGGAGACTACTAATTCCGCTGGTAACATTGTATGCAAATACCCGGCTGAGAGCGAAGGGCAGAAAACGTTGACACATACCTGCCAGAGGCCTATTCTGGGTCTGAAGAGTCCACCCTGGTCTCCAGCGACTCATCATCTCAGCACACACTTTGCCTGCACACATGGAATCCGCCTCTCTCCACGAATGCCTTCTCCTGCTAGGAAACACAGGATGTCACTCAGCCAAAGGAGAGCACAGGCAAAGTCAACTGAAGCCCGCGTTTTCAAGATTTTGCCCTCTGCTGGTCCACAGCCTCCGGTGGCACACTGCATGTGCGTCACTTCTCCGAAGACAAGGCCGAAATCCGGGCATCCAGGGCCCTAGCAGTCCAGAGTCTGCGGATGGCGGCACGTGGATCACCTCTTTGCCACGTACAGGAGGGAGGCCTGGGCCCTGGACTGGCTCCGCTAGAGCTCCACGACCTCAGCTATTTTCCCTGACCTTTGGCCCGTGCCCTCGTGAGTGTGTGATCTCTAGTTACACTTCAGCTCCGACCACTCTGAGTCGGCCACCTGCGGATACCTGAGCGTGGACATCAACATCTATCACTGTCTGCAGTGTCACAGGTCACTAGGAGTCTAGGCTCAGGCTGACCTTGGCTGTCTTCTGCCCAGGCAAGGAGCCTAATCCTTCAGAGGAAATGAGGACACGTGGTCACTGGCCGACATCCTTTCTTTCATCTACACAGCGGTCTAGACGAGGGGAAAGAGGCCAGGTAGGCCAGTTGAAGGCTGAGTACGGGGCCTAAGGCTTCTTTCTCAATCACCATGGAGACAGCCACCGGAAGGCTGGGCGGAACTTCTGACGAGGACGGGTCACGAACTCTGAGCCAATAGGAGAGGTCCAGCCTAACAGGCCAGTTCCGCACAGGCCTCCATTTTACCCATGGACACACAACGGCCCCTTCTGTCCTTGGCCACAAAATCGAGGGCACCCAGGGAATAACTTCACAGTAGGCAACCCCTGATGTGGACAGGTTCGACATACTGGGACAGCAGGCAGGTACCTCTTTTCCACTTACGCTAGGATATCAGTAGGCAAGGCGCCCTCCCTCAGCATCTATGGCCCCTCCTTGTACGTGTTCATTCAGAGAAATCCCTCCGGTCTACCCCTGAGACACCTCACAACTACGAGGGGCCTGAGAGAGAGCCTGGAGATGAAACAGGGGAGGCTTCCGACTCTACCGCGTCCCCGTGGGTAGAGAATAGCAGTTAGTCTCTCTGGAAGGTCTTAGCTTCTGTTGACTGACATGGGCAATACGGTAGGGGCGGACCCTGGCCAGGTGGAGCTTGTGGGCAGATGCAACCTCTGGGGGAAGAATAATTCCGCTGCTGCTCTGTATGCTGGAAACCTCCCCACGCCAGGTGGGATGGGCAGAGAACATTGACCCACACCTGCCAGGGGCCTTTCCTGGGACTGAAGATCCCAACCTGCTCTCAACCTTGTCACCTTCTCAGCACATACTTTCCTGCACACATAATCCTGCCTTTCTCCGTCACTGCCTGATCCTACTAGGAAAAAAGCATGCCGCTCAAAGAGGCCGATGTCAGGGAAATCGAGGAGACACCGCCGTTCTCCAAACTTTTGCTGTCTACATATCCCCGCCTCCGGTGGAAGGCTGCGTATGTGGCCGGGCTGCGAAGGCAAGGCCAAAATCCTGGCATCCTGGGCCCCAGCAATCCAATGGTTTATGGACGTGGGGACCCGGATGACATGTTTCCCACATACAGGAGGAATCCTTGGGCCCTTCACTGGCTCGCCCTTCAGCTCCACGACGTCCGCTACCGGCCCTGGCCTTTGGCCGGTGCCCCATTGCACGTGTGCTCCGGAGCGATGTTTCTCCACCCATCACTATCATTCTGCCACCAGGGGATATGTGAGTGTGGGAGTCACCATTTGTCACTGGCAGCAGTGTCACAAGTCACTAGACTTCCAGGTACCAGCTGACCTAGGCTGCCTTCTGCCCCAGGCAAGGTCCCGAATCCTTTATCCCAGATGCTGACACCTGGGCACTGGCGGACATTCATTTTGATCAACACAGAGGTCTCAGTGAGGGTCAGCAGGCCAGCTAGGTGAAGTGAAGGCCAGGTGGGCGGGACCAAGGCTCCTTTGCCATCACCATGGAGACAGTCCCACCACCGGAAGAGTGGGCGGAGCTCATGATGGGCCTGATGACAAGACCCGCCAGGCAGATGACCCAGGGCCCTCCATTATGACCTATGACACCTAGTGGCCACAGGATTTGAGCACACCCTGGGAAAGCCTACGCAGGCACAGGGGAGCCCCTGGTGCGGACTGCTTCAGGGCATTGGCAGAGCAGGCCAGGTACCTCTTTCCCACTTTCCTGAGGATATCAGTACGCAAGGCATCCCCACTCAGCATCTCTTGCCTCTCTCTGTCTCCCTCTGGATGTGTTCGTTCTCTGAAATCTCTTCCTTCTCCCCCTGAGTCACTTCACACCTTGAAGTGCCCGACAGAGCGCCCAGAGACGAAAGAGCAAAGGGGGAAGGCCTCTGGCTCTACTGGTTGCCCACGGGCAGACAAGATCTGGTAGTCTATCTGGAAGGTCTAGAGAGTAGTGATTGATTGGGGAGCTACCTCACGGGCGGACCCTGGCCAGGTGAAGCTTGCTGACATGTGGCAGCCTCTCCGGAGACTACTAATTCCGCTGGTAACATTGTATGCAAATACCCGGCTGAGAGCGAAGGGCAGAAAACGTTGACACATACCTGCCAGAGGCCTATTCTGGGTCTGAAGAGTCCACCCTGGTCTCCAGCGACTCATCATCTCAGCACACACTTTGCCTGCACACATGGAATCCGCCTCTCTCCACGAATGCCTTCTCCTGCTAGGAAACACAGGATGTCACTCAGCCAAAGGAGAACACAGGCAAAGTCAACTGAAGCCCGCGTTTTCAAGGTTTTGCCCTCTGCTGGTCCACAGCCTCCGGTGGCACACTGCATGTGCGTCACTTCTCCGAAGACAAGGCCGAAATCCGGGCATCCAGGGCCCTAGCAGTCCAGAGTCTGCGGATGGCGGCACGTGGATCACCTCTTTGCCACGTACAGGAGGGAGGCCTGGGCCCTGGACTGGCTCCGCTAGAGCTCCACGACCTCAGCTATTTTCCCTGACCTTTGGCCCGTGCCCTCGTGAGTATGTGATCTCTAGTTACACTTCAGCTCCGACCACTCTGAGTCGGCCACCTGCGGATACCTGAGCTTGGACATCAACATCTATCACTGTCTGCAGTGTCACAGGTCACTAGGAGTCTAGGCTCAGGCTGACCTTGGCTGTCTTCTGCCCAGGCAAGGAGCCTAATCCTTCAGAGGAAATGAGGACACGTGGTCACTGGCCGACATCCTTTCTTTCATCTACACAGCGGTCTAGACGAGGGGAAAGAGGCCAGGTAGGCCAGGTGACGGCTGAGTACGGGGCCTAAGGCTTCTTTCTCAATCACCATGGAGACAGCCACCGGAAGGCTGGGCGAAACTTCTGACGAGGACGGGTCACGAACTCTGAGCCAATAGGAGAGGTCCAGCCTAAAAGGCCAGTTCCGCACAGGCCTCCATTTTACCCATGGACACACAACGGCCCCTTCTGTCCTTGGCCACAAAATCGAGGGCACCCAGGGAATAACTTCACAGTAGGCAACCCCTGATATGGACAGTTTCGACATACTGGGACAGCAGGCAGGTACCTCTTTTCCACTTACGCTAGGATATCAGTAGGCAAGGCGCCCTCCCTCAGCATCTATGGCCCCTCCTTGTACGTGTTCATTCAGAGAAATCCCTCCGGTCCACCCCTGAGACACCTCACAACTACGAGGGGCCTGAGAGAGAGCCTGGAGATGAAACATGGGAGGCTTCCGACTCTACCGCGTCCCCGTGGGTAGAGAATAGCAGTTAGTCTCTCTGGAAGGTCTTAGCTTCTGTTGACTGACATGGGCAATACGGTAGGGGCGGACCCTGGCCAGGTGGAGCTTGTGGGCAGATGCAACCTCTGGGGGAAGAATAATTCTGCTGCTGCTTTGTATGCTGGAAACCTCCCCACGCCAGGTGGGATGGGCAGAGAACATGGACCCACACCTGCCAGGGGCCTTTCCTGGGACTGAAGATCCCAACCTGCTCTCAACCTTGTCACCTTCTCAGCACATACTTTCCTGCACACATAACCCTGCCTTTCTCCGTCACTGCCTGATCCTACTAGGAAAAAAGCATGCCGCTCAAAAGACCGATGTCAGGGAAATCGAGGAGACACCGCCGTTCTCCAAACTTTTGCTGTCTACATATCCCCGCCTCCGGTGGAAGGCTGCGTATGTGGCCGGGCTGCGAAGGCAAGGCCAAAATCCTGGCATCCTGGGCCCCAGCAATCCAATGGTTTATGGACGTGGGGACCCGGATGACATGTTTCCCACATACAGGAGGAATCCTTGGGCCCTTCACTGGCTCGCCATTCAGCTCCACGACGTCCGCTACTGGCCCTGGCCTTTGGCCGGTACCCCATTGCACGTGTGCTCCGGAGCGATGTTTCTCCACCCATCACTATCATTCTGCCACCAGGGGATATGTGAGTGTGGGAGTCACCATTTGTCACTGGCAGCAGTGTCACAAGTCACTAGACTTCCAGGTACCAGCTGACCTAGGCTGCCTTCTGCCCCAGGCAAGGTCCCGAATCCTTTATCCCAGATGCTGACACCTGGGCACTGGCGGACACTCATTTTGATCAACACAGAGGTCTGAGTGAGGGTCAGCAGGCCAGCTAGGTGAAGTGAAGGCCAGGTGGGCGGGACCAAGGCTCCTTTGCCATCACCATGGAGACAGTCCCACCACCGGAAGAGTGGGCGGAGCTCATGATGGGCCTGATGACAAGACCCGCCAGGCAGATGACCCAGGGCCCTCCATTATGACCTATGACACCTAGTGGCCACAGGATTTGAGCACACCCTGGGAAAGCCTACGCAGGCACGGGGAGCCCCTGGTGTCGACTGCTTCAGGGCATTGGCAGAGCAGGCCAGGTACCTCTTTCCCACTTTCCTGAGGATATCAGTACGCAAGGCATCCCCACTCAGCATCTCTTGCCTCTCTCTGTCTCCCTCTGGATGTGTTCGTTCTCTGAAATCTCTTCCTTCTCCCCCTGAGTCACTTCACACCTTGAAGTGCCCGACAGAGCGCCCAGAGACGAAAGAGCAAAGGGGGAAGGCCTCTGGCTCTACTGGTTGCCCACGGGCAGACAAGGTCTGGTAGTCTATCTGGAAGGTCTAGAGAGTAGTGATTGATTGGGGAGCTACCTCACGGGCGCACCCTGGCCAGGTGAAGCTTGCTGACATGTGGCAGCCTCTCCGGAGACTACTAATTCCGCTGGTAACATTGTATGCAAATACCCGGCTGAGAGCGAAGGGCAGAAAACGTTGACACATACCTGCCAGAGGCCTATTCTGGGTCTGAAGAGTCCACCCTGGTCTCCAGCGACTCATCATCTCAGCACACACTTTGCCTGCACACATGGAATCCGCCTCTCTCCACGAATGCCTTCTCCTGCTAGGAAACACAGGATGTCACTCAGCCAAAGGAGAGCACAGGCAAAGTCAACTGAAGCCCGCGTTTTCAAGGTTTTGCCCTCTGCTGGTCCACAGCCTCCGGTGGCACACTGCATGTGCGTCACTTCTCCGAAGACAAGGCCGAAATCCGGGCATCCAGGGCCCTAGCAGTCCAGAGTCTGCGGATGGCGGCACGTGGATCACCTCTTTGCCACGTACAGGAGGGAGGCCTGGGCCCTGGACTGGCTCCGCTAGAGCTCCACGACCTCAGCTATTTTCCCTGACCTTTGGCCCGTGCCCTCGTGAGTGTGTGATCTCTAGTTACACTTCAGCTCCGACCACTCTGAGTCGGCCACCTGCGGATACCTGAGCGTGGACATCAACATCTATCACTGTCTGCAGTGTCACAGGTCACTAGGAGTCTAGGCTCAGGCTGACCTTGGCTGTCTTCTGCCCAGGCAAGGAGCCTAATCCTTCAGAGGAAATGAGGACACGTGGTCACTGGCCGACATCCTTTCTTTCATCTACACAGCGGTCTAGACGAGGGGAAAGAGGCCAGGTAGGCCAGTTGAAGGCTGAGTACGGGGCCTAAGGCTTCTTTCTCAATCACCATGGAGACAGCCACCGGAAGGCTGGGCGGAACTTCTGACGAGGACGGGTCACGAACTCTGAGCCAATAGGAGAGGTCCAGCCTAACAGGCCAGTTCCGCACAGGCCTCCATTTTACCCATGGACACACAACGGCCCCTTCTGTCCTTGGCCACAAAATCGAGGGCACCCAGGGAATAACTTCACAGTAGGCAACCCCTGATGTGGACAGGTTCGACATACTGGGACAGCAGGCAGGTACCTCTTTTCCACTTACGCTAGGATATCAGTAGGCAAGGCGCCCTCCCTCAGCATCTATGGCCCCTCCTTGTACGTGTTCATTCAGAGAAATCCCTCCGGTCCACCCCTGAGACACCTCACAACTACGAGGGGCCTGAGAGAGAGCCTGGAGATGAAACATGGGAGGCTTCCGACTCTACCGCGTCCCCGTGGGTAGAGAATAGCAGTTAGTCTCTCTGGAAGGTCTTAGCTTCTGTTGACTGACATGGGCAATACGGTAGGGGCGGACCCTGGCCAGGTGGAGCTTGTGGGCAGATGCAACCTCTGGGGGAAGAATAATTCTGCTGCTGCTTTGTATGCTGGAAACCTCCCCACGCCAGGTGGGATGGGCAGAGAACATGGACCCACACCTGCCAGGGGCCTTTCCTGGGACTGAAGATCCCAACCTGCTCTCAACCTTGTCACCTTCTCAGCACATACTTTCCTGCACACATAACCCTGCCTTTCTCCGTCACTGCCTGATCCTACTAGGAAAAAAGCATGCCGCTCAAAAGACCGATGTCAGGGAAATCGAGGAGACACCGCCGTTCTCCAAACTTTTGCTGTCTACATATCCCCGCCTCCGGTGGAAGGCTGCGTATGTGGCCGGGCTGCGAAGGCAAGGCCAAAATCCTGGCATCCTGGGCCCCAGCAATCCAATGGTTTATGGACGTGGGGACCCGGATGACATGTTTCCCACATACAGGAGGAATCCTTGGGCCCTTCACTGGCTCGCCATTCAGCTCCACGACGTCCGCTACTGGCCCTGGCCTTTGGCCGGTACCCCATTGCACGTGTGCTCCGGAGCGATGTTTCTCCACCCATCACTATCATTCTGCCACCAGGGGATATGTGAGTGTGGGAGTCACCATTTGTCACTGGCAGCAGTGTCACAAGTCACTAGACTTCCAGGTACCAGCTGACCTAGGCTGCCTTCTGCCCCAGGCAAGGTCCCGAATCCTTTATCCCAGATGCTGACACCTGGGCACTGGCGGACACTCATTTTGATCAACACAGAGGTCTGAGTGAGGGTCAGCAGGCCAGCTAGGTGAAGTGAAGGCCAGGTGGGCGGGACCAAGGCTCCTTTGCCATCACCATGGAGACAGTCCCACCACCGGAAGAGTGGGCGGAGCTCATGATGGGCCTGATGACAAGACCCGCCAGGCAGATGACCCAGGGCCCTCCATTATGACCTATGACACCTAGTGGCCACAGGATTTGAGCACACCCTGGGAAAGCCTACGCAGGCACGGGGAGCCCCTGGTGTCGACTGCTTCAGGGCATTGGCAGAGCAGGCCAGGTACCTCTTTCCCACTTTCCTGAGGATATCAGTACGCAAGGCATCCCCACTCAGCATCTCTTGCCTCTCTCTGTCTCCCTCTGGATGTGTTCGTTCTCTGAAATCTCTTCCTTCTCCCCCTGAGTCACTTCACACCTTGAAGTGCCCGACAGAGCGCCCAGAGACGAAAGAGCAAAGGGGGAAGGCCTCTGGCTCTACTGGTTGCCCACGGGCAGACAAGGTCTGGTAGTCTATCTGGAAGGTCTAGAGAGTAGTGATTGATTGGGGAGCTACCTCACGGGCGCACCCTGGCCAGGTGAAGCTTGCTGACATGTGGCAGCCTCTCCGGAGACTACTAATTCCGCTGGTAACATTGTATGCAAATACCCGGCTGAGAGCGAAGGGCAGAAAACGTTGACACATACCTGCCAGAGGCCTATTCTGGGTCTGAAGAGTCCACCCTGGTCTCCAGCGACTCATCATCTCAGCACACACTTTGCCTGCACACATGGAATCCGCCTCTCTCCACGAATGCCTTCTCCTGCTAGGAAACACAGGATGTCACTCAGCCAAAGGAGAGCACAGGCAAAGTCAACTGAAGCCCGCGTTTTCAAGATTTTGCCCTCTGCTGGTCCACAGCCTCCGGTGGCACACTGCATGTGCGTCACTTCTCCGAAGACAAGGCCGAAATCCAGGCATCCAGGGCCCCAGCAGTCCAGAGTCTGCGGATGGCGGGACGTGGATCACCTCTTTGCCACGTACAGGAGGGAGGCCTGGGCCCTAGACTGGCTCCGCTAGAGCTCCACGACCTCAGCTATTTTCCCTGACCTTTGGCCCGTGCCCTCGTGAGTGTGTGATCTCTAGTTACACTTCAGCTCCGACCACTCTGAGTCGGCCACCTGCAGATACCTGAGCGTGGACATCAACATCTATCACTGTCTGCAGTGTCACAGGTCACTAGGAGTCTAGGCTCAGGCTGACCTTGGCTGTCTTCTGCCCAGGCAAGGAGCCTAATCCTTCAGAGGAAATGAGGACACGTGGTCACTGGCCGACATCCTTTCTTTCATCTACACAGCGGTCTAGACGAGGGGAAAGAGGCCAGGTAGGCCAGGTGACGGCTGAGTACGGGGCCTAAGGCTTCTTTCTCAATCACCATGGAGACAGCCACCGGAAGGCTGGGCGAAACTTCTGACGAGGACGGGTCACGAACTCTGAGCCAATAGGAGAGGTCCAGCCTAAAAGGCCAGTTCCGCACAGGCCTCCATTTTACCCATGGACACACAACGGCCCCTTCTGTCCTTGGCCACAAAATCGAGGGCACCCAGGGAATAACTTCACAGTAGGCAACCCCTGATATGGACAGTTTCGACATACTGGGACAGCAGGCAGGTACCTCTTTTCCACTTACGCTAGGATATCAGTAGGCAAGGCGCCCTCCCTCAGCATCTATGGCCCCTCCTTGTACGTGTTCATTCAGAGAAATCCCTCCGGTCCACCCCTGAGACACCTCACAACTACGAGGGGCCTGAGAGAGAGCCTGGAGATGAAACATGGGAGGCTTCCGACTCTACCGCGTCCCCGTGGGTAGAGAATAGCAGTTAGTCTCTCTGGAAGGTCTTAGCTTCTGTTGACTGACATGGGCAATACGGTAGGGGCGGACCCTGGCCAGGTGGAGCTTGTGGGCAGATGCAACCTCTGGGGGAAGAATAATTCTGCTGCTGCTTTGTATGCTGGAAACCTCCCCACGCCAGGTGGGATGGGCAGAGAACATGGACCCACACCTGCCAGGGGCCTTTCCTGGGACTGAAGATCCCAACCTGCTCTCAACCTTGTCACCTTCTCAGCACATACTTTCCTGCACACATAACCCTGCCTTTCTCCGTCACTGCCTGATCCTACTAGGAAAAAAGCATGCCGCTCAAAAGACCGATGTCAGGGAAATCGAGGAGACACCGCCGTTCTCCAAACTTTTGCTGTCTACATATCCCCGCCTCCGGTGGAAGGCTGCGTATGTGGCCGGGCTGCGAAGGCAAGGCCAAAATCCTGGCATCCTGGGCCCCAGCAATCCAATGGTTTATGGACGTGGGGACCCGGATGACATGTTTCCCACATACAGGAGGAATCCTTGGGCCCTTCACTGGCTCGCCATTCAGCTCCACAACGTCCGCTACTGGCCCTGGCCTTTGGCCGGTACCCCATTGCACGTGTGCTCCGGAGCGATGTTTCTCCACCCATCACTATCATTCTGCCACCAGGGGATATGTGAGTGTGGGAGTCACCATTTGTCACTGGCAGCAGTGTCACAAGTCACTAGACTTCCAGGTACCAGCTGACCTAGGCTGCCTTCTGCCCCAGGCAAGGTCCCGAATCCTTTATCCCAGATGCTGACACCTGGGCACTGGCGGACACTCATTTTGATCAACACAGAGGTCTGAGTGAGGGTCAGCAGGCCAGCTAGGTGAAGTGAAGGCCAGGTGGGCGGGACCAAGGCTCCTTTGCCATCACCATGGAGACAGTCCCACCACCGGAAGAGTGGGCGGAGCTCATGATGGGCCTGATGACAAGACCCGCCAGGCAGATGACCCAGGGCCCTCCATTATGACCTATGACACCTAGTGGCCACAGGATTTGAGCACACCCTGGGAAAGCCTACGCAGGCACGGGGAGCCCCTGGTGTCGACTGCTTCAGGGCATTGGCAGAGCAGGCCAGGTACCTCTTTCCCACTTTCCTGAGGATATCAGTACGCAAGGCATCCCCACTCAGCATCTCTTGCCTCTCTCTGTCTCCCTCTGGATGTGTTCGTTCTCTGAAATCTCTTCCTTCTCCCCCTGAGTCACTTCACACCTTGAAGTGCCCGACAGAGCGCCCAGAGACGAAAGAGCAAAGGGGGAAGGCCTCTGGCTCTACTGGTTGCCCACGGGCAGACAAGGTCTGGTAGTCTATCTGGAAGGTCTAGAGAGTAGTGATTGATTGGGGAGCTACCTCACGGGCGCACCCTGGCCAGGTGAAGCTTGCTGACATGTGGCAGCCTCTCCGGAGACTACTAATTCCGCTGGTAACATTGTATGCAAATACCCGGCTGAGAGCGAAGGGCAGAAAACGTTGACACATACCTGCCAGAGGCCTATTCTGGGTCTGAAGAGTCCACCCTGGTCTCCAGCGACTCATCATCTCAGCACACACTTTGCCTGCACACATGGAATCCGCCTCTCTCCACGAATGCCTTCTCCTGCTAGGAAACACAGGATGTCACTCAGCCAAAGGAGAGCACAGGCAAAGTCAACTGAAGCCCGCGTTTTCAAGATTTTGCCCTCTGCTGGTCCACAGCCTCCGGTGGCACACTGCATGTGCGTCACTTCTCCGAAGACAAGGCCGAAATCCAGGCATCCAGGGCCCCAGCAGTCCAGAGTCTGCGGATGGCGGGACGTGGATCACCTCTTTGCCACGTACAGGAGGGAGGCCTGGGCCCTAGACTGGCTCCGCTAGAGCTCCACGACCTCAGCTATTTTCCCTGACCTTTGGCCCGTGCCCTCGTGAGTGTGTGATCTCTAGTTACACTTCAGCTCCGACCACTCTGAGTCGGCCACCTGCAGATACCTGAGCGTGGACATCAACATCTATCACTGTCTGCAGTGTCACAGGTCACTAGGAGTCTAGGCTCAGGCTGACCTTGGCTGTCTTCTGCCCAGGCAAGGAGCCTAATCCTTCAGAGGAAATGAGGACACGTGGTCACTGGCCGACATCCTTTCTTTCATCTACACAGCGGTCTAGACGAGGGGAAAGAGGCCAGGTAGGCCAGGTGACGGCTGAGTACGGGGCCTAAGGCTTCTTTCTCAATCACCATGGAGACAGCCACCGGAAGGCTGGGCGAAACTTCTGACGAGGACGGGTCACGAACTCTGAGCCAATAGGAGAGGTCCAGCCTAACAGGCCAGTTCCGCACAGGCCTCCATTTTACCCATGGACACACAACGGCCCCTTCTGTCCTTGGCCACAAAATCGAGGGCACCCAGGGAATAACTTCACAGTAGGCAACCCCTGATATGGACAGGTTCGACATACTGGGACAGCAGGCAGGTACCTCTTTTCCACTTACGCTAGGATATCAGTAGGCAAGGCGCCCTCCCTCAGCATCTATGGCCCCTCCTTGTACGTGTTCATTCAGAGAAATCCCTCCGGTCCACCCCTGAGACACCTCACAACTACGAGGGGCCTGAGAGAGAGCCTGGAGATGAAACATGGGAGGCTTCCGACTCTACCGCGTTCCCGTGGGTAGAGAATAGCAGTTAGTCTCTCTGGAAGGTCTTAGCTTCTGTTGACTGACATGGGCAATACGGTAGGGGCGGACCCTGGCCAGGTGGAGCTTGTGGGCAGATGCAACCTCTGGGGGAAGAATAATTCCGCTGCTGCTTTGTATGCTGGAAACCTCCCCACGCCAGCTGGGATGGGCAGAGAACATGGACCCACACCTGCCAGGGGCCTTTCCTGGGACTGAAGATCCCAACCTGCTCTCAACCTTGTCACCTTCTCAGCACATACTTTCCTGCACACATAATCCTGCCTTTCTCCGTCACTGCCTGATCCTACTAGGAAAAAAGCATGCCGCTCAAAGAGGCCGATGTCAGGGAAATCGAGGAGACACTGCCGTTTTCCAAACTTTTGCTGTTTATATATCCCCGCCTCCGGTGGAAGGCTGCGTATGTGGCCGGGCTGCGAAGGCAAGGCCGAAATCCTGGCATCCTGGGCCCCAGCAATCCAAAGGTTTATGGACGTGGGGACCCCGATGACATGTTTCCCACATACAGGAGGAATCCTTGGGCCCTTCACTGGCTCGCCATTCAGCTCCACGACGACCACTACTGGCCCTGGCCTTTGGCCGGTGCCCCATTGCACGTGTGCTCCGGAGCGATGTTTCTCCACCCATCACTATCATTCTGCCACCAGGGGATATGTGAGTGTGGGAGTCACCATTTGTCACTGGCAGCAGTGTCACAAGTCACTAGACTTCCAGGTACCAGCTGACCTAGGCTGCCTTCTGCCCCAGGCAAGGTCCCGAATCCTTTATCCCAGATGCTGACACCTGGGCACTGGCGGACATTCATTTTGATCAACACAGAGGTCTGAGTGAGGGTCAGCAGGCCAGCTAGGTGAAGTGAAGGCCAGGTGGGCGGGACCAAGGCTCCTTTGCCATCACCATGGAGACAGTCCCACCACCGGAAGAGTGGGCGGAGCTCATGATGGGCCTGATGACAAGACCCGCCAGGCAGATGACCCAGGGCCCTGCATTATGACCTATGACACCTAGTGGCCACAGGATTTGAGCACACCCTGGGAAAGCCTACGCAGGCACAGGGGAGCCCCTGGTGCGGACTGCTTCAGGGCATTGGCAGAGCAGGCCAGGTACCTCTTTCCCACTTTCCTGAGGATATCAGTACGCAAGGCATCCCCACTCAGCATCTCTTGCCTCTCTCTGTCTCCCTCTGGACTTGTTCGTTCTCTGAAATCTCTTCCCTCTCCCCCTGAGTGACTTCGCACCTTGGAGTGCCTGACAGAGTGCCCAGAGACGAAAGAGCAAAGGGGGAAGGCCTCTGGCTCTACTGGTTGCCCACGGGCAGACAAGATCTGGTAGTCTATCTGGAAGGTCTAGAGAGTAGTGATTGATTGGGGAGCTACCTCACGGGCGGACCCTGGCCAGGTGAAGCTTGCTGACATGTGGCAGCCTCTCCGGAGACTACTAATTCCGCTGGTAACATTGTATGCAAATACCCGGCTGAGTGCGAAGGGCAGAAAACATTGACACATACCTGCCAGAGGCCTATTCTGGGTCTGAAGAGTCCACCCTGGTCTCCAGCGACTCATCATCTCAGCACACACTTTGCCTGCACACATGGAATCCGCCTCTCTCCACGAATGCCTTCTCGTGCTAGGAAACACAGGATGTCACTCAGCCAAAGGAGAGCACAGGCAAAGTCAACTGAAGCCCGCGTTTTCAAGATTTTGCCCTCTGCTGGTCCACAGCCTCCGGTGGCACACTGCATGTGCGTCACTTCTCCGAAGACAAGGCCGAAATCCGGGCATCCAGGGCCCTAGCAGTCCAGAGTCTGCGGATGGTGGCACGTGGATCACCTCTTTGCCACGTACAGGAGGGAGGCCTGGGCCCTAGACTGGCTCCGCTAGAGCTCCACGACCTCAGCTATTTTCCCTGACCTTTGGCCCGTGCCCTCGTGAGTGTGTGATCTCTAGTTACACTTCAGCTCCGACCACTCTGAGTCGGCCACCTGCGGATACCTGAGCGTGGACATCAACATCTATCACTGTCTGCAGTGTCACAGGTCACTAGGAGTCTAGGCTCAGGCTGACCTTGGCTGTCTTCTGCCCAGGCAAGGAGCTTAATCCTTCAGAGGAAATGAGGACACGTGGTCACTGGCCGACATCCTTTCTTTCATCTACACAGCGGTCTAGACGAGGGGAAAGAGGCCAGGTAGTCCAGGTGAAGGCTGAGTGCGGGGCCTAAGGCTTCTTTCTCAATCACCATGGAGACAGCCACCGGAAGGCTGGGCGGAACTTCTGACGAGGACGGGTCACGAACTCTGAGCCAATAGGAGAGGTCCAGCCTAACGGGCCAGTTCCGCACAGGCCTCCATTTTACCCATGGACACACAACGGCCCCTTCTGTCCTTGGCCACAAAATCGAGGGCACCCAGGGAATAACTTCACAGTAGGCAACCCCTGATGTGGACAGGTTCGACATACTGGGACAGCAGGCAGGTACCTCTTTTCCACTTATGCTAGGATATCAGTAGGCAAGGCGCCCTCCCTCAGCATCTATGGCCCCTCCTTGTACGTGTTCATTCAGAGAAATCCCTCCGGTCTACCCCTGAGACACCTCACAACTACGAGGGGCCTGAGAGAGAGCCTGGAGATGAAACAGGGGAGGTTTCTGACTCTCCCGTGTCCCCGTGGGTAGAGAATAGCAGTTAGTCTGGCTGGAAAGTGTTACCTTCTGTTGACTGACATGGGCAATACGGTAGGGGCGGACCCTGGCCAGGTGGAGCTTGTGGGCAGATGCAACCTCTGGGGGATGAATAATTCCGCTGCTGCTTTGTATGGTGGAAACCTCCCCACGCCAGGTGGGATGGGCAGAGAACATGGACCCGCACCTGCCAGGGGCCTTTCCTGGGACTGAAGGTCCCAACCTGCTCTCGGCCTTGTCACCTTCTCAGCACATACCTTTCCTGCACACATAATCCTGCCTTTCTCCGTCACTGCCTGATCCTACTAGGAAAAAAGTTTGCCGCTCAAAGAGGCCGATGTCAGGGAAATCGAGGAGACACTGCCGTTCTCCAAACTTTTGCTGTCTACATATCCCCGCCTCCGGTGGAAGGCTGCGTATGTGGCCGGGCTGCGAAGGCAAGGCCGAAATCCTGGCATCCTGGGCCCCAGCAATCCAAAGGTTTATGGACGTGGGGACCCCGATGACATGTTTCCCACATACAGGAGGAATCCTTGGGCCCTTCACTGGCTCGCCATTCAGCTCCACGACGACCACTACTGGCCCTGGCCTTTGGCCGGTGCCCCATTGCACGTGTGCTCCGGAGCGATGTTTCTCCACCCATCACTATCATTCTGCCACCAGGGGATATGTGAGTGTGGGAGTCACCATTTGTCACTGGCAGCAGTGTCACAAGTCACTAGACTTCCAGGTACCAGCTGACCTAGGCTGCCTTCTGCCCCAGGCAAGGTCCCGAATCCTTTATCCCAGATGCTGACACCTGGGCACTTGCGGACATTCATTTTGATCAACACAGAGGTCTGAGTGAGGGTCAGCAGGCCAGCTAGGTGAAGTGAAGGCCAGGTGGGCGGGACCAAGGCTCCTTTGCCAACACCATGGAGACAGTCCCACCACCGGAAGAGTGGGCGGAGCTCATGATGGGCCTGATGACAAGACCCGCCAGGCAGATGACACAGGGCCCTCCATTATGACCTATGACACCTAGTGGCCACAGGATTTGAGCACACCCTGGGAAAGCCTAAGCAGGCACAGGGGAGCCCCTGGTGTCGACTGCTTCAGGGCATTGGCAGAGCAGGTCAGGTACCTCTTTCCCACTTTCCTGAGGAGATCAGTACGCAAGGAATCCCCACTCAGCATCTCTTGCCTCTCTCTGTCTGTCTCTGGACGTGTTCGTTCTCTGAAATCTCTTCCTTCTCCCCCTGAGTCACTTCACACCTTGAAGTGCCCGACAGAGCGCCCAGAGACTAAAGAGCAAAGGGGGAAGGCCTCTGGCTCTACTGGTTGCCCACGGGCAGACAAGGTCTGGTAGTCTATCTGGAAGGTCTAGAGAGTAGTGATTGATTGGGGAGCTACCTCACGGGCGGACCCTGGCCAGGTGAAGCTTGCTGACATGTGGCAGCCTCTCCGGAGACTACTAATTCCGCTGGTAACATTGTATGCAAATACCCGGCTGAGAGCGAAGGGCAGAAAACGTTGACACATACCTGCCAGAGGCCTATTCTGGGTCTGAAGAGTCCACCCTGGTCTCCAGCGACTCACCATCTCAGCACACACTTTGCCTGCACACATGGAATCCGCCTCTCTCCACGAATGCCTTCTCCTGCTAGGAAACACAGGATGTCACTCAGCCAAAGGAGAGCACAGGCAAAGTCAACTGAAGCCCGCGTTTTCAAGATTTTGCCCTCTGCTGGTCCACAGCCTCCGGTGGCACACTGCATGTTCGTCACTTCTCCAAAGACAAGGCCGAAATCCGGGCATCCAGGGCCCCAGCAGTCCAGAGTCTGCGGATGGCGGCACGTGGATCACCTCTTTGCCACGTACAGGAGGGAGGCCTGGGCCCTAGACTGGCTCCGCTAGAGCTCCACGACCTCAGCTATTTTCCCTGACCTTTGGCCCGTGCCCTCGTGAGTGTGTGATCTCTAGTTACACTTCAGCTCCGACCACTCTGAGTCGGCCACCTGCGGATACCTGAGCGTGGACATCAACATCTATCACTGTCTGCAGTGTCACAGGTCACTAGGAGTCTAGGCTCAGGCTGACCTTGGCTGTCTTCTGCCCAGGCAAGGAGCCTAATCCTTCAGAGGAAATGAGGACACGTGGTCACTGGCCGACATCCTTTCTTTCATCTACACAGCGGTCTAGACGAGGGGAAAGAGGCCAGGTAGGCCAGGTGAAGGCTGAGTACGGGGCCTAAGGCTTCTTTCTCAATCACCATGGAGATAGCCACCGGAAGGCTGGGCGGAACTTCTGACGAGGACGGGTCACGAACTCTGAGCCAATAGGAGAGGTCCAGCCTAACAGGCCAGTTCCGCACAGGCCTCCATTTTACCCATGGACACACAACGGCCCCTTCTGTCCTTGGCCACAAAATCGAGGGCACCCAATGAATAACTTCACAGTAGGCAACCCCTGATGTGGACAGCTTCGACATACTGGGACAGCAGGCAGGTACCTCTTTTCCACTTACGCTAGGATATCAGTAGGCAAGGCGCCCTCCCTCAGCATCTATGGCCCCTCCTCGTATGTGTTCATTCAGAGATATCCCTCCGGTCTACCCCTGAGACACTTCACAACTACGAGGGGCCTGAGAGAGAGCCTGGAGATGAAACAGGGGAGGCTTCCGACTCTACCGCGTCCCCGTGGGTAGAGAATAGCAGTTAGTCTGGCTGGAAAGTGTTATCTTCTGTTGACTGACATGGGCAATACGGTAGGGGCGGACCCTGGCCAGGTGGAGCTTGTGGGCAGATGCAACCTCTGGGGGAAGAATAATTCCGCTGCTGCTTTGTATGCTGGAAACCTCCCCACGCCAGGTGGGATGGGCAGAGAACATGGACCCGCACCTGCCAGGGGCCTTTCCTGGGACTGAAGGTCCCAACCTGCTCTCGGCCTTGTCACCTTCTCAGCACATACCTTTCCTGCACACATAATCCTGCCTTTCTCCGTCACTGCCTGATCCTACTAGGAAAAAAGCATGCCGCTCAAAGAGGCCGATGTCAGGGAAATCGAGGAGACACTGCCGTTTTCCAAACTTTTGCTGTTTATATATCCCCGCCTCCGGTGGAAGGCTGCGTATGTGGCCGGGCTGCGAAGGCAAGGCCGAAATCCTGGCATCCTGGGCCCCAGCAATCCAAAGGTTTATGGACGTGGGGACCCCGATGACATGTTTCCCACATACAGGAGGAATCCTTGGGCCCTTCACTGGCTCGCCATTCAGCTCCACGACGACCACTACTGGCCCTGGCCTTTGGCCGGTGCCCCATTGCACGTGTGCTCCGGAGCGATGTTTCTCCACCCATCACTATCATTCTGCCACCAGGGGATATGTGAGTGTGGGAGTCACCATTTGTCACTGGCAGCAGTGTCACAAGTCACTAGACTTCCAGGTACCAGCTGACCTAGGCTGCCTTCTGCCCCAGGCAAGGTCCCGAATCCTTTATCCCAGATGCTGACACCTGGGCACTGGCGGACATTCATTTTGATCAACACAGAGGTCTGAGTGAGGGTCAGCAGGCCAGCTAGGTGAAGTGAAGGCCAGGTGGGCGGGACCAAGGCTCCTTTGCCATCACCATGGAGACAGTCCCACCACCGGAAGAGTGGGCGGAGCTCATGATGGGCCTGATGACAAGACCCGCCAGGCAGATGACCCAGGGCCCTGCATTATGACCTATGACACCTAGTGGCCACAGGATTTGAGCACACCCTGGGAAAGCCTACGCAGGCACAGGGGAGCCCCTGGTGCGGACTGCTTCAGGGCATTGGCAGAGCAGGCCAGGTACCTCTTTCCCACTTTCCTGAGGATATCAGTACGCAAGGCATCCCCACTCAGCATCTCTTGCCTCTCTCTGTCTCCCTCTGGACTTGTTCGTTCTCTGAAATCTCTTCCCTCTCCCCCTGAGTGACTTCGCACCTTGGAGTGCCTGACAGAGTGCCCAGAGACGAAAGAGCAAAGGGGGAAGGCCTCTGGCTCTACTGGTTGCCCACGGGCAGACAAGATCTGGTAGTCTATCTGGAAGGTCTAGAGAGTAGTGATTGATTGGGGAGCTACCTCACGGGCGGACCCTGGCCAGGTGAAGCTTGCTGACATGTGGCAGCCTCTCCGGAGACTACTAATTCCGCTGGTAACATTGTATGCAAATACCCGGCTGAGTGCGAAGGGCAGAAAACATTGACACATACCTGCCAGAGGCCTATTCTGGGTCTGAAGAGTCCACCCTGGTCTCCAGCGACTCATCATCTCAGCACACACTTTGCCTGCACACATGGAATCCGCCTCTCTCCACGAATGCCTTCTCCTGCTAGGAAACACAGGATGTCACTCAGCCAAAGGAGAGCACAGGCAAAGTCAACTGAAGCCCGCGTTTTCAAGATTTTGCCCTCTGCTGGTCCACAGCCTCCGGTGGCACACTGCATGTGCGTCACTTCTCCGAAGACAAGGCCGAAATCCGGGCATCCAGGGCCCTAGCAGTCCAGAGTCTGCGGATGGTGGCACGTGGATCACCTCTTTGCCACGTACAGGAGGGAGGCCTGGGCCCTAGACTGGCTCCGCTAGAGCTCCACGACCTCAGCTATTTTCCCTGACCTTTGGCCCGTGCCCTCGTGAGTGTGTGATCTCTAGTTACACTTCAGCTCCGACCACTCTGAGTCGGCCACCTGCGGATACCTGAGCGTGGACATCAACATCTATCACTGTCTGCAGTGTCACAGGTCACTAGGAGTCTAGGCTCAGGCTGACCTTGGCTGTCTTCTGCCCAGGCAAGGAGCCTAATCCTTCAGAGGAAATGAGGACACGTGGTCACTGGCCGACATCCTTTCTTTCATCTACACAGCGGTCTAGACGAGGGGAAAGAGGCCAGGTAGTCCAGGTGAAGGCTGAGTGCGGGGCCTAAGGCTTCTTTCTCAATCACCATGGAGACAGCCACCGGAAGGCTGGGCGGAACTTCTGACGAGGACGGGTCACGAACTCTGAGCCAATAGGAGAGGTCCAGCCTAACGGGCCAGTTCCGCACAGGCCTCCATTTTACCCATGGACACACAACGGCCCCTTCTGTCCTTGGCCACAAAATCGAGGGCACCCAGGGAATAACTTCACAGTAGGCAACCCCTGATGTGGACAGGTTCGACATACTGGGACAGCAGGCAGGTACCTCTTTTCCACTTACGCTAGGATATCAGTAGGCAAGGCGCCCTCCCTCAGCATCTATGGCCCCTCCTTGTACGTGTTCATTCAGAGAAATCCCTCCGGTCTACCCCTGAGACACCTCACAACTACGAGGGGCCTGAGAGAGAGCCTGGAGATGAAACAGGGGAGGTTTCTGACTCTCCCGTGTCCCCGTGGGTAGAGAATAGCAGTTAGTCTGGCTGGAAAGTGTTACCTTCTGTTGACTGACATGGGCAATACGGTAGGGGCGGACCCTGGCCAGGTGGAGCTTGTGGGCAGATGCAACCTCTGGGGGATGAATAATTCCGCTGCTGCTTTGTATGGTGGAAACCTCCCCACGCCAGGTGGGATGGGCAGAGAACATGGACCCGCACCTGCCAGGGGCCTTTCCTGGGACTGAAGGTCCCAACCTGCTCTCGGCCTTGTCACCTTCTCAGCACATACCTTTCCTGCACACATAATCCTGCCTTTCTCCGTCACTGCCTGATCCTACTAGGAAAAAAGTTTGCCGCTCAAAGAGGCCGATGTCAGGGAAATCGAGGAGACACTGCCGTTCTCCAAACTTTTGCTGTCTACATATCCCCGCCTCCGGTGGAAGGCTGCGTATGTGGCCGGGCTGCGAAGGCAAGGCCGAAATCCTGGCATCCTGGGCCCCAGCAATCCAAAGGTTTATGGACGTGGGGACCCCGATGACATGTTTCCCACATACAGGAGGAATCCTTGGGCCCTTCACTGGCTCGCCATTCAGCTCCACGACGTGCGCTACTGGCCCTGGCCTTTGGCCGGTGCCCCATTGCACGTGTGCTCCGGAGCGATGTTTCTCCACCCATCACTATCATTCTGCCACCAGGGGATATGTGAGTGTGGGAGTCACCATTTGTCACTGGCAGCAGTGTCACAAGTCACTAGACTTCCAGGTACCAGCTGACCTAGGCTGCCTTCTGCCCCAGGCAAGGTCCCGAATCCTTTATCCCAGATGCTGACACCTGGGCACTTGCGGACATTCATTTTGATCAACACAGAGGTCTGAGTGAGGGTCAGCAGGCCAGCTAGGTGAAGTGAAGGCCAGGTGGGCGGGACCAAGGCTCCTTTGCCATCACCATGGAGACAGTCCCACCACCGGAAGAGTGGGCGGAGCTCATGATGGGCCTGATGACAAGACCCGCCAGGCAGATGACACAGGGCCCTCCATTATGACCTATGACACCTAGTGGCCACAGGATTTGAGCACACCCTGGGAAAGCCTAAGCAGGCACAGGGGAGCCCCTGGTGTCGACTGCTTCAGGGCATTGGCAGAGCAGGTCAGGTACCTCTTTCCCACTTTCCTGAGGAGATCAGTACGCAAGGAATCCCCACTCAGCATCTCTTGCCTCTCTCTGTCTGTCTCTGGACGTGTTCGTTCTCTGAAATCTCTTCCTTCTCCCCCTGAGTCACTTCACACCTTGAAGTGCCCGACAGAGCGCCCAGAGACTAAAGAGCAAAGGGGGAAGGCCTCTGGCTCTACTGGTTGCCCACGGGCAGACAAGGTCTGGTAGTCTATCTGGAAGGTCTAGAGAGTAGTGATTGATTGGGGAGCTACCTCACGGGCGGACCCTGGCCAGGTGAAGCTTGCTGACATGTGGCAGCCTCTCCGGAGACTACTAATTCCGCTGGTAACATTGTATGCAAATACCCGGCTGAGAGCGAAGGGCAGAAAACGTTGACACATACCTGCCAGAGGCCTATTCTGGGTCTGAAGAGTCCACCCTGGTCTCCAGCGACTCACCATCTCAGCACACACTTTGCCTGCACACATGGAATCCGCCTCTCTCCACGAATGCCTTCTCCTGCTAGGAAACACAGGATGTCACTCAGCCAAAGGAGAGCACAGGCAAAGTCAACTGAAGCCCGCGTTTTCAAGATTTTGCCCTCTGCTGGTCCACAGCCTCCGGTGGCACACTGCATGTGCGTCACTTCTCCGAAGACAAGGCCGAAATCCGGGCATCCAGGGCCCCAGCAGTCCAGAGTCTGCGGATGGCGGCACGCGGATCACCTCTTTGCCACGTACAGGAGGGAGGCCTGGGCCCTAGACTGGCTCCGCTAGAGCTCCACGACCTCAGCTATTTTCCCTGACCTTTGGCCCGTGCCCTCGTGAGTGTGTGATCTCTAGTTACACTTCAGCTCCGACCACTCTGAGTCGGCCACCTGCGGATACCTGAGCGTGGACATCAACATCTATCACTGTCTGCAGTGTCACAGGTCACTAGGAGTCTAGGCTCAGGCTGACCTTGGCTGTCTTCTGCCCAGGCAAGGAGCCTAATCCTTCAGAGGAAATGAGGACACGTGGTCACTGGCCGACATCCTTTCTTTCATCTACACAGCGGTCTAGACGAGGGGAAAGAGGCCAGGTAGGCCAGGTGAAGGCTGAGTACGGGGCCTAAGGCTTCTTTCTCAATCACCATGGAGATAGCCACCGGAAGGCTGGGCGGAACTTCTGACGAGGACGGGTCACGAACTCTGAGCCAATAGGAGAGGTCCAGCCTAACAGGCCAGTTCCGCACAGGCCTCCATTTTACCCATGGACACACAACGGCCCCTTCTGTCCTTGGCCACAAAATCGAGGGCACCCAATGAATAACTTCACAGTAGGCAACCCCTGATGTGGACAGCTTCGACATACTGGGACAGCAGGCAGGTACCTCTTTTCCACTTACGCTAGGATATCAGTAGGCAAGGCGCCCTCCCTCAGCATCTATGGCCCCTCCTCGTATGTGTTCATTCAGAGATATCCCTCCGGTCTACCCCTGAGACACTTCACAACTACGAGGGGCCTGAGAGAGAGCCTGGAGATGAAACAGGGGAGGCTTCCGACTCTACCGCGTCCCCGTGGGTAGAGAATAGCAGTTAGTCTGGCTGGAAAGTGTTATCTTCTGTTGACTGACATGGGCAATACGGTAGGGGCGGACCCTGGCCAGGTGGAGCTTGTGGGCAGATGCAACCTCTGGGGGAAGAATAATTCCGCTGCTGCTTTGTATGCTGGAAACCTCCCCACGCCAGGTGGGATGGGCAGAGAACATGGACCCGCACCTGCCAGGGGCCTTTCCTGGGACTGAAGGTCCCAACCTGCTCTCGGCCTTGTCACCTTCTCAGCACATACCTTTCCTGCACACATAATCCTGCCTTTCTCCGTCACTGCCTGATCCTACTAGGAAAAAAGCATGCCGCTCAAAGAGGCCGATGTCAGGGAAATCGAGGAGACACTGCCGTTTTCCAAACTTTTGCTGTTTATATATCCCCGCCTCCGGTGGAAGGCTGCGTATGTGGCCGGGCTGCGAAGGCAAGGCCGAAATCCTGGCATCCTGGGCCCCAGCAATCCAAAGGTTTATGGACGTGGGGACCCCGATGACATGTTTCCCACATACAGGAGGAATCCTTGGGCCCTTCACTGGCTCGCCATTCAGCTCCACGACGACCACTACTGGCCCTGGCCTTTGGCCGGTGCCCCATTGCACGTGTGCTCCGGAGCGATGTTTCTCCACCCATCACTATCATTCTGCCACCAGGGGATATGTGAGTGTGGGAGTCACCATTTGTCACTGGCAGCAGTGTCACAAGTCACTAGACTTCCAGGTACCAGCTGACCTAGGCTGCCTTCTGCCCCAGGCAAGGTCCCGAATCCTTTATCCCAGATGCTGACACCTGGGCACTGGCGGACATTCATTTTGATCAACACAGAGGTCTGAGTGAGGGTCAGCAGGCCAGCTAGGTGAAGTGAAGGCCAGGTGGGCGGGACCAAGGCTCCTTTGCCATCACCATGGAGACAGTCCCACCACCGGAAGAGTGGGCGGAGCTCATGATGGGCCTGATGACAAGACCCGCCAGGCAGATGACCCAGGGCCCTGCATTATGACCTATGACACCTAGTGGCCACAGGATTTGAGCACACCCTGGGAAAGCCTACGCAGGCACAGGGGAGCCCCTGGTGCGGACTGCTTCAGGGCATTGGCAGAGCAGGCCAGGTACCTCTTTCCCACTTTCCTGAGGATATCAGTACGCAAGGCATCCCCACTCAGCATCTCTTGCCTCTCTCTGTCTCCCTCTGGACTTGTTCGTTCTCTGAAATCTCTTCCCTCTCCCCCTGAGTGACTTCGCACCTTGGAGTGCCTGACAGAGTGCCCAGAGACGAAAGAGCAAAGGGGGAAGGCCTCTGGCTCTACTGGTTGCCCACGGGCAGACAAGATCTGGTAGTCTATCTGGAAGGTCTAGAGAGTAGTGATTGATTGGGGAGCTACCTCACGGGCGGACCCTGGCCAGGTGAAGCTTGCTGACATGTGGCAGCCTCTCCGGAGACTACTAATTCCGCTGGTAACATTGTATGCAAATACCCGGCTGAGTGCGAAGGGCAGAAAACATTGACACATACCTGCCAGAGGCCTATTCTGGGTCTGAAGAGTCCACCCTGGTCTCCAGCGACTCATCATCTCAGCACACACTTTGCCTGCACACATGGAATCCGCCTCTCTCCACGAATGCCTTCTCCTGCTAGGAAACACAGGATGTCACTCAGCCAAAGGAGAGCACAGGCAAAGTCAACTGAAGCCCGCGTTTTCAAGATTTTGCCCTCTGCTGGTCCACAGCCTCCGGTGGCACACTGCATGTGCGTCACTTCTCCGAAGACAAGGCCGAAATCCGGGCATCCAGGGCCCTAGCAGTCCAGAGTCTGCGGATGGTGGCACGTGGATCACCTCTTTGCCACGTACAGGAGGGAGGCCTGGGCCCTAGACTGGCTCCGCTAGAGCTCCACGACCTCAGCTATTTTCCCTGACCTTTGGCCCGTGCCCTCGTGAGTGTGTGATCTCTAGTTACACTTCAGCTCCGACCACTCTGAGTCGGCCACCTGCGGATACCTGAGCGTGGACATCAACATCTATCACTGTCTGCAGTGTCACAGGTCACTAGGAGTCTAGGCTCAGGCTGACCTTGGCTGTCTTCTGCCCAGGCAAGGAGCCTAATCCTTCAGAGGAAATGAGGACACGTGGTCACTGGCCGACATCCTTTCTTTCATCTACACAGCGGTCTAGACGAGGGGAAAGAGGCCAGGTAGTCCAGGTGAAGGCTGAGTGCGGGGCCTAAGGCTTCTTTCTCAATCACCATGGAGACAGCCACCGGAAGGCTGGGCGGAACTTCTGACGAGGACGGGTCACGAACTCTGAGCCAATAGGAGAGGTCCAGCCTAACGGGCCAGTTCCGCACAGGCCTCCATTTTACCCATGGACACACAACGGCCCCTTCTGTCCTTGGCCACAAAATCGAGGGCACCCAGGGAATAACTTCACAGTAGGCAACCCCTGATGTGGACAGGTTCGACATACTGGGACAGCAGGCAGGTACCTCTTTTCCACTTACGCTAGGATATCAGTAGGCAAGGCGCCCTCCCTCAGCATCTATGGCCCCTCCTTGTACGTGTTCATTCAGAGAAATCCCTCCGGTCTACCCCTGAGACACCTCACAACTACGAGGGGCCTGAGAGAGAGCCTGGAGATGAAACAGGGGAGGTTTCTGACTCTCCCGTGTCCCCGTGGGTAGAGAATAGCAGTTAGTCTGGCTGGAAAGTGTTACCTTCTGTTGACTGACATGGGCAATACGGTAGGGGCGGACCCTGGCCAGGTGGAGCTTGTGGGCAGATGCAACCTCTGGGGGATGAATAATTCCGCTGCTGCTTTGTATGGTGGAAACCTCCCCACGCCAGGTGGGATGGGCAGAGAACATGGACCCGCACCTGCCAGGGGCCTTTCCTGGGACTGAAGGTCCCAACCTGCTCTCGGCCTTGTCACCTTCTCAGCACATACCTTTCCTGCACACATAATCCTGCCTTTCTCCGTCACTGCCTGATCCTACTAGGAAAAAAGTTTGCCGCTCAAAGAGGCCGATGTCAGGGAAATCGAGGAGACACTGCCGTTCTCCAAACTTTTGCTGTCTACATATCCCCGCCTCCGGTGGAAGGCTGCGTATGTGGCCGGGCTGCGAAGGCAAGGCCGAAATCCTGGCATCCTGGGCCCCAGCAATCCAAAGGTTTATGGACGTGGGGACCCCGATGACATGTTTCCCACATACAGGAGGAATCCTTGGGCCCTTCACTGGCTCGCCATTCAGCTCCACGACGTGCGCTACTGGCCCTGGCCTTTGGCCGGTGCCCCATTGCACGTGTGCTCCGGAGCGATGTTTCTCCACCCATCACTATCATTCTGCCACCAGGGGATATGTGAGTGTGGGAGTCACCATTTGTCACTGGCAGCAGTGTCACAAGTCACTAGACTTCCAGGTACCAGCTGACCTAGGCTGCCTTCTGCCCCAGGCAAGGTCCCGAATCCTTTATCCCAGATGCTGACACCTGGGCACTTGCGGACATTCATTTTGATCAACACAGAGGTCTGAGTGAGGGTCAGCAGGCCAGCTAGGTGAAGTGAAGGCCAGGTGGGCGGGACCAAGGCTCCTTTGCCATCACCATGGAGACAGTCCCACCACCGGAAGAGTGGGCGGAGCTCATGATGGGCCTGATGACAAGACCCGCCAGGCAGATGACACAGGGCCCTCCATTATGACCTATGACACCTAGTGGCCACAGGATTTGAGCACACCCTGGGAAAGCCTAAGCAGGCACAGGGGAGCCCCTGGTGTCGACTGCTTCAGGGCATTGGCAGAGCAGGTCAGGTACCTCTTTCCCACTTTCCTGAGGAGATCAGTACGCAAGGAATCCCCACTCAGCATCTCTTGCCTCTCTCTGTCTGTCTCTGGACGTGTTCGTTCTCTGAAATCTCTTCCTTCTCCCCCTGAGTCACTTCACACCTTGAAGTGCCCGACAGAGCGCCCAGAGACTAAAGAGCAAAGGGGGAAGGCCTCTGGCTCTACTGGTTGCCCACGGGCAGACAAGGTCTGGTAGTCTATCTGGAAGGTCTAGAGAGTAGTGATTGATTGGGGAGCTACCTCACGGGCGGACCCTGGCCAGGTGAAGCTTGCTGACATGTGGCAGCCTCTCCGGAGACTACTAATTCCGCTGGTAACATTGTATGCAAATACCCGGCTGAGAGCGAAGGGCAGAAAACGTTGACACATACCTGCCAGAGGCCTATTCTGGGTCTGAAGAGTCCACCCTGGTCTCCAGCGACTCACCATCTCAGCACACACTTTGCCTGCACACATGGAATCCGCCTCTCTCCACGAATGCCTTCTCCTGCTAGGAAACACAGGATGTCACTCAGCCAAAGGAGAGCACAGGCAAAGTCAACTGAAGCCCGCGTTTTCAAGATTTTGCCCTCTGCTGGTCCACAGCCTCCGGTGGCACACTGCATGTGCGTCACTTCTCCGAAGACAAGGCCGAAATCCGGGCATCCAGGGCCCTAGCAGTCCAGAGTCTGCGGATGGCGGCACGCGGATCACCTCTTTGCCACGTACAGGAGGGAGGCCTGGGCCCTAGACTGGCTCCGCTAGAGCTCCACGACCTCAGCTATTTTCCCTGACCTTTGGCCCGTGCCCTCGTGAGTGTGTGATCTCTAGTTACACTTCAGCTCCGACCACTCTGAGTCGGCCACCTGCGGATACCTGAGCGTGGACATCAACATCTATCACTGTCTGCAGTGTCACAGGTCACTAGGAGTCTAGGCTCAGGCTGACCTTGGCTGTCTTCTGCCCAGGCAAGGAGCCTAATCCTTCAGAGGAAATGAGGACACGTGGTCACTGGCCGACATCCTTTCTTTCATCTACACAGCGGTCTAGACGAGGGGAAAGAGGCCAGGTAGGCCAGGTGAAGGCTGAGTACGGGGCCTAAGGCTTCTTTCTCAATCACCATGGAGATAGCCACCGGAAGGCTGGGCGGAACTTCTGACGAGGACGGGTCACGAACTCTGAGCCAATAGGAGAGGTCCAGCCTAACAGGCCAGTTCCGCACAGGCCTCCATTTTACCCATGGACACACAACGGCCCCTTCTGTCCTTGGCCACAAAATCGAGGGCACCCAATGAATAACTTCACAGTAGGCAACCCCTGATGTGGACAGCTTCGACATACTGGGACAGCAGGCAGGTACCTCTTTTCCACTTACGCTAGGATATCAGTAGGCAAGGCGCCCTCCCTCAGCATCTATGGCCCCTCCTCGTATGTGTTCATTCAGAGATATCCCTCCGGTCTACCCCTGAGACACTTCACAACTACGAGGGGCCTGAGAGAGAGCCTGGAGATGAAACAGGGGAGGCTTCCGACTCTACCGCGTCCCCGTGGGTAGAGAATAGCAGTTAGTCTCTCTGGAAGGTCTTAGCTTCTGTTGACTGACATGGGCAATAAGGTAGGTGCGGACCCTGGCCAGGTGGAGCTTGTGGGCAGATGCAACCTCTGGGGGAAGAATAATTCCGCTGCTGCTTTGTATGCTGGAAACCTCCCCACGCCAGGTGGGATGGGCAGAGAACATTGACCCACACCTGCCAGGGGCCTTTCCTGGGACTGAAGATCCCAACCTGCTCTCAACCTTGTCACCTTCTCAGCACATACTTTCCTGCACACATAATCCTGCCTTTCTCCGTCACTGCCTGATCCTACTAGGAAAAAAGCATGCCGCTCAAAGAGGCCGGTGTCAGGGAAATCGAGGAGACACTGCCGTTCTCCAAACTTTTGCTGTCTACATATCCCCGCCTCCGGTGGAAGGCTGCGTATGTGGCCGGGCTACGAAGGCAAGGCCGAAATCCTGGCATCCTGGGCCCCAGCAATCCAATGGTTTATGGACGTGGGGACCCGGATGACATGTTTCCCACATACAGGAAGAATCCTTGGGCCCTTCACTGGCTCGCCATTCAGCTCCACGACGTCCGCTACTGGCCCTGGCCTTTGGCCGGTGCCCCATTGCACGTGCGCTCCAGAGCGATGTTTCTGCACCCATCACTATCATTCTGCCACCAGGGGATATGTGAATGTGGGAGTCACCATTTGTCACTGGCAGCAGTGTCACAAGTCACTAGACTTCCAGGTACCAGCTGACCTAGGCTGCCTTCTGCCCCAGGCAAGGTCCCGAATCCTTTATCCCAGATGCTGACACCTGGGCACTGGAGGACATTCATTTTGATCAACACAGAGGTCTGAGTGAGGGTCAGCAGGCCAGCTAGGTGAAGTGAAGGCCAGGTGGGCGGGACCAAGGCTCCTTTGCCATCACCATGGAGACAGTCCCACCACCAGAAGAGTGGGCGGAGCTCATGATGAGCCTGATGACAAGACCCGCCAGGCAGATGACACAGGGCCCTCCATTATGACCTATGACACCTAGTGGCCACAGGATTTGAGCACACCCTGGGAAAGCCTACGCAGGCACAGGGGAGCCCCTGGTGTCGACTGCTTCAGGGCATTGGCAGAGCAGGTCAGGTACCTCTTTCCCACTTTCCTGAGGATATCAGTACGCAAGGAATCCCCACTCAGCATCTCTTGCCTCTCTCTGTCTCTCTCTGGACGTGTTCGTTCTCTGAAATCTCTTCCCTCTCCCCCTGAGTCACTTCGCACCTTGGAGTGCCTGACAGAGTGCCCAGAGACGAAAGAGCAAAGGGGGAAGGCCTCTGGCTCTACTGGTTGCCCACGGGCAGACAAGATCTGGTAGTCTATCTGGAAGGTCTAGAGAGTAGTGATTGATTGGGGAGCTACCTCACGGGGGGACCCTGGCCAGGTGAAGCTTGCTGACATGTGGCAGCCTATCCGGAGACTACTAATTCCGCTGGTAACATTGTATGCAAATACCCGGCTGAGTGCGAAGGGCAGAAAACATTGACACATACCTGCCAGAGGCCTATTCTGGGTCTGAAGAGTCCACCCTGGTCTCCAGCGACTCATCATCTCAGCACACACTTTGCCTGTACACATGGAATCCGCCTCTCTCCACGAATGCCTTCTCCTGCTAGGAAACACAGGATGTCACTCAGCCAAAGGAGAGCACAGGCAAAGTCAACTGAAGCCCGCGTTTTCAAGATTTTGCCCTCTGCTGGTCCACAGCCTCCGGTGGCATACTGCATGTGCGTCACTTCTCCGAAGACAAGGCCGAAATCCGGGCATCCAGGGCCCTAGCAGTCCAGAGTCTGCGGATGGCGGCACGTGGATCACCTCTTTGCCACGTACAGGAGGGAGGCCTGGGCCCTAGACTGGCTCCGCTAGAGCTCCACGACCTCAGCTATTTTCCCTGACCTTTGGCCCGTGCCCTCGTGAGTGTGTGATCTCTAGTTACACTTCAGCTCCGACCACTCTGAGTCGGCCACCTGCGGATACCTGAGCGTGGACATCAACATCTATCACTGTCTGCAGTGTCACAGGTCACTAGGAGTCTAGGCTCAGGCTGACCTTGGCTGTCTTCTGCCCAGGCAAGGAGCCTAATCCTTCAGAGGAAATGAGGACACGTGGTCACTGGCCGACATCCTTTCTTTCATCTACACAGCGGTCTAGACGAGGGGAAAGAGGCCGGTAGGCCAGGTGGAGGCTGAGTGCGGGGCCTAAGGCTTCTTTCTCAATCACCATGGAGACAGCCACCGGAAGGCTGGGCGGAACTTCTGACGAGGACGGGTCACGAACTCTGACCCAATACGAGAGGTCCAGCCTATCAGGCCAGTTCCGCACAGGCCTCCATTTTACCCATGGACACACAACGGCCCCTTCTGTCCTTGGCCACAAAATCGAGGGCACCCAGGGAATAACTTCACAGTAGGCAACCCCTGATGTGGACAGGCTCGACATACTGGGACAGCAGGCAGGTACCTCTTTTCCACTTACGCTAGGATATCAGTAGGCAAGGCGCCCTCCCTCAGCATCTATGGCCCCTCCTTGTACGTGCTCATTCAGAGAAATCCCTCCGGTCTACCCCTGAGACACCTCACAACTACGAGGGGCCTGAGAGAGAGCCTGGAGATGAAACAGGGGACGCTTCCGAATCTACCGCGTCCCCGTGGGTAGAGAATAGCAGTTAGTCTCTCTGGAAGGTCTTAGCTTCTGTTGACTGACATGGGCAATACGGTAGGGGCGGACCCTGGCCAGGTGGAGCTTGTGGGCAGATGCAACCTCTGGGGGAAGAATAATTCCGCTGCTGCTCTGTATGCTGGAAAGCTCCCCACGCCAGGTGGGATGGGCAGAGAACATTGACCCACACCTGCCAGGGGCCTTTCCTGGGACTGAAGATCCCAACCTGCTCTCAACCTTGTCACCTTCTCAGCACATACTTTCCTGCACACATAATCCTGCCTTTCTCCGTCACTGCCTGATCCTACTAGGAAAAAAGCATGCCGCTCAAAGAGGCCGATGTCAGGGAAATCGAGGAGACACTGCCGTTCTCCAAACTTTTGCTGTCTACATATCCCCGCCTCCGGTGGAAGGCTGCGTATGTGGCCGGGCTGCGAAGGCAAGGCCGAAATCCTGGCATCCTGGGCCCCAGCAATCCAATGGTTTATGGACGTGGGGACCCGGATGACATGTTTCCCACATACAGGAGGAATCCTTGGGCCCTTCACTGGCTCGCCATTCAGCTCCACGACGTGCGCTACTGGCCCTGGCCTTTGGCCGGTGCCCCATGCACGCGTGCTCCGGAGCGATGTTTCTGCACCCATCACTATCATTCTGCCACCAGGGGATATGTGAGTGTGGGAGTCACCATTTGTCACTGGCAGCAGTGTCACAAGTCACTAGACTTCCAGGTACCAGCTGACCTAGGCTGCCTTCTGCCCCAGGCAAGGTCCCGAATCCTCTATCCCAGATGCTGACACCTGGGCACTGGAGGACATTCATTTTGATCAACACAGAGGTCTGAGTGAGGGTCAGCAGGCCAGCTAGGTGAAGTGAAGGCCAGGTGGGCGGGACCAAGGCTCCTTTGCCATCACCATGGAGACAGTCCCACCACCAGAAGAGTGGGCGGAGCTCATGATGAGCCTGATGACAAGACCCACCAGGCAGATGACACAGGGCCCTCCATTATGACCTATGACACCTAGTGGCCACAGGATTTGAGCACACCCTGGGAAAGCCTACGCAGGCACAGGGGAGCCCCTGGTGTCGACTGCTTCAGGGCATTGGCAGAGCAGGTCAGGTACCTCTTTCCCACTTTCCTGAGGAGATCAGTACGCAAGGAATCCCCACTCAGCATCTCTTGCCTCTCTCTGTCTCTCTCTGGACGTGTTCGTTCTCTGAAATCTCTTCCCTCTCCCCCTGAGTCACTTCGCACCTTGGAGTGCCTGACAGAGTGCCCAGAGACGAAAGAGCAAAGGGGGAAGGCCTCTGGCTCTACTGGTTGCCCACGGGCAGACAAGATCTGGTAGTCTATCTGGAAGGTCTAGAGAGTAGTGATTGATTGGGGAGCTACCTCACGGGCGGACCCTGGCCAGGTGAAGCTTGCTGACATGTGGCAGCCTCTCCGGAGACTACTAATTCCGCTGGTAACATTGTATGCAAATACCCGGCTGAGTGCGAAGGGCAGAAAATATTGACACATACCTGCCAGAGGCCTATTCTGGGTCTGAAGAGTCCACCCTGGTCTCCAGCGACTCATCATCTCAGCACACACTTTGCCTGCACACATGGAATCCGCCTCTCTCCACGAATGCCTTCTCCTGCTAGGAAACACAGGATGTCACTCAGCCAAAGGAGAGCACAGGCAAAGTCAACTGAAGCCCGCGTTTTCAAGATTTTGCCCTCTGCTGGTCCACAGCCTCCGGTGGCACACTGCATGTGCGTCACTTCTCCGAAGACAAGGCCGAAATCCGGGCATCCAGGGCCCTAGCAGTCCAGAGTCTGCGGATGGTGGCACGTGGATCGCCTCTTTGCCACGTACAGGAGGGAGGCCTGGGCCCTAGACTGGCTCCGCTAGAGCTCCACGACCTCAGCTATTTTCCCTGACCTTTGGCCCGTGCCCTCGTGAGTGTGTGATCTCTAGTTACACTTCAGCTCCGACCACTCTGAGTCGGCCACCTGCGGATACCTGAGCGTGGACATCAACATCTATCACTGTCTGCAGTGTCACAGGTCACTAGGAGTCTAGGCTCAGGCTGACCTTGGCTGTCTTCTGCCCAGGCAAGGAGCCTAATCCTTCAGAGGAAATGAGGACACGTGGTCACTGGCCGACATCCTTTCTTTCATCTACACAGCGGTCTAGACGAGGGGAAAGAGGCCAGGTAGTCCAGGTGAAGGCTGAGTGCGGGGCCTAAGGCTTCTTTCTCAATCACCATGGAGACAGCCACCGGAAGGCTGGGCGGAACTTCTGACGAGGACGGGTCACGAACTCTGAGCCAATAGGAGAGTCCAGCCTAACAGGCCAGTTCCGCACAGGCCTCCATTTTACCCATGGACACACAACGGCCCCTTCTGTCCTTGGCCACAAAATCGAGGGCACCCAGGGAATAACTTCACAGTAGGCAACCCCTGATGTGGACAGGTTCGACATACTGGGACAGCAGGCAGGTACCTCTTTTCCACTTACGCTAGGATATCAGTAGGCAAGGCGCCCTCCCTCAGCATCTATGGCCCCTCCTTGTACGTGTTCATTCAGAGAAATCCCTCCGGTCTACCCCTGAGACACCTCACAACTACGAGGGGCCTGAGAGAGAGCCTAGAGATGAAACAGGGGAGGTTTCTGACTCTACCGTGTCCCCGTGGGTAGAGAATAGCAGTTAGTCTGGCTGGAAAGTGTTACCTTCTGTTGACTGACATGGGCAATACGGTAGGGGCGGACCCTGGCCAGGTGGAGCTTGTGGGCAGATGCAACCTCTGGGGGATGAATAATTCCGCTGCTGCTTTGTATGCTGGAAACCTCCCCACGCCAGGTGGGATGGGCAGAGAACATGGACCCGCACCTGCCAGGGGCCTTTCCTGGGACTGAAGGTCCCAACCTGCTCTCGGCCTTGTCACCTTCTCAGCACATACCTTTCCTGCACACATAATCCTGCCTTTCTCCGTCACTGCCTGATCCTACTAGGAAAAAAGTTTGCCGCTCAAAGAGGCCGATGTCAGGGAAATCGAGGAGACACTGCCGTTCTCCAAACTTTTGCTGTCTACATATCCCGGCCTCCAGTGGAAGGCTGCGTATGTGGCCGGGCTGCGAAGGCAAGGCCGAAATCCTGGCATCCTGGGCCCCAGCAATCCAAAGGTTTATGGACGTGGGGACCCCGATGACATGTTTCCCACATACAGGAGGAATCCTTGGGCCCTTCACTGGCTCGCCATTCAGCTCCACGACGTCCGCTACTGGCCCTGGCCTTTGGCCGGTGCCCCATTGCACGTGTGCTCCGGAGCGATGTTTCTCCACCCATCACTATCATTCTGCCACCAGGGGATATGTGAGTGTGGGAGTCACCATTTGTCACTGGCAGCAGTGTCACAAGTCACTAGACTTCCAGGTACCAGCTGACCTAGGCTGCCTTCTGCCCCAGGCAAGGTCCCGAATCCTTTATCCCAGATGCTGACACCTGGGCACTTGCGGACATTCATTTTGATCAACACAGAGGTCTGAGTGAGGGTCAGCAGGCCAGCTAGGTGAAGTGAAGGCCAGGTGGGCGGGACCAAGGCTCCTTTGCCATCACCATGGAGACAGTCCCACCACCGGAAGAGTGGGCGGAGCTCATGATGGGCCTGATGACAAGACCCGCCAGGCAGATGACACAGGGCCCTCCATTATGACCTATGACACCTAGTGGCCACAGGATTTGAGCACACCCTGGGAAAGCCTAAGCAGGCACAGGGGAGCCCCTGGTGTCGACTGCTTCAGGGCATTGGCAGAGCAGGTCAGGTACCTCTTTCCCACTTTCCTGAGGAGATCAGTACGCAAGGAATCCCCACTCAGCATCTCTTGCCTCTCTCTGTCTGTCTCTGGACGTGTTCGTTCTCTGAAATCTCTTCCCTCTCCCCCTGAGTCACTTCGCACCTTGGAGTGCCTGACAGAGTGCCCAGAGACGAAAGAGCAAAGGGGGAAGGCTTCTGGCTCTACTGGTTGCCCACGGGTAGACAAGATCTGGTAGTCTATCTGGAAGGTCTAGAGAGTAGTGATTGATTGGGGAGCTACCTCACGGGCGGACCCTGGCCAGGTGAAGCTTGCTGACATGTGGCAGCCTCTCCGGAGACTACTAATTCCGCTGGTAACATTGTATGCAAATACCCGGCTGAGTGCGAAGGGCAGAAAACATTGACACATACCTGCCAGAGGCCTATTCTGGGTCTGAAGAGTCCACCCTGGTCTCCAGCGACTCATCATCTCAGCACACACTTTGCCTGCACACATGGAATCCGCCTCTCTCCACGAATGCCTTCTCGTGCTAGGAAACACAGGATGTCACTCAGCCAAAGGAGAGCACAGGCAAAGTCAACTGAAGCCCGCGTTTTCAAGATTTTGCCCTCTGCTGGTCCACAGCCTCCGGTGGCACACTGCATGTGCGTCACTTCTCCGAAGACAAGGCCGAAATCCGGGCATCCAGGGCCCTAGCAGTCCAGAGTCTGCGGATGGCGGCACGTGGATCACCTCTTTGCCACGTACAGGAGGGAGGCCTGGGCCCTAGACTGGCTCCGCTAGAGCTCCACGACCTCAGCTATTTTCCCTGACCTTTGGCCCGTGCCCTCGTGAGTGTGTGATCTCTAGTTACACTTCACCTCCGACCACTCTGAGTCGGCCACCTGCGGATACCTGAGCGTGGACATCAACATCTATCACTGTCTGCAGTGTCACAGGTCACTAGGAGTCTAGGCTCAGGCTGACCTTGGCTGTCTTCTGCCCAGGCAAGGAGCCTAATCCTTCAGAGGAAATGAGGACACGTGGTCACTGGCCGACATCCTTTCTTTCATCTACACAGCGGTCTAGACGAGGGGAAAGAGGCCGGTAGGCCAGGTGAAGGCTGAGTGCGGGGCCTAAGGCTTCTTTCTCAATCACCATGGAGACAGCCACCGGAAGGCTGGGCGGAACTTCTGACGAGGACGGGTCACGAACTCTGAGCCAATAGGAGAGGTCCAGCCTAACAGGCCAGTTCCGCACAGGCCTCCATTTTACCCATGGACACACAACGGCCCCTTCTGTCCTTGGCCACAAAATCGAGGGCACCCAGGGAATAACTTCACAGTAGGCAACCCCTGATGAGGACAGCTTCGACATACTGGGACAGCAGGCAGGTACCTCTTTTCCACTCACGCTAGGATATCATTAGGCAAGGCGCCCTCCCTCAGCATCTATGGCCCCTCCTTGTACGTGTTCATTCAGAGAAATCCCTCCGGTCTACCCCTGAGACACCTCACAACTACGAGGGGCCTGAGAGAGAGCCTGGAGATGAAACAGGGGAGGCTTCCGACTCTACCGCGTCCCCGTGGGTAGAGAATAGCAGTTAGTCTCTCTGGAAGGTCTTAGCTTCTGTTGACTGACATGGGCAATACGGTAGGGGCGGACCCTGGCCAGGTGGAGCTTGTGGGCAGATGCAACCTCTGGGGGAAGAATAATTCCGCTGCTGCTCTGTATGCTGGAAACCTCCCCACGCCAGGTGGGATGGGCAGAGAACATGGACCCGCATCTGCCAGGGGCCTTTCCTGGGACTGAAGATCCCAACCTGCTCTCAACCTTGTCACCTTCTCAGCACATACCTTTCCTGCACACATAATCCTGCCTTTCTCCGTCACTGCCTGATCCTACTAGGAAAAAAGCATGCCGCTCAAAGAGGCCGGTGTCAGGGAAATCGAGGAGACACTGCCGTTCTCCAAACTTTTGCTGTCTACATATCCCCGCCTCCGGTGGAAGGCTGCGTATGTGGCCGGGCTACGAAGGCAAGGCCGAAATCCTGGCATCCTGGGCCCCAGCAATCCAATGGTTTATGGACGTGGGGACCCGGATGACATGTTTCCCACATACAGGAAGAATCCTTGGGCCCTTCACTGGCTCGCCATTCAGCTCCACGACGTCCGCTACTGGCCCTGGCCTTTGGCCGGTGCCCCATTGCACGTGCGCTCCAGAGCGATGTTTCTGCACCCATCACTATCATTCTGCCACCAGGGGATATGTGAATGTGGGAGTCACCATTTGTCACTGGCAGCAGTGTCACAAGTCACTAGACTTCCAGGTACCAGCTGACCTAGGCTGCCTTCTGCCCCAGGCAAGGTCCCGAATCCTTTATCCCAGATGCTGACACCTGGGCACTGGAGGACATTCATTTTGATCAACACAGAGGTCTGAGTGAGGGTCAGCAGGCCAGCTAGGTGAAGTGAAGGCCAGGTGGGCGGGACCAAGGCTCCTTTGCCATCACCATGGAGACAGTCCCACCACCAGAAGAGTGGGCGGAGCTCATGATGAGCCTGATGACAAGACCCGCCAGGCAGATGACACAGGGCCCTCCATTATGACCTATGACACCTAGTGGCCACAGGATTTGAGCACACCCTGGGAAAGCCTACGCAGGCACAGGGGAGCCCCTGGTGTCGACTGCTTCAGGGCATTGGCAGAGCAGGTCAGGTACCTCTTTCCCACTTTCCTGAGGATATCAGTACGCAAGGAATCCCCACTCAGCATCTCTTGCCTCTCTCTGTCTCTCTCTGGACGTGTTCGTTCTCTGAAATCTCTTCCCTCTCCCCCTGAGTCACTTCGCACCTTGGAGTGCCTGACAGAGTGCCCAGAGACGAAAGAGCAAAGGGGGAAGGCCTCTGGCTCTACTGGTTGCCCACGGGCAGACAAGATCTGGTAGTCTATCTGGAAGGTCTAGAGAGTAGTGATTGATTGGGGAGCTACCTCACGGGGGGACCCTGGCCAGGTGAAGCTTGCTGACATGTGGCAGCCTATCCGGAGACTACTAATTCCGCTGGTAACATTGTATGCAAATACCCGGCTGAGTGCGAAGGGCAGAAAACATTGACACATACCTGCCAGAGGCCTATTCTGGGTCTGAAGAGTCCACCCTGGTCTCCAGCGACTCATCATCTCAGCACACACTTTGCCTGTACACATGGAATCCGCCTCTCTCCACGAATGCCTTCTCCTGCTAGGAAACACAGGATGTCACTCAGCCAAAGGAGAGCACAGGCAAAGTCAACTGAAGCCCGCGTTTTCAAGATTTTGCCCTCTGCTGGTCCACAGCCTCCGGTGGCATACTGCATGTGCGTCACTTCTCCGAAGACAAGGCCGAAATCCGGGCATCCAGGGCCCTAGCAGTCCAGAGTCTGCGGATGGCGGCACGTGGATCACCTCTTTGCCACGTACAGGAGGGAGGCCTGGGCCCTAGACTGGCTCCGCTAGAGCTCCACGACCTCAGCTATTTTCCCTGACCTTTGGCCCGTGCCCTCGTGAGTGTGTGATCTCTAGTTACACTTCACCTCCGACCACTCTGAGTCGGCCACCTGCGGATACCTGAGCGTGGACATCAACATCTATCACTGTCTGCAGTGTCACAGGTCACTAGGAGTCTAGGCTCAGGCTGACCTTGGCTGTCTTCTGCCCAGGCAAGGAGCCTAATCCTTCAGAGGAAATGAGGACACGTGGTCACTGGCCGACATCCTTTCTTTCATCTACACAGCGGTCTAGACGAGGGGAAAGAGGCCGGTAGGCCAGGTGGAGGCTGAGTGCGGGGCCTAAGGCTTCTTTCTCAATCACCATGGAGACAGCCACCGGAAGGCTGGGCGGAACTTCTGACGAGGACGGGTCACGAACTCTGACCCAATACGAGAGGTCCAGCCTATCAGGCCAGTTCCGCACAGGCCTCCATTTTACCCATGGACACACAACGGCCCCTTCTGTCCTTGGCCACAAAATCGAGGGCACCCAGGGAATAACTTCACAGTAGGCAACCCCTGATGTGGACAGGTTCGACATACTGGGACAGCAGGCAGGTACCTCTTTTCCACTTACGCTAGGATATCAGTAGGCAAGGCGCCCTCCCTCAGCATCTATGGCCCCTCCTTGTACGTGCTCATTCAGAGAAATCCCTCCGGTCTACCCCTGAGACACCTCACAACTACGAGGGGCCTGAGAGAGAGCCTGGAGATGAAACAGGGGACGCTTCCGAATCTACCGCGTCCCCGTGGGTAGAGAATAGCAGTTAGTCTCTCTGGAAGGTCTTAGCTTCTGTTGACTGACATGGGCAATACGGTAGGGGCGGACCCTGGCCAGGTGGAGCTTGTGGGCAGATGCAACCTCTGGGGGAAGAATAATTCCGCTGCTGCTCTGTATGCTGGAAAGCTCCCCACGCCAGGTGGGATGGGCAGAGAACATTGACCCACACCTGCCAGGGGCCTTTCCTGGGACTGAAGATCCCAACCTGCTCTCAACCTTGTCACCTTCTCAGCACATACTTTCCTGCACACATAATCCTGCCTTTCTCCGTCACTGCCTGATCCTACTAGGAAAAAAGCATGCCGCTCAAAGAGGCCGATGTCAGGGAAATCGAGGAGACACTGCCGTTCTCCAAACTTTTGCTGTCTACATATCCCCGCCTCCGGTGGAAGGCTGCGTATGTGGCCGGGCTGCGAAGGCAAGGCCGAAATCCTGGCATCCTGGGCCCCAGCAATCCAATGGTTTATGGACGTGGGGACCCGGATGACATGTTTCCCACATACAGGAGGAATCCTTGGGCCCTTCACTGGCTCGCCATTCAGCTCCACGACGTGCGCTACTGGCCCTGGCCTTTGGCCGGTGCCCCATGCACGCGTGCTCCGGAGCGATGTTTCTGCACCCATCACTATCATTCTGCCACCAGGGGATATGTGAGTGTGGGAGTCACCATTTGTCACTGGCAGCAGTGTCACAAGTCACTAGACTTCCAGGTACCAGCTGACCTAGGCTGCCTTCTGCCCCAGGCAAGGTCCCGAATCCTCTATCCCAGATGCTGACACCTGGGCACTGGAGGACATTCATTTTGATCAACACAGAGGTCTGAGTGAGGGTCAGCAGGCCAGCTAGGTGAAGTGAAGGCCAGGTGGGCGGGACCAAGGCTCCTTTGCCATCACCATGGAGACAGTCCCACCACCAGAAGAGTGGGCGGAGCTCATGATGAGCCTGATGACAAGACCCACCAGGCAGATGACACAGGGCCCTCCATTATGACCTATGACACCTAGTGGCCACAGGATTTGAGCACACCCTGGGAAAGCCTACGCAGGCACAGGGGAGCCCCTGGTGTCGACTGCTTCAGGGCATTGGCAGAGCAGGTCAGGTACCTCTTTCCCACTTTCCTGAGGATATCAGTACGCAAGGAATCCCCACTCAGCATCTCTTGCCTCTCTCTGTCTCTCTCTGGACGTGTTCGTTCTCTGAAATCTCTTCCCTCTCCCCCTGAGTCACTTCGCACCTTGGAGTGCCTGACAGAGTGCCCAGAGACGAAAGAGCAAAGGGGGAAGGCCTCTGGCTCTACTGGTTGCCCACGGGCAGACAAGATCTGGTAGTCTATCTGGAAGGTCTAGAGAGTAGTGATTGATTGGGGAGCTACCTCACGGGCGGACCCTGGCCAGGTGAAGCTTGCTGACATGTGGCAGCCTCTCCGGAGACTACTAATTCCGCTGGTAACATTGTATGCAAATACCCGGCTGAGTGCGAAGGGCAGAAAATATTGACACATACCTGCCAGAGGCCTATTCTGGGTCTGAAGAGTCCACCCTGGTCTCCAGCGACTCATCATCTCAGCACACACTTTGCCTGCACACATGGAATCCGCCTCTCTCCACGAATGCCTTCTCCTGCTAGGAAACACAGGATGTCACTCAGCCAAAGGAGAGCACAGGCAAAGTCAACTGAAGCCCGCGTTTTCAAGATTTTGCCCTCTGCTGGTCCACAGCCTCCGGTGGCACACTGCATGTGCGTCACTTCTCCGAAGACAAGGCCGAAATCCGGGCATCCAGGGCCCTAGCAGTCCAGAGTCTGCGGATGGCGGCACGTGGATCACCTCTTTGCCACGTACAGGAGGGAGGCCTGGGCCCTAGACTGGCTCCGCTAGAGCTCCACGACCTCAGCTATTTTCCCTGACCTTTGGCCCGTGCCCTCGTGAGTGTGTGATCTCTAGTTACACTTCACCTCCGACCACTCTGAGTCGGCCACCTGCGGATACCTGAGCGTGGACATCAACATCTATCACTGTCTGCAGTGTCACAGGTCACTAGGAGTCTAGGCTCAGGCTGACCTTGGCTGTCTTCTGCCCAGGCAAGGAGCCTAATCCTTCAGAGGAAATGAGGACACGTGGTCACTGGCCGACATCCTTTCTTTCATCTACACAGCGGTCTAGACGAGGGGAAAGAGGCCGGTAGGCCAGGTGAAGGCTGAGTGCGGGGCCTAAGGCTTCTTTCTCAATCACCATGGAGACAGCCACCGGAAGGCTGGGCGGAACTTCTGACGAGGACGGGTCACGAACTCTGAGCCAATAGGAGAGGTCCAGCCTAACAGGCCAGTTCCGCACAGGCCTCCATTTTACCCATGGACACACAACGGCCCCTTCTGTCCTTGGCCACAAAATCGAGGGCACCCAGGGAATAACTTCACAGTAGGCAACCCCTGATGAGGACAGCTTCGACATACTGGGACAGCAGGCAGGTACCTCTTTTCCACTCACGCTAGGATATCATTAGGCAAGGCGCCCTCCCTCAGCATCTATGGCCCCTCCTTGTACGTGTTCATTCAGAGAAATCCCTCCGGTCTACCCCTGAGACACCTCACAACTACGAGGGGCCTGAGAGAGAGCCTGGAGATGAAACAGGGGAGGCTTCCGACTCTACCGCGTCCCCGTGGGTAGAGAATAGCAGTTAGTCTCTCTGGAAGGTCTTAGCTTCTGTTGACTGACATGGGCAATACGGTAGGGGCGGACCCTGGCCAGGTGGAGCTTGTGGGCAGATGCAACCTCTGGGGGAAGAATAATTCCGCTGCTGCTCTGTATGCTGGAAACCTCCCCACGCCAGGTGGGATGGGCAGAGAACATGGACCCGCATCTGCCAGGGGCCTTTCCTGGGACTGAAGATCCCAACCTGCTCTCAACCTTGTCACCTTCTCAGCACATACCTTTCCTGCACACATAATCCTGCCTTTCTCCGTCACTGCCTGATCCTACTAGGAAAAAAGCATGCCGCTCAAAGAGGCCGGTGTCAGGGAAATCGAGGAGACACTGCCGTTCTCCAAACTTTTGCTGTCTACATATCCCCGCCTCCGGTGGAAGGCTGCGTATGTGGCCGGGCTACGAAGGCAAGGCCGAAATCCTGGCATCCTGGGCCCCAGCAATCCAATGGTTTATGGACGTGGGGACCCGGATGACATGTTTCCCACATACAGGAAGAATCCTTGGGCCCTTCACTGGCTCGCCATTCAGCTCCACGACGTCCGCTACTGGCCCTGGCCTTTGGCCGGTGCCCCATTGCACGTGCGCTCCAGAGCGATGTTTCTGCACCCATCACTATCATTCTGCCACCAGGGGATATGTGAATGTGGGAGTCACCATTTGTCACTGGCAGCAGTGTCACAAGTCACTAGACTTCCAGGTACCAGCTGACCTAGGCTGCCTTCTGCCCCAGGCAAGGTCCCGAATCCTTTATCCCAGATGCTGACACCTGGGCACTGGAGGACATTCATTTTGATCAACACAGAGGTCTGAGTGAGGGTCAGCAGGCCAGCTAGGTGAAGTGAAGGCCAGGTGGGCGGGACCAAGGCTCCTTTGCCATCACCATGGAGACAGTCCCACCACCAGAAGAGTGGGCGGAGCTCATGATGAGCCTGATGACAAGACCCGCCAGGCAGATGACACAGGGCCCTCCATTATGACCTATGACACCTAGTGGCCACAGGATTTGAGCACACCCTGGGAAAGCCTACGCAGGCACAGGGGAGCCCCTGGTGTCGACTGCTTCAGGGCATTGGCAGAGCAGGTCAGGTACCTCTTTCCCACTTTCCTGAGGATATCAGTACGCAAGGAATCCCCACTCAGCATCTCTTGCCTCTCTCTGTCTCTCTCTGGACGTGTTCGTTCTCTGAAATCTCTTCCCTCTCCCCCTGAGTCACTTCGCACCTTGGAGTGCCTGACAGAGTGCCCAGAGACGAAAGAGCAAAGGGGGAAGGCCTCTGGCTCTACTGGTTGCCCACGGGCAGACAAGATCTGGTAGTCTATCTGGAAGGTCTAGAGAGTAGTGATTGATTGGGGAGCTACCTCACGGGGGGACCCTGGCCAGGTGAAGCTTGCTGACATGTGGCAGCCTATCCGGAGACTACTAATTCCGCTGGTAACATTGTATGCAAATACCCGGCTGAGTGCGAAGGGCAGAAAACATTGACACATACCTGCCAGAGGCCTATTCTGGGTCTGAAGAGTCCACCCTGGTCTCCAGCGACTCATCATCTCAGCACACACTTTGCCTGTACACATGGAATCCGCCTCTCTCCACGAATGCCTTCTCCTGCTAGGAAACACAGGATGTCACTCAGCCAAAGGAGAGCACAGGCAAAGTCAACTGAAGCCCGCGTTTTCAAGATTTTGCCCTCTGCTGGTCCACAGCCTCCGGTGGCATACTGCATGTGCGTCACTTCTCCGAAGACAAGGCCGAAATCCGGGCATCCAGGGCCCTAGCAGTCCAGAGTCTGCGGATGGCGGCACGTGGATCACCTCTTTGCCACGTACAGGAGGGAGGCCTGGGCCCTAGACTGGCTCCGCTAGAGCTCCACGACCTCAGCTATTTTCCCTGACCTTTGGCCCGTGCCCTCGTGAGTGTGTGATCTCTAGTTACACTTCACCTCCGACCACTCTGAGTCGGCCACCTGCGGATACCTGAGCGTGGACATCAACATCTATCACTGTCTGCAGTGTCACAGGTCACTAGGAGTCTAGGCTCAGGCTGACCTTGGCTGTCTTCTGCCCAGGCAAGGAGCCTAATCCTTCAGAGGAAATGAGGACACGTGGTCACTGGCCGACATCCTTTCTTTCATCTACACAGCGGTCTAGACGAGGGGAAAGAGGCCGGTAGGCCAGGTGGAGGCTGAGTGCGGGGCCTAAGGCTTCTTTCTCAATCACCATGGAGACAGCCACCGGAAGGCTGGGCGGAACTTCTGACGAGGACGGGTCACGAACTCTGACCCAATACGAGAGGTCCAGCCTATCAGGCCAGTTCCGCACAGGCCTCCATTTTACCCATGGACACACAACGGCCCCTTCTGTCCTTGGCCACAAAATCGAGGGCACCCAGGGAATAACTTCACAGTAGGCAACCCCTGATGTGGACAGGTTCGACATACTGGGACAGCAGGCAGGTACCTCTTTTCCACTTACGCTAGGATATCAGTAGGCAAGGCGCCCTCCCTCAGCATCTATGGCCCCTCCTTGTACGTGCTCATTCAGAGAAATCCCTCCGGTCTACCCCTGAGACACCTCACAACTACGAGGGGCCTGAGAGAGAGCCTGGAGATGAAACAGGGGACGCTTCCGAATCTACCGCGTCCCCGTGGGTAGAGAATAGCAGTTAGTCTCTCTGGAAGGTCTTAGCTTCTGTTGACTGACATGGGCAATACGGTAGGGGCGGACCCTGGCCAGGTGGAGCTTGTGGGCAGATGCAACCTCTGGGGGAAGAATAATTCCGCTGCTGCTCTGTATGCTGGAAAGCTCCCCACGCCAGGTGGGATGGGCAGAGAACATTGACCCACACCTGCCAGGGGCCTTTCCTGGGACTGAAGATCCCAACCTGCTCTCAACCTTGTCACCTTCTCAGCACATACTTTCCTGCACACATAATCCTGCCTTTCTCCGTCACTGCCTGATCCTACTAGGAAAAAAGCATGCCGCTCAAAGAGGCCGATGTCAGGGAAATCGAGGAGACACTGCCGTTCTCCAAACTTTTGCTGTCTACATATCCCCGCCTCCGGTGGAAGGCTGCGTATGTGGCCGGGCTGCGAAGGCAAGGCCGAAATCCTGGCATCCTGGGCCCCAGCAATCCAATGGTTTATGGACGTGGGGACCCGGATGACATGTTTCCCACATACAGGAGGAATCCTTGGGCCCTTCACTGGCTCGCCATTCAGCTCCACGACGTGCGCTACTGGCCCTGGCCTTTGGCCGGTGCCCCATGCACGCGTGCTCCGGAGCGATGTTTCTGCACCCATCACTATCATTCTGCCACCAGGGGATATGTGAGTGTGGGAGTCACCATTTGTCACTGGCAGCAGTGTCACAAGTCACTAGACTTCCAGGTACCAGCTGACCTAGGCTGCCTTCTGCCCCAGGCAAGGTCCCGAATCCTCTATCCCAGATGCTGACACCTGGGCACTGGAGGACATTCATTTTGATCAACACAGAGGTCTGAGTGAGGGTCAGCAGGCCAGCTAGGTGAAGTGAAGGCCAGGTGGGCGGGACCAAGGCTCCTTTGCCATCACCATGGAGACAGTCCCACCACCAGAAGAGTGGGCGGAGCTCATGATGAGCCTGATGACAAGACCCACCAGGCAGATGACACAGGGCCCTCCATTATGACCTATGACACCTAGTGGCCACAGGATTTGAGCACACCCTGGGAAAGCCTACGCAGGCACAGGGGAGCCCCTGGTGTCGACTGCTTCAGGGCATTGGCAGAGCAGGTCAGGTACCTCTTTCCCACTTTCCTGAGGATATCAGTACGCAAGGAATCCCCACTCAGCATCTCTTGCCTCTCTCTGTCTCTCTCTGGACGTGTTCGTTCTCTGAAATCTCTTCCCTCTCCCCCTGAGTCACTTCGCACCTTGGAGTGCCTGACAGAGTGCCCAGAGACGAAAGAGCAAAGGGGGAAGGCCTCTGGCTCTACTGGTTGCCCACGGGCAGACAAGATCTGGTAGTCTATCTGGAAGGTCTAGAGAGTAGTGATTGATTGGGGAGCTACCTCACGGGCGGACCCTGGCCAGGTGAAGCTTGCTGACATGTGGCAGCCTCTCCGGAGACTACTAATTCCGCTGGTAACATTGTATGCAAATACCCGGCTGAGTGCGAAGGGCAGAAAATATTGACACATACCTGCCAGAGGCCTATTCTGGGTCTGAAGAGTCCACCCTGGTCTCCAGCGACTCATCATCTCAGCACACACTTTGCCTGCACACATGGAATCCGCCTCTCTCCACGAATGCCTTCTCCTGCTAGGAAACACAGGATGTCACTCAGCCAAAGGAGAGCACAGGCAAAGTCAACTGAAGCCCGCGTTTTCAAGATTTTGCCCTCTGCTGGTCCACAGCCTCCGGTGGCACACTGCATGTGCGTCACTTCTCCGAAGACAAGGCCGAAATCCGGGCATCCAGGGCCCTAGCAGTCCAGAGTCTGCGGATGGCGGCACGTGGATCACCTCTTTGCCACGTACAGGAGGGAGGCCTGGGCCCTGGACTGGCTCCGCTAGAGCTCCACGACCTCAGCTATTTTCCCTGACCTTTGGCCCGTGCCCTCGTGAGTGTGTGATCTCTAGTTACACTTCAGCTCCGACCACTCTGAGTCGGCCACCTGCGGATACCTGAGCGTGGACATCAACATCTATCACTGTCTGCAGTGTCACAGGTCACTAGGAGTCTAGGCTCAGGCTGACCTTGGCTGTCTTCTGCCCAGGCAAGGAGCCTAATCCTTCAGAGGAAATGAGGACACGTGGTCACTGGCCGACATCCTTTCTTTCATCTACACAGCGGTCTAGACGAGGGGAAAGAGGCCAGGTAGTCCAGGTGAAGGCTGAGTGCGGGGCCTAAGGCTTCTTTCTCAATCACCATGGAGACAGCCACCGGAAGGCTGGGCGGAACTTCTGACGAGGACGGGTCACGAACTCTGAGGCAATAGGAGAGGTCCAGCCTAACAGGCCAGTTCCGCACAGGCCTCCATTTTACCCATGGACACACAACGGCCCCTTCTGTCCTTGGCCACAAAATCGAGGGCACCCAGGGAATAACTTCACAGTAGGCAACCCCTGATGTGGACAGGTTCGACATACTGGGACAGCAGGCAGGTACCTCTTTTCCACTTACGCTAGGATATCAGTAGGCAAGGCGCCCTCCCTCAGCATCTATGGCCCCTCCTTGTACGTGTTCATTCAGAGAAATCCCTCCGGTCTACCCCTGAGACACCTCACAACTACGAGGGGCCTGAGAGAGAGCCTAGAGATGAAACAGGGGAGGTTTCTGACTCTACCGTGTCCCCGTGGGTAGAGAATAGCAGTTAGTCTGGCTGGAAAGTGTTACCTTCTGTTGACTGACATGGGCAATACGGTAGGGGCGGACCCTGGCCAGGTGGAGCTTGTGGGCAGATGCAACCTCTGGGGGATGAATAATTCCGCTGCTGCTTTGTATGCTGGAAACCTCCCCACGCCAGGTGGGATGGGCAGAGAACATGGACCCGCACCTGCCAGGGGCCTTTCCTGGGACTGAAGGTCCCAACCTGCTCTCGGCCTTGTCACCTTCTCAGCACATACCTTTCCTGCACACATAATCCTGCCTTTCTCCGTCACTGCCTGATCCTACTAGGAAAAAAGTTTGCCGCTCAAAGAGGCCGATGTCAGGGAAATCGAGGAGACACTGCCGTTCTCCAAACTTTTGCTGTCTACATATCCCGGCCTCCAGTGGAAGGCTGCGTATGTGGCCGGGCTGCGAAGGCAAGGCCGAAATCCTGGCATCCTGGGCCCCAGCAATCCAAAGGTTTATGGACGTGGGGACCCCGATGACATGTTTCCCACATACAGGAGGAATCCTTGGGCCCTTCACTGGCTCGCCATTCAGCTCCACGACGTCCGCTACTGGCCCTGGCCTTTGGCCGGTGCCCCATTGCACGTGTGCTCCGGAGCGATGTTTCTCCACCCATCACTATCATTCTGCCACCAGGGGATATGTGAGTGTGGGAGTCACCATTTGTCACTGGCAGCAGTGTCACAAGTCACTAGACTTCCAGGTACCAGCTGACCTAGGCTGCCTTCTGCCCCAGGCAAGGTCCCGAATCCTTTATCCCAGATGCTGACACCTGGGCACTTGCGGACATTCATTTTGATCAACACAGAGGTCTGAGTGAGGGTCAGCAGGCCAGCTAGGTGAAGTGAAGGCCAGGTGGGCGGGACCAAGGCTCCTTTGCCATCACCATGGAGACAGTCCCACCACCGGAAGAGTGGGCGGAGCTCATGATGGGCCTGATGACAAGACCCGCCAGGCAGATGACACAGGGCCCTCCATTATGACCTATGACACCTAGTGGCCACAGGATTTGAGCACACCCTGGGAAAGCCTAAGCAGGCACAGGGGAGCCCCTGGTGTCGACTGCTTCAGGGCATTGGCAGAGCAGGTCAGGTACCTCTTTCCCACTTTCCTGAGGAGATCAGTACGCAAGGAATCCCCACTCAGCATCTCTTGCCTCTCTCTGTCTGTCTCTGGACGTGTTCGTTCTCTGAAATCTCTTCCCTCTCCCCCTGAGTCACTTCGCACCTTGGAGTGCCTGACAGAGTGCCCAGAGACGAAAGAGCAAAGGGGGAAGGCTTCTGGCTCTACTGGTTGCCCACGGGTAGACAAGATCTGGTAGTCTATCTGGAAGGTCTAGAGAGTAGTGATTGATTGGGGAGCTACCTCACGGGCGGACCCTGGCCAGGTGAAGCTTGCTGACATGTGGCAGCCTCTCCGGAGACTACTAATTCCGCTGGTAACATTGTATGCAAATACCCGGCTGAGTGCGAAGGGCAGAAAACATTGACACATACCTGCCAGAGGCCTATTCTGGGTCTGAAGAGTCCACCCTGGTCTCCAGCGACTCATCATCTCAGCACACACTTTGCCTGCACACATGGAATCCGCCTCTCTCCACGAATGCCTTCTCGTGCTAGGAAACACAGGATGTCACTCAGCCAAAGGAGAGCACAGGCAAAGTCAACTGAAGCCCGCGTTTTCAAGATTTTGCCCTCTGCTGGTCCACAGCCTCCGGTGGCACACTGCATGTGCGTCACTTCTCCGAAGACAAGGCCGAAATCCGGGCATCCAGGGCCCTAGCAGTCCAGAGTCTGCGGATGGCGGCACGTGGATCACCTCTTTGCCACGTACAGGAGGGAGGCCTGGGCCCTAGACTGGCTCCGCTAGAGCTCCACGACCTCAGCTATTTTCCCTGACCTTTGGCCCGTGCCCTCGTGAGTGTGTGATCTCTAGTTACACTTCACCTCCGACCACTCTGAGTCGGCCACCTGCGGATACCTGAGCGTGGACATCAACATCTATCACTGTCTGCAGTGTCACAGGTCACTAGGAGTCTAGGCTCAGGCTGACCTTGGCTGTCTTCTGCCCAGGCAAGGAGCCTAATCCTTCAGAGGAAATGAGGACACGTGGTCACTGGCCGACATCCTTTCTTTCATCTACACAGCGGTCTAGACGAGGGGAAAGAGGCCGGTAGGCCAGGTGAAGGCTGAGTGCGGGGCCTAAGGCTTCTTTCTCAATCACCATGGAGACAGCCACCGGAAGGCTGGGCGGAACTTCTGACGAGGACGGGTCACGAACTCTGAGCCAATAGGAGAGGTCCAGCCTAACAGGCCAGTTCCGCACAGGCCTCCATTTTACCCATGGACACACAACGGCCCCTTCTGTCCTTGGCCACAAAATCGAGGGCACCCAGGGAATAACTTCACAGTAGGCAACCCCTGATGAGGACAGCTTCGACATACTGGGACAGCAGGCAGGTACCTCTTTTCCACTCACGCTAGGATATCATTAGGCAAGGCGCCCTCCCTCAGCATCTATGGCCCCTCCTTGTACGTGTTCATTCAGAGAAATCCCTCCGGTCTACCCCTGAGACACCTCACAACTACGAGGGGCCTGAGAGAGAGCCTGGAGATGAAACAGGGGAGGCTTCCGACTCTACCGCGTCCCCGTGGGTAGAGAATAGCAGTTAGTCTCTCTGGAAGGTCTTAGCTTCTGTTGACTGACATGGGCAATACGGTAGGGGCGGACCCTGGCCAGGTGGAGCTTGTGGGCAGATGCAACCTCTGGGGGAAGAATAATTCCGCTGCTGCTCTGTATGCTGGAAACCTCCCCACGCCAGGTGGGATGGGCAGAGAACATGGACCCGCATCTGCCAGGGGCCTTTCCTGGGACTGAAGATCCCAACCTGCTCTCAACCTTGTCACCTTCTCAGCACATACCTTTCCTGCACACATAATCCTGCCTTTCTCCGTCACTGCCTGATCCTACTAGGAAAAAAGCATGCCGCTCAAAGAGGCCGATATCAGGGAAATCGAGGAGACACTGCCGTTCTCCAAACTTTTGCTGTCTACATATCCCCGCCTCCGGTGGAAGGCTGCGTATGTGGCCGGGCTGCGAAGGCAAGGCCGAAATCCTGGCATCCTGGGCCCCAGCAATCCAAAGGTTTATGGATGTGGGGACCCCGATGACATGTTTCCCACATACAGGAGGAATCCTTGGGCCCTTCACTGGCTCGCCATTCAGCTCCACGACGTGCGCTACTGGCCCTGGCCTTTGGCCGGTGCCCCATTGCACGTGTGCTCCGGAGTGATGTTTCTCCACCCATCACTATCATTCTGCCACCAGGGGATATGTGAGTGTGGGAGTCACCATTTGTCACTGGCAGCAGTGTCACAAGTCACTAGACTTCCAGGTACCAGCTGACCTAGGCTGCCTTCTGCCCCAGGCAAGGTCCCGAATCCTTTATCCGAGATGCTGACACCTGGGCACTGGCGGACATTCATTTTGATCAACACAGAGGTCTGAGTGAGGGTCAGCAGGCCAGCTAGGTGAAGTGAAGGCCAGGTGGGCGGGACCAAGGCTCCTTTGCCATCACCATGGAGACAGTCCCACCACCGGAAGAATGGGCGGAGCTCATGATGGGCCTGATGACAAGACCCGCCAGGCAGATGACTCACGGCCCTCCATTATGACCTATGACACCTAGTGGCCACAGGATTTGAGCACACCCTGGGAAAGCCTACGCAGGCACAGGGGAGCCCCTGGTTTCGACTGCTTCAGGGCATTGGCAGAGCAGGTCAGGTACCTCTTTCCCACTTTCCTGAGGAGATCAGTACGCAAGGAATCCCCACTCAGCATCTCTTGCCTCTCTCTGGACGTGTTCGTTCTCTGAAATCTCTTCCCTCTCCCCCTGAGTCACTTCGCACCTTGGAGTGCCTGACAGAGTGCCCAGAGACGAAAGAGCAAAGGGGGAAGGCCTCTGGCTCTACTGGTTGCCCACGGGCAGACAAGATCTGGTAGTCTATCTGGAAGGTCTAGAGAGTAGTGATTGATTGGGGAGCTACCTCACGGGCGGACCCTGGCCAGGTGAAGCTTGCTGACATGTGGCAGCCTCTCCGGAGACTACTAATTCCGCTGGTAACATTGTATGCAAATACCCGGCTGAGTGCGAAGGGCAGAAAACATTGACACATACCTGCCAGAGGCCTATTCTGGGTCTGAAGAGTCCACCCTGGTCTCCAGCGACTCATCATCTCAGCACACACTTTGCCTGCACACATGGAATCCGCCTCTCTCCACGAATGCCTTCTCCTGCTAGGAAACACAGGATGTCACTCAGCCAAAGGAGAGCACAGGCAAAGTCAACTGAAGCCCGCGTTTTCAAGATTTTGCCCTCTGCTGGTCCACAGCCTCCGGTGGCACACTGCATGTGCGTCACTTCTCCGAAGACAAGGCCGAAATCCGGGCATCCAGGGCCCTAGCAGTCCAGAGTCTGCGGATGGCGGCACGTGGATCACCTCTTTGCCACGTACAGGAGGGAGGCCTGGGCCCTAGACTGGCTCCGCTAGAGCTCCACGACCTCAGCTATTTTCCCTGACCTTTGGCCCGTGCCCTCGTGAGTGTGTGATCTCTAGTTACACTTCAGCTCCGACCACTCTGAGTCGGCCACCTGCGGATACCTGAGCGTGGACATCAACATCTATCACTGTCTGCAGTGTCACAGGTCACTAGGAGTCTAGGCTCAGGCTGACCTTGGCTGTCTTCTGCCCAGGCAAGGAGCCTAATCCTTCAGAGGAAATGAGGACACGTGGTCACTGGCCGACATCCTTTCTTTCATCTACACAGCGGTCTAGACGAGGGGAAAGAGGCCGGTAGGCCAGGTGAAGGCTGAGTGCGGGGCCTAAGGCTTCTTTCTCAATCACCATGGAGACAGCCACCGGAAGGCTGGGCGGAACTTTTGACGAGGACGGGTCACGAACTCTGAGCCAATAGGAGAGGTCCAGCCTAACAGGCCAGTTCCACACAGGCCTCCATTTTACCCATGGACACACAACGGCCCCTTCTGTCCTTGGCCACAAAATCGAGGGCACCCAGGGAATAACTTCACAGTAGGCAACCCCTGATGTGGACAGCTTCGACATACTGGGACAGCAGGCAGGTACCTCTTTTCCACTCACGCTAGGATATCATTAGGCAAGGCGCCCTCCCTCAGCATCTATGGCCCCTCCTTGTACGTGTTCATTCAGAGAAATCCCTCCGGTCTACCCCTGAGACACCTCACAACTACGAGGGGCCTGAGAGAGAGCCTGGAGATGAAACAGGGGAGGCTTCCGACTCTACCGCGTCCCCGTGGGTAGAGAATAGCAGTTAGTCTCTCTGGAAGGTCTTAGCTTCTGTTGACTGACATGGGCAATACGGTAGGGGCGGACCCTGGCCAGGTGGAGCTTGTGGGCAGATGCAACCTCTGGGGGATGAATAATTCCGCTGCTGCTCTGTATGCTGGAAACCTCCCCACGCCAGGTGGGATGGGCAGGGAACATGGACCCGCACCTGCCAGGGGCCTTTCCTGGGACTGAAGATCCCAACCTGTTCTCAACCTTGTCACCTTCTCAGCACATACCTTTCCTGCACACATAATCCTGCCTTTCTCCGTCACTGCCTGATCCTACTAGGAAAAAAGCATGCCGCTCAAAGAGGCCGATGTCAGGGAAATCGAGGAGACACTGCCGTTCTCCAAACTTTTGCTGTCTACATATCCCCGCCTCCGGTGGAAGGCTGCGTATGTGGCCGGGCTGCGAAGGCAAGGCCGAAATCCTGGCATCCTGGGCCCCAGCAATCCAATGGTTTATGGACGTGGGGACCCGGATGACATGTTTCCCACATACAGGAGGAATCCTTGGGCCCTTCACTGGCTCGCCATTCAGCTCCACGACGTGCGCTACTGGCCCTGGCCTTTGGCCGGTGCCCCATTGCACGTGTGCTCCGGAGTGATGTTTCTGCACCCATCACTATCATTCTACCACCAGGGGACATGTGAGTGTGGGAGTCACCATTTGTCACTGGCAGCAGTGTCACAAGTCACTAGACTTCCAGGTACCAGCTGACCTAGGCTGCCTTCTGCCCCAGGCAAGGTCCCGAATCCTCTATCCCAGATGCTGACACCTGGGCACTGGAGGACATTCATTTTGATCAACACAGAGGTCTGAGTGAGGGTCAGCAGGCCAGCTAGGTGAAGTGAAGGCCAGGTGGGCGGGACCAAGGCTCCTTTGCCATCACCATGGAGACAGTCCCACCACCAGAAGAGTGGGCGGAGCTCATGATGAGCCTGATGACAAGACCCGCCAGGCAGATGACACAGGGCCCTCCATTATGACCTATGACACCTAGTGGCCACAGGATTTGAGCACACCCTGGGAAAGCCTACGCAGGCACAGGGGAGCCCCTGGTGTCGACTGCTTCAGGGCATTGGCAGAGCAGTTCAGGTACGTCTTTCCCACTTTCCTGAGGATATCAGTACGCAAGGAATCCCCACTCAGCATCTCTTGCCTCTCTCTGTCTCTCTCTGGACGTGTTCGTTCTCTGAAATCTCTTCCCTCTCCCCCTGAGTCACTTCGCACCTTGGAGTGCCTGACAGAGTGCCCAGAGACGAAAGAGCAAAGGGGGAAGGCCTCTGGCTCTACTGGTTGCCCACGGGCAGACAAGATCTGGTAGTCTATCTGGAAGGTCTAGAGAATAGTGATTGATTGGGGAGCTACCTCACGGGCGGACCCTGGCCAGGTGAAGCTTGCTGACATGTGGCAGCCTCTCCGGAGACTACTAATTCCGCTGGTAACATTGTATGCAAATACCCGGCTGAGTGCGAAGGGCAGAAAACATTGACACATACCTGCCAGAGGCCTATTCTGGGTCTGAAGAGTCCACCCTGGTCTCCAGCGACTCATCATCTCAGCACACACTTTGCCTGCACACATGGAATCCGCCTCTCTCCACGAATGCCTTCTCGTGCTAGGAAACACAGGATGTCACTCAGCCAAAGGAGAGCACAGGCAAAGTCAACTGAAGCCCGCGTTTTCAAGATTTTGCCCTCTGCTGGTCCACAGCCTCCGGTGGCACACTGCATGTGCGTCACTTCTCCGAAGACAAGGCCGAAATCCGGGCATCCAGGGCCCTAGCAGTCCAGAGTCTGCGGATGGCGGCACGTGGATCACCTCTTTGCCACGTACAGGAGGGAGGCCTGGGCCCTAGACTGGCTCCGCTAGAGCTCCACGACCTCAGCTATTTTCCCTGACCTTTGGCCCGTGCCCTCGTGAGTGTGTGATCTCTAGTTACACTTCACCTCCGACCAATCTGTGTCGGCCACCTGCAGATACCTGAGCGTGGACATCAACATCTATCACTGTCTGCAGTGTCACAGGTCACTAGGAGTCTAGGCTCAGGCTGACCTTGGCTGTCTTCTGCCCAGGCAAGGAGCCTAATCCTTCAGAGGAAATGAGGACACGTGGTCACTGGCCGACATCCTTTCTTTCATCTACACAGCGGTCTAGACGAGGGGAAAGAGGCCAGGTAGGCCAGGTGAAGGCTGAGTGCGGGGCCTAAGGCTTCTTTCTCAATCACCATGGAGACAGCCACCGGAAGGCTGGGCGGAACTTCTGACGAGGAAGGGTCACAAACTCTGAGCCAATAGGAGAGGTCCAGCCTAACAGGCCAGTTCCGCACAGGCCTCCATTTTACCCATGGACACACAACGGCCCCTTCTGTCCTTGGCCACAAAATCGAGGGCACCCAGGGAATAACTTCACAGTAGGCAACCCCTGATGTGGACAGGTTCGACATACTGGGACAGCAGGCAGGTACCTCTTTTCCACTTAGGCTAGGATATCAGTAGGCAAGGCGCCCTCCCTCAGCATCTATGGCCCCTCCTTGTACGTGTTCATTCAGAGAAATCCCTCCGGTCTACCCCTGAGACACCTCACAACTACGAGGGGCCTGAGAGAGAGCCTGGAGATGAAACAGGGGACGCTTCCGAATCTACCGCGTCCCCGTGGGTAGAGAATAGCAGTTAGTCTCTCTGGAAGGTCTTAGCTTCTGTTGACTGACATGGGCAATACGGTAGGGGCGGACCCTGGCCAGGTGGAGCTTGTGGACAGATGCAACCTCTGGGGGAAGAATAATTCCGCTGCTGCTCTGTATGCTGGAAAGCTCCCCACGCCAGGTGGGATGGGCAGAGAACATTGACCCGCACCTTCCAGGGGCCTTTCCTGGGACTGAAGATCCCAACCTGCTCTCAACCTTGTCACCTTCTCAGCACATACTTTCCTGCACACATAATCCTGCCTTTCTCCGTCACTGCCTGATCCTACTAGGAAAAAAGCATGCCGCTCAAAGAGGCCGATGTCAGGGAAATCGAGGAGACACTGCCGTTCTCCAAACTTTTGCTGTCTACATATCCCCGCCTCCGGTGGAAGGCTGCGTATGTGGCCGGGCTGCGAAGGCAAGGCCGAAATCCTGGCATCCTGGGCCCCAGCAATCCAATGGTTTATGGACGTGGGGACCCGGATGACATGTTTCCCACATACAGGAGGAATCCTTGGGCCCTTCACTGGCTCGCCATTCAGCTCCACGACGTCCGCTACTGGCCCTGGCCTTTGGCCGGTGCCCCATTGCACGTGTGCTCCGGAGCGATGTTTCTGCACCCATCACTATCATTCTGCCACCAGGGGATATGTGAGTGTGGGAGTCACCATTTGTCACTGGCAGCAGTGTCACAAGTCACTAGACTTCCAGGTACCAGCTGACCTAGGCTGCCTTCTGCCCCAGGCAAGGTCCCGAATCCTTTATCCGAGATGCTGACACCTGGGCACTGGCGGACATTCATTTTGATCAACACAGAGGTCTGAGTGAGGGTCAGCAGGCCAGCTAGGTGAAGTGAAGGCCAGGTGGGCGGGACCAAGGCTCCTTTGCCATCACCATGGAGACAGTCCCACCACCGGAAGAGTGGGCGGAGCTCATGATAGGCCTGATGACAAGACCCGCCAGGCAGATGACCCAGGGCCCTCCATTATGACCTATGACACCTAGTGGCCACAGGATTTGAGCACACCCTGGGAAAGCCTACGCAGGCACAGGGGAGCCCCTGGTGCGGACTGCTTCAGGGCATTGGCAGAGCAGGCCAGGTACCTCTTTCCCACTTTCCTGAGGATATCAGTACGCAAGGCATCCCCACTCAGCATCTCTTGCCTCTCTCTGTCTCTCTCTGGACGTGTTCGTTCTCTGAAATCTCTTCCCTCTCCCCCTGAGTCACTTCGCACCTTGGAGTGCCTGACAGAGTGCCCAGAGACGAAAGAGCAAAGGGGGAAGGCCTCTGGCTCTACTGGTTGCCCACGGGCAGACAAGATCTGGTAGTCTATCTGGAAGGTCTAGAGAGTAGTGATTGATTGGGGAGCTACCTCACGGGCGGACCGTGGCCAGGTGAAGCTTGCTGACAAGTGGCAGCCTCTCCGGAGACTACTAATTCCGCTGGTAACATTGTATGCAAATACCCGGCTGAGTGCGAAGGGCAGAAAACATTGACACATACCTGCCAGAGGCCTATTCTGGGTCTGAAGAGTCCACCCTGGTCTCCAGCGACTCATCATCTCAGCACACACTTTGCCTGCACATATGGAATCCGCCTCTCTCCACGAATGCCTTCTCCTGCTAGGAAACACAGGATGTCACTCAGCCAAAGGAGAGCACAGGCAAAGTCAACTGAAGCCCGCGTTTTCAAGATTTTGCCCTCTGCTGGTCCACAGCCTCCGGTGGCACACTGCATGTGCGTCACTTCTCCGAAGACAAGGCCGAAATCCGGGCATCCAGGGCCCTAGCAGTCCAGAGTCTGCGGATGGCGGCACGTGGATCACCTCTTTGCCACGTACAGGAGGGAGGCCTGGGCCCTAGACTGGCTCCGCTAGAGCTCCACGACCTCAGCTATTTTCCCTGACCTTTGGCCCGTGCCCTCGTGAGTGTGTGATCTCTAGTTACACTTCACCTCCGACCACTCTGAGTCGGCCACCTGCGGATACCTGAGCGTGGACATCAACATCTATCACTGTCTGCAGTGTCACAGGTCACTAGGAGTCTAGGCTCAGGCTGACCTTGGCTGTCTTCTGCCCAGGCAAGGAGCCTAATCCTTCAGAGGAAATGAGGACACGTGGTCACTGGCCGACATCCTTTCTTTCATCTACACAGCGGTCTAGACGAGGGGAAAGAGGCCGGTAGGCCAGGTGGAGGCTGAGTGCGGGGCCTAAGGCTTCTTTCTCAATCACCATGGAGACAGCCACCGGAAGGCTGGGCGGAACTTCTGACGAGGACGGGTCACGAACTCTGAGCCAATACGAGAGGTCCAGCCTATCAGGCCAGTTCCGCACAGGCCTCCATTTTACCCATGGACACACAACGGCCCCTTCTGTCCTTGGCCTCAAAATCGAGGGCACCCAGGGACTAACTTCACAGCAGGCAACCCCTGATGTGGACAGGTTCGACATACTGGGACAGCAGGCAGGTACCTCTTTTCCACTTACGCTAGGATATCAGTAGGCAAGGCGCCCTCCCTCAGCATCTATGGCCCCTCCTTGTACGTGTTCATTCAGAGAAATCCCTCCGGTCTACCCCTGAGACACCTCACAACTACGAGGGGCCTGAGAGAGAGCCTGGAGATGAAACAGGGGAGGCTTCCGACTCTACCGCGTCCCCGTGGGTAGAGAATAGCAGTTAGTCTCTCTGGAAGGTCTTAGCTTCTGTTGACTGACATGGGCAATACGGTAGGGGCGGACCCTGGCCAGGTGGAGCTTGTGGGCAGATGCAACCTCTGGGGGAAGAATAATTCCGCTGCTGCTCTGTATGCTGGAAACCTCCCCACGCCAGGTGGGATGGGCAGAGAACATTGACCCGCACCTTCCAGGGGCCTTTCCTGGGACTGAAGATCCCAACCTGCTCTCAACCTTGTCACCTTCTCAGCACATACTTTCCTGCACACATAATCCTGCCTTTCTCCGTCACTGCCTGATCCTACTAGGAAAAAAGCATGCCGCTCAAAGAGGCCGATGTCAGGGAAATCGAGGAGACACTGCCGTTCTCCAAACTTTTGCTGTCTACATATCCCCGCCTCCGGTGGAAGGCTGCGTATGTGGCCGGGCTGCGAAGGCAAGGCCGAAATCCTGGCATCCTGGGCCCCAGCAATCCAATGGTTTATGGACGTGGGGACCCGGATGACATGTTTCCCACATACAGGAGGAATCCTTGGGCCCTTCACTGGCTCGCCATTCAGCTCCACGACGTCCGCTACTGGCCCTGGCCTTTGGCCGGTGCCCCATTGCACGTGTGCTCCGGAGCGATGTTTCTGCACCCATCACTATCATTCTGCCACCAGGGCATATGTGAGTGTGGGAGTCACCATTTGTCACTGGCAGCAGTGTCACAAGTCACTAGACTTCCAGGTACCAGCTGACCTAGGCTGCCTTCTGCCCCAGGCAAGGTCCCGAATCCTTTATCCGAGATGCTGACACCTGGGCACTGGCGGACATTCATTTTGATCAACACAGAGGTCTGAGTGAGGGTCAGCAGGCCAGCTAGGTGAAGTGAAGGCCAGGTGGGCGGGACCAAGGCTCCTTTGCCATCACCATGGAGACAGTCCCACCACCGGAAGAGTGGGCGGAGCTCATGATGGGCCTGATGACAAGACCCGCCAGGCAGATGACCCAGGGCCCTCCATTATGACCTATGACACCTAGTGGCCACAGGATTTGAGCACACCCTGGGAAAGCCTACGCAGGCACAGGGGAGCCCCTGGTGCGGACTGCTTCAGGGCATTGGCAGAGCAGGCCAGGTACCTCTTTCCCACTTTCCTGAGGATATCAGTACGCAAGGCATCCCCACTCAGCATCTCTTGCCTCTCTCTGTCTCTCTCTGGACGTGTTCGTTCTCTGAAATCTCTTCCCTCTCCCCCTGAGTCACTTCGCACCTTGGAGTGCCTGACAGAGTGCCCAGAGACGAAAGAGCAAAGGGGGAAGGCCTCTGGCTCTACTGGTTGCCCACGGGCAGACAAGATCTGGTAGTCTATCTGGAAGGTCTAGAGAGTAGTGATTGATTGGGGAGCTACCTCACGGGCGGACCCTGGCCAGGTGAAGCTTGCTGACATGTGGCAGCCTCTCCGGAGACTACTAATTCCGCTGGTAACATTGTATGCAAATACCCGGCTGAGTGCGAAGGGCAGAAAACATTGACACATACCTGCCAGAGGCCTATTCTGGGTCTGAAGAGTCCACCCTGGTCTCCAGCGACTCATCATCTCAGCACACACTTTGCCTGCACACATGGAATCCGCCTCTCTCCACGAATGCCTTCTCCTGCTAGGAAACACAGGATGTCACTCAGCCAAAGGAGAGCACAGGCAAAGTCAACTGAAGCCCGCGTTTTCAAGATTTTGCCCTCTGCTGGTCCACAGCCTCCGGTGGCACACTGCATGTGCGTCACTTCTCCGAAGACAAGGCCGAAATCCGGGCATCCAGGGCCCTAGCAGTCCAGAGTCTGCGGATGGCGGCACGTGGATCACCTCTTTGCCACGTACAGGAGGGTGGCCTGGGCCCTAGACTGGCTCCGCTAGAGCTCCACGACCTCAGCTATTTTCCCTGACCTTTGGCCCGTGCCCTCGTGAGTGTGTGATCTCTAGTTACACTTCAGCTCCGACCACTCTGAGTCGGCCACCTGCAGATACCTGAGCGTGGACATCAACATCTATCACTGTCTGCAGTGTCACAGGTCACTAGGAGTCTAGGCTCAGGCTGACCTTGGCTGTCTTCTGCCCAGGCAAGGAGCCTAATCCTTCAGAGGAAATGAGGACACGTGGTCACTGGCCGACATCCTTTCTTTCATCTACACAGCGGTCTAGACGAGGGGAAAGAGGCCAGGTAGGCCAGGTGGAGGCTGAGTGCGGGGCCTAAGGCTTCTTTCTCAATCACCATGGAGACAGCCACCGGAAGGCTGGGCGGAACTTCTGACGAGGACGGGTCACGAACTCTGAGCCAACAGGAGAGGTCCAGCCTAACAGGCCAGTTCCGCACAGGCCTCCATTTTACCCATGACACACAACGGCCCCTTCTGTCCTTGGCCACAAAATCGAGGGCACCCAGGGAATAACTTCACAGTAGGCAACCCCTGATGTGGACAGGTTCGACATACTGGGACAGCAGGCAGGTACCTCTTTTCCACTTACGCTAGGATATCAGTAGGCAAGGCGCCCTCCCTCAGCATCTATGGCCCCTCCTTGTACGTGTTCATTCAGAGAAATCCCTCCGGTCTACCCCTGAGACACCTCACAACTACGAGGGGCCTGAGAGAGAGCCTGGAGATGAAACAGGGGAGGCTTCCGACTCTACCGCGTCCCCGTGGGTAGAGAATAGCAGTTAGTCTCTCTGGAAGGTCTTAGCTTCTGTTGACTGACATGGGCAATACGGTAGGGGCGGACCCTGGCCAGGTGGAGCTTGTGGGCAGATGCAACCTCTGGGGGAAGAATAATTCCGCTGCTGCTCTGTATGCTGGAAACCTCCCCACGCCAGGTGGGATGGGCAGAGAACATTGACCCGCACCTTCCAGGGGCCTTTCCTGGGACTGAAGATCCCAACTTGCTCTCAACCTTGTCACCTTCTCAGCACATACTTTCCTGCACACATAATCCTGCCTTTCTCCGTCACTGCCTGATCCTACTAGGAAAAAAGCATGCCGCTCAAAGAGGCCGATGTCAGGGAAATCGAGGAGACACTGCCGTTCTCCAAACTTTTGCTGTCTACATATCCCCGCCTCCGGTGGAAGGCTGCGTATGTGGCCGGGCTGCGAAGGCAAGGCCGAAATCCTGGCATCCTGGGCCCCAGCAATCCAATGGTTTATGGACGTGGGGACCCGGATGACATGTTTCCCACATACAGGAGGAATCCTTGGGCCCTTCACTGGCTCGCCATTCAGCTCCACGACGTCCGCTACTGGCCCTGGCCTTTGGCCGGTGCCCCATTGCACGTGTGCTCCGGAGCGATGTTTCTGCACCCATCACTATCATTCTGCCACCAGGGGATATGTGAGTGTGGGAGTCACCATTTGTCACTGGCAGCAGTGTCACAAGTCACTAGACTTCCAGGTACCAGCTGACCTAGGCTGCCTTCTGCCCCAGGCAAGGTCCCGAATCCTTTATCCGAGATGCTGACACCTGGGCACTGGCGGACATTCATTTTGATCAACACAGAGGTCTGAGTGAGGGTCAGCAGGCCAGCTAGGTGAAGTGAAGGCCAGGTGGGCGGGACCAAGGCTCCTTTGCCATCACCATGGAGACAGTCCCACCACCGGAAGAGTGGGCGGAGCTCATGATGGGCCTGATGACAAGACCCGCCAGGCAGATGACCCAGGGCCCTCCATTATGACCTATGACACCTAGTGGCCACAGGATTTGAGCACACCCTGGGAAAGCCTACGCAGGCACAGGGGAGCCCCTGGTGCGGACTGCTTCAGGGCATTGGCAGAGCAGGCCAGGTACCTCTTTCCCACTTTCCTGAGGATATCAGTACGCAAGGCATCCCCACTCAGCATCTCTTGCCTCTCTCTGTCTCTCTCTGGACGTGTTCGTTCTCTGAAATCTCTTCCCTCTCCCCCTGAGTGACTTCGCACCTTGGAGTGCCTGACAGAGTGCCCAGAGACGAAAGAGCAAAGGGGGAAGGCCTCTGGCTCTACTGGTTGCCCACGGGCAGACAAGATCTGGTAGTCTATCTGGAAGGTCTAGAGAGTAGTGATTGATTGGGGAGCTACCTCACGGGCGGACCCTGGCCAGGTGAAGCTTGCTGACATGTGGCAGCCTATCCGGAGACTACTAATTCCGCTGGTAACATTGTATGCAAATACCCGGCTGAGTGCGAAGGGCAGAAAACATTGACACATACCTGCCAGAGGCCTATTCTGGGTCTGAAGAGTCCACCCTGGTCTCCAGCGACTCATCATCTCAGCACACACTTTGCCTGCACACATGGAATCCGCCTCTCTCCACGAATGCCTTCTCCTGCTAGGAAACACAGGATGTCACTCAGCCAAAGGAGAGCACAGGCAAAGTCAACTGAAGCCCGCGTTTTCAAGATTTTGCCCTCTGCTGGTCCACAGCCTCCGGTGGCACACTGCATGTGCGTCACTTCTCCGAAGACAAGGCCGAAATCCGGGCATCCAGGGCCCTAGCAGTCCAGAGTCTGCGGATGGCGGCACGTGGATCACCTCTTTGCCACGTACAGGAGGGTGGCCTGGGCCCTAGACTGGCTCCACTAGAGCTCCACGACCTCAGCTATTTTCCCTGACCTTTGGCCCGTGCCCTCGTGAGTGTGTGATCTCTAGTTACACTTCAGCTCCGACCACTCTGAGTCGGCCACCTGCGGATACCTGAGCGTGGACATCAACATCTATCACTGTCTGCAGTGTCACAGGTCACTAGGAGTCTAGGCTCAGGCTGACCTTGGCTGTCTTCTGCCCAGGCAAGGAGCCTAATCCTTCAGAGGAAATGAGGACACGTGGTCACTGGCCGACATCCTTTCTTTCATCTACACAGCGGTCTAGACGAGGGGAAAGAGGCCAGGTAGGCCAGGTGAAGGCTGAGTGCGGGGCCGAAGGCTTCTTTCTCAATCACCATGGAGACAGCCACCGGAAGGCTGGGCGGAACTTCTGACGAGGACGGGTCACGAACTCTGAGCCAACAGGAGAGGTCCAGCCTAACAGGCCAGTTCCGCACAGGCCTCCATTTTACCCATGACACACAACGGCCCCTTCTGTCCTTGGCCACAAAATCGAGGGCACCCAGGGAATAACTTCACAGTAGGCAACCCCTGATGTGGACAGGTTCGACATACTGGGACAGCAGGCAGGTACCTCTTTTCCACTTACGCTAGGATATCAGTAGGCAAGGCGCCCTCCCTCAGCATCTATGGCCCCTCCTTGTACGTGTTCATTCAGAGAAATCCCTCCGGTCTACCCCTGAGACACCTCACAACTACGAGGGGCCTGAGAGAGAGCCTGGAGATGAAACAGGGGAGGCTTCCGACTCTACCGCGTCCCCGTGGGTAGAGAATAGCAGTTAGTCTCTCTGGAAGGTCTTAGCTTCTGTTGACTGACATGGGCAATACGGTAGGGGCGGACCCTGGCCAGGTGGAGCTTGTGGGCAGATGCAACCTCTGGGGGAAGAATAATTCCGCTGCTGCTCTGTATGCTGGAAACCTCCCCACGCCAGGTGGGATGGGCAGAGAACATTGACCCGCACCTTCCAGGGGCCTTTCCTGGGACTGAAGATCCCAACCTGCTCTCAACCTTGTCACCTTCTCAGCACATACTTTCCTGCACACATAATCCTGCCTTTCTCCGTCACTGCCTGATCCTACTAGGAAAAAAGCATGCCGCTCAAAGAGGCCGATGTCAGGGAAATCGAGGAGACACTGCCGTTCTCCAAACTTTTGCTGTCTACATATCCCCGCCTCCGGTGGAAGGCTGCGTATGTGGCCGGGCTGCGAAGGCAAGGCCGAAATCCTGGCATCCTGGGCCCCAGCAATCCAATGGTTTATGGACGTGGGGACCCGGATGACATGTTTCCCACATACAGGAGGAATCCTTGGGCCCTTCACTGGCTCGCCATTCAGCTCCACGACGTCCGCTACTGGCCCTGGCCTTTGGCCGGTGCCCCATTGCACGTGTGCTCCGGAGCGATGTTTCTGCACCCATCACTATCATTCTGCCACCAGGGCATATGTGAGTGTGGGAGTCACCATTTGTCACTGGCAGCAGTGTCACAAGTCACTAGACTTCCAGGTACCAGCTGACCTAGGCTGCCTTCTGCCCCAGGCAAGGTCCCGAATCCTTTATCCGAGATGCTGACACCTGGGCACTGGCGGACATTCATTTTGATCAACACAGAGGTCTGAGTGAGGGTCAGCAGGCCAGCTAGGTGAAGTGAAGGCCAGGTGGGCGGGACCAAGGCTCCTTTGCCATCACCATGGAGACAGTCCCACCACCGGAAGAGTGGGCGGAGCTCATGATGGGCCTGATGACAAGACCCGCCAGGCAGATGACCCAGGGCCCTCCATTATGACCTATGACACCTAGTGGCCACAGGATTTGAGCACACCCTGGGAAAGCCTACGCAGGCACAGGGGAGCCCCTGGTGCGGACTGCTTCAGGGCATTGGCAGAGCAGGCCAGGTACCTCTTTCCCACTTTCCTGAGGATATCAGTACGCAAGGCATCCCCACTCAGCATCTCTTGCCTCTCTCTGTCTCTCTCTGGACGTGTTCGTTCTCTGAAATCTCTTCCCTCTCCCCCTGAGTCACTTCGCACCTTGGAGTGCCTGACAGAGTGCCCAGAGACGAAAGAGCAAAGGGGGAAGGCCTCTGGCTCTACTGGTTGCCCACGGGCAGACAAGATCTGGTAGTCTATCTGGAAGGTCTAGAGAGTAGTGATTGATTGGGGAGCTACCTCACGGGCGGACCCTGGCCAGGTGAAGCTTGCTGACATGTGGCAGCCTCTCCGGAGACTACTAATTCCGCTGGTAACATTGTATGCAAATACCCGGCTGAGTGCGAAGGGCAGAAAACATTGACACATACCTGCCAGAGGCCTATTCTGGGTCTGAAGAGTCCACCCTGGTCTCCAGCGACTCATCATCTCAGCACACACTTTGCCTGCACACATGGAATCCGCCTCTCTCCACGAATGCCTTCTCCTGCTAGGAAACACAGGATGTCACTCAGCCAAAGGAGAGCACAGGCAAAGTCAACTGAAGCCCGCGTTTTCAAGATTTTGCCCTCTGCTGGTCCACAGCCTCCGGTGGCACACTGCATGTGCGTCACTTCTCCGAAGACAAGGCCGAAATCCGGGCATCCAGGGCCCTAGCAGTCCAGAGTCTGCGGATGGCGGCACGCGGATCACCTCTTTGCCACGTACAGGAGGGAGGCCTGGGCCCTAGACTGGCTCCGCTAGAGCTCCACGACCTCAGCTATTTTCCCTGACCTTTGGCCCGTGCCCTCGTGAGTGTGTGATCTCTAGTTACACTTCAGCTCCGACCACTCTGAGTCGGCCACCTGCGGATACCTGAGCGTGGACATCAACATCTATCACTGTCTGCAGTGTCACAGGTCACTGGGAGTCTAGGCTCAGGCTGACCTTGGCTGTCTTCTGCCCAGGCAAGGAGCCTCATCCTTCAGAGGAAATGAGGACACGTGGTCACTGGCCGACATCCTTTCTTTCATCTACACAGCGGTCTAGACGAGGGGAAAGAGGCCAGGTAGGCCAGGTGAAGGCTGAGTGCGGGGCCTAAGGCTTCTTTCTCAATCACCATGGAGACAGCCACCGGAAGGCTGGGCGGAACTTCTGACGAGGACGGGTCACGAACTCTGAGCCAACAGGAGAGGTCCAGCCTAACAGGCCAGTTCCGCACAGGCCTCCATTTTACCCATGACACACAACGGCCCCTTCTGTCCTTGGCCACAAAATCGAGGGCACCCAGGGAATAACTTCACAGTAGGCAACCCCTGATGTGGACAGGTTCGACATACTGGGACAGCAGGCAGGTACCTCTTTTCCACTTACGCTAGGATATCAGTAGGCAAGGCGCCCTCCCTCAGCATCTATGGCCCCTCCTTGTACGTGTTCATTCAGAGAAATCCCTCCGGTCTACCCCTGAGACACCTCACAACTACGAGGGGCCTGAGAGAGAGCCTGGAGATGAAACAGGGGAGGCTTCCGACTCTACCGCGTCCCCGTGGGTAGAGAATAGCAGTTAGTCTCTCTGGAAGGTCTTAGCTTCTGTTGACTGACATGGGCAATACGGTAGGGGCGGACCCTGGCCAGGTGGAGCTTGTGGGCAGATGCAACCTCTGGGGGAAGAATAATTCCGCTGCTGCTCTGTATGCTGGAAACCTCCCCACGCCAGGTGGGATGGGCAGAGAACATTGACCCGCACCTTCCAGGGGCCTTTCCTGGGACTGAAGATCCCAACCTGCTCTCAACCTTGTCACCTTCTCAGCACATACTTTCCTGCACACATAATCCTGCCTTTCTCCGTCACTGCCTGATCCTACTAGGAAAAAAGCATGCCGCTCAAAGAGGCCGATGTCAGGGAAATCGAGGAGACACTGCCGTTCTCCAAACTTTTGCTGTCTACATATCCCCGCCTCCGGTGGAAGGCTGCGTATGTGGCCGGGCTGCGAAGGCAAGGCCGAAATCCTGGCATCCTGGGCCCCAGCAATCCAATGGTTTATGGACGTGGGGACCCGGATGACATGTTTCCCACATACAGGAGGAATCCTTGGGCCCTTCACTGGCTCGCCATTCAGCTCCACGACGTCCGCTACTGGCCCTGGCCTTTGGCCGGTGCCCCATTGCACGTGTGCTCCGGAGCGATGTTTCTGCACCCATCACTATCATTCTGCCACCAGGGCATATGTGAGTGTGGGAGTCACCATTTGTCACTGGCAGCAGTGTCACAAGTCACTAGACTTCCAGGTACCAGCTGACCTAGGCTGCCTTCTGCCCCAGGCAAGGTCCCGAATCCTTTATCCGAGATGCTGACACCTGGGCACTGGCGGACATTCATTTTGATCAACACAGAGGTCTGAGTGAGGGTCAGCAGGCCAGCTAGGTGAAGTGAAGGCCAGGTGGGCGGGACCAAGGCTCCTTTGCCATCACCATGGAGACAGTCCCACCACCGGAAGAGTGGGCGGAGCTCATGATGGGCCTGATGACAAGACCCGCCAGGCAGATGACCCAGGGCCCTCCATTATGACCTATGACACCTAGTGGCCACAGGATTTGAGCACACCCTGGGAAAGCCTACGCAGGCACAGGGGAGCCCCTGGTGCGGACTGCTTCAGGGCATTGGCAGAGCAGGCCAGGTACCTCTTTCCCACTTTCCTGAGGATATCAGTACGCAAGGCATCCCCACTCAGCATCTCTTGCCTCTCTCTGTCTCTCTCTGGACGTGTTCGTTCTCTGAAATCTCTTCCCTCTCCCCCTGAGTCACTTCGCACCTTGGAGTGCCTGACAGAGTGCCCAGAGACGAAAGAGCAAAGGGGGAAGGCCTCTGGCTCTACTGGTTGCCCACGGGCAGACAAGATCTGGTAGTCTATCTGGAAGGTCTAGAGAGTAGTGATTGATTGGGGAGCTACCTCACGGGCGGACCCTGGCCAGGTGAAGCTTGCTGACATGTGGCAGCCTCTCCGGAGACTACTAATTCCGCTGGTAACATTGTATGCAAATACCCGGCTGAGTGCGAAGGGCAGAAAACATTGACACATACCTGCCAGAGGCCTATTCTGGGTCTGAAGAGTCCACCCTGGTCTCCAGCGACTCATCATCTCAGCACACACTTTGCCTGCACACATGGAATCCGCCTCTCTCCACGAATGCCTTCACCTGCTAGGAAACACAGGATGTCACTCAGCCAAAGGAGAGCACAGGCAAAGTCAACTGAAGCCCGCGTTTTCAAGATTTTGCCCTCTGCTGGTCCACAGCCTCCGGTGGCACACTGCATGTGCGTCACTTCTCCGAAGACAAGGCCGAAATCCGGGCATCCAGGGCCCTAGCAGTCCAGAGTCTGCGGATGGCGGCACGTGGATCACCTCTTTGCCACGTACAGGAGGGTGGCCTGGGCCCTAGACTGGCTCCGCTAGAGCTCCACGACCTCAGCTATTTTCCCTGACCTTTGGCCCGTGCCCTCGTGAGTGTGTGATCTCTAGTTACACTTCAGCTCCGACCACTCTGAGTCGGCCACCTGCGGATACCTGAGCGTGGACATCAACATCTATCACTGTCTGCAGTGTCACAGGTCACTAGGAGTCTAGGCTCAGGCTGACCTTGGCTGTCTTCTGCCCAGGCAAGGAGCCTAATCCTTCAGAGGAAATGAGGACACGTGGTCACTGGCCGACATCCTTTCTTTCATCTACACAGCGGTCTAGACGAGGGGAAAGAGGCCAGGTAGGCCAGGTGAAGGCTGAGTGCGGGGCCTAAGGCTTCTTTCTCAATCACCATGGAGACAGCCACCGGAAGGCTGGGCGGAACTTCTGACGAGGACGGGTCACGAACTCTGAGCCAACAGGAGAGGTCCAGCCTAACAGGCCAGTTCCGCACAGGCCTCCATTTTATCCATGGACACACAACGGCCCCTTCTGTCCTTGGCCACAAAATCGAGGGCACCCAGGGAATAACTTCACAGTAGGCAACCCCTGATGTGGACAGGTTCGACATACTGGGACAGCAGGCAGGTACCTCTTTTCCACTTACGCTAGGATATCAGTAGGCAAGGCGCCCTCCCTCAGCATCTATGGCCCCTCCTTGTACGTGTTCATTCAGAGAAATCCCTCCGGTCTACCCCTGAGACACCTCACAACTACGAGGGGCCTGAGAGAGAGCCTGGAGATGAAACAGGGGAGGCTTCCGACTCTACCGCGTCCCCGTGGGTAGAGAATAGCAGTTAGTCTCTCTGGAAGGTCTTAGCTTCTGTTGACTGACATGGGCAATACGGTAGGGGCGGACCCTGGCCAGGTGGAGCTTGTGGGCAGATGCAACCTCTGGGGGAAGAATAATTCCGCTGCTGCTCTGTATGCTGGAAACCTCCCCACGCCAGGTGGGATGGGCAGAGAACATTGACCCGCACCTTCCAGGGGCCTTTCCTGGGACTGAAGATCCCAACCTGCTCTCAACCTTGTCACCTTCTCAGCACATACTTTCCTGCACACATAATCCTGCCTTTCTCCGTCACTGCCTGATCCTACTAGGAAAAAAGCATGCCGCTCAAAGAGGCCGATGTCAGGGAAATCGAGGAGACACTGCCGTTCTCCAAACTTTTGCTGTCTACATATCCCCGCCTCCGGTGGAAGGCTGCGTATGTGGCCGGGCTGCGAAGGCAAGGCCGAAATCCTGGCATCCTGGGCCCCAGCAATCCAATGGTTTATGGACGTGGGGACCCGGATGACATGTTTCCCACATACAGGAGGAATCCTTGGGCCCTTCACTGGCTCGCCATTCAGCTCCACGACGTCCGCTACTGGCCCTGGCCTTTGGCCGGTGCCCCATTGCACGTGTGCTCCGGAGCGATGTTTCTGCACCCATCACTATCATTCTGCCACCAGGGGATATGTGAGTGTGGGAGTCACCATTTGTCACTGGCAGCAGTGTCACAAGTCACTAGACTTCCAGGTACCAGCTGACCTAGGCTGCCTTCTGCCCCAGGCAAGGTCCCGAATCCTTTATCCGAGATGCTGACACCTGGGCACTGGCGGACATTCATTTTGATCAACACAGAGGTCTGAGTGAGGGTCAGCAGGCCAGCTAGGTGAAGTGAAGGCCAGGTGGGCGGGACCAAGGCTCCTTTGCCATCACCACGGAGACAGTCCCACCACCGGAAGAGTGGGCGGAGCTCATGATGGGCCTGATGACAAGACCCGCCAGGCAGATGACCCAGGGCCCTCCATTATGACCTATGACACCTAGTGGCCACAGGATTTGAGCACACCCTGGGAAAGCCTACGCAGGCACAGGGGAGCCCCTGGTGCGGACTGCTTCAGGGCATTGGCAGAGCAGGCCAGGTACCTCTTTCCCACTTTCCTGAGGATATCAGTACGCAAGGCATCCCCACTCAGCATCTCTTGCCTCTCTCTGTCTCTCTCTGGACGTGTTCGTTCTCTGAAATCTCTTCCCTCTCCCCCTGAGTCACTTCGCACCTTGGAGTGCCTGACAGAGTGCCCAGAGACGAAAGAGCAAAGGGGGAAGGCCTCTGGCTCTACTGGTTGCCCACGGGCAGACAAGATCTGGTAGTCTATCTGGAAGGTCTAGAGAGTAGTGATTGATTGGGGAGCTACCTCACGGGCGGACCCTGGCCAGGTGAAGCTTGCTGACATGTGGCAGCCTCTCCGGAGACTACTAATTCCGCTGGTAACATTGTATGCAAATACCCGGCTGAGTGCGAAGGGCAGAAAACATTGACACATACCTGCCAGAGGCCTATTCTGGGTCTGAAGAGTCCACCCTGGTCTCCAGCGACTCATCATCTCAGCACACACTTTGCCTGCACACATGGAATCCGCCTCTCTCCACGAATGCCTTCTCCTGCTAGGAAACACAGGATGTCACTCAGCCAAAGGAGAGCACAGGCAAAGTCAACTGAAGCCCGCGTTTTCAAGATTTTGCCCTCTGCTGGTCCACAGCCTCCGGTGGCACACTGCATGTGCGTCACTTCTCCGAAGACAAGGCCGAAATCCGGGCATCCAGGGCCCTAGCAGTCCAGAGTCTGCGGATGGCGGCACGCGGATCACCTCTTTGCCACGTACAGGAGGGAGGCCTGGGCCCTAGACTGGCTCCGCTAGAGCTCCACGACCTCAGCTATTTTCCCTGACCTTTGGCCCGTGCCCTCGTGAGTGTGTGATCTCTAGTTACACTTCAGCTCCGACCACTCTGAGTCGGCCACCTGCGGATACCTGAGCGTGGACATCAACATCTATCACTGTCTGCAGTGTCACAGGTCACTAGGAGTCTAGGCTCAGGCTGACCTTGGCTGTCTTCTGCCCAGGCAAGGAGCCTAATCCTTCAGAGGAAATGAGGACACGTGGTCACTGGCCGACATCCTTTCTTTCATCTACACAGCGGTCTAGACGAGGGGAAAGAGGCCAGGTAGGCCAGGTGAAGGCTGAGTGCGGGGCCTAAGGCTTCTTTCTCAATCACCATGGAGACAGCCACCGGAAGGCTGGGCGGAACTTCTGACGAGGACGGGTCACGAACTCTGAGCCAACAGGAGAGGTCCAGCCTAACAGGCCAGTTCCGCACAGGCCTCCATTTTACCCATGACACACAACGGCCCCTTCTGTCCTTGGCCACAAAATCGAGGGCACCCAGGGAATAACTTCACAGTAGGCAACCCCTGATGTGGACAGGTTCGACATACTGGGACAGCAGGCAGGTACCTCTTTTCCACTTACGCTAGGATATCAGTAGGCAAGGCGCCCTCCCTCAGCATCTATGGCCCCTCCTTGTACGTGTTCATTCAGAGAAATCCCTCCGGTCTACCCCTGAGACACCTCACAACTACGAGGGGCCTGAGAGAGAGCCTGGAGATGAAACAGGGGAGGCTTCCGACTCTACCGCGTCCCCGTGGGTAGAGAATAGCAGTTAGTCTCTCTGGAAGGTCTTAGCTTCTGTTGACTGACATGGGCAATACGGTAGGGGCGGACCCTGGCCAGGTGGAGCTTGTGGGCAGATGCAACCTCTGGGGGAAGAATAATTCCGCTGCTGCTCTGTATGCTGGAAACCTCCCCACGCCAGGTGGGATGGGCAGAGAACATTGACCCGCACCTTCCAGGGGCCTTTCCTGAGACTGAAGATCCCAACCTGCTCTCAACCTTGTCACCTTCTCAGCACATACTTTCCTGCACACATAATCCTGCCTTTCTCCGTCACTGCCTGATCCTACTAGGAAAAAAGCATGCCGCTCAAAGAGGCCGATGTCAGGGAAATCGAGGAGACACTGCCGTTCTCCAAACTTTTGCTGTCTACATATCCCCGCCTCCGGTGGAAGGCTGCGTATGTGGCCGGGCTGCGAAGGCAAGGCCGAAATCCTGGCATCCTGGGCCCCAGCAATCCAATGGTTTATGGACGTGGGGACCCGGATGACATGTTTCCCACATACAGGAGGAATCCTTGGGCCCTTCACTGGCTCGCCATTCAGCTCCACGACGTCCGCTACTGGCCCTGGCCTTTGGCCGGTGCCCCATTGCACGTGTGCTCCGGAGCGATGTTTCTGCACCCATCACTATCATTCTGCCACCAGGGGATATGTGAGTGTGGGAGTCACCATTTGTCACTGGCAGCAGTGTCACAAGTCACTAGACTTCCAGGTACCAGCTGACCTAGGCTGCCTTCTGCCCCAGGCAAGGTCCCGAATCCTTTATCCGAGATGCTGACACCTGGGCACTGGCGGACATTCATTTTGATCAACACAGAGGTCTGAGTGAGGGTCAGCAGGCCAGCTAGGTGAAGTGAAGGCCAGGTGGGCGGGACCAAGGCTCCTTTGCCATCACCATGGAGACAGTCCCACCACCGGAAGAGTGGGCGGAGCTCATGATGGGCCTGATGACAAGACCCGCCAGGCAGATGACACAGGGCCCTCCATTATGACCTATGACACCTAGTGGCCACAGGATTTGAGCACACCCTGGGAAAGCCTACGCAGGCACAGGGGAGCCCCTGGTGCGGACTGCTTCAGGGCATTGGCAGAGCAGGCCAGGTACCTCTTTCCCACTTTCCTGAGGATATCAGTACGCAAGGCATCCCCACTCAGCATCTCTTGCCTCTCTCTGTCTCTCTCTGGACGTGTTCGTTCTCTGAAATCTCTTCCCTCTCCCCCTGAGTCACTTCGCACCTTGGAGTGCCTGACAGAGTGCCCAGAGACGAAAGAGCAAAGGGGGAAGGCCTCTGGCTCTACTGGTTGCCCACGGGCAGACAAGATCTGGTAGTCTATCTGGAAGGTCTAGAGAGTAGTGATTGATTGGGGAGCTACCTCACGGGCGGACCCTGGCCAGGTGAAGCTTGCTGACATGTGGCAGCCTCTCCGGAGACTACTAATTCCGCTGGTAACATTGTATGCAAATACCCGGCTGAGTGCGAAGGGCAGAAAACATTGACACATACCTGCCAGAGGCCTATTCTGGGTCTGAAGAGTCCACCCTGGTCTCCAGCGACTCATCATCTCAGCACACACTTTGCCTGCACACATGGAATCCGCCTCTCTCCACGAATGCCTTCACCTGCTAGGAAACACAGGATGTCACTCAGCCAAAGGAGAGCACAGGCAAAGTCAACTGAAGCCCGCGTTTTCAAGATTTTGCCCTCTGCTGGTCCACAGCCTCCGGTGGCACACTGCATGTGCGTCACTTCTCCGAAGACAAGGCCGAAATCCGGGCATCCAGGGCCCTAGCAGTCCAGAGTCTGCGGATGGCGGCACGTGGATCACCTCTTTGCCACGTACAGGAGGGTGGCCTGGGCCCTAGACTGGCTCCGCTAGAGCTCCACGACCTCAGCTATTTTCCCTGACCTTTGGCCCGTGCCCTCGTGAGTGTGTGATCTCTAGTTACACTTCAGCTCCGACCACTCTGAGTCGGCCACCTGCGGATACCTGAGCGTGGACATCAACATCTATCACTGTCTGCAGTGTCACAGGTCACTAGGAGTCTAGGCTCAGGCTGACCTTGGCTGTCTTCTGCCCAGGCAAGGAGCCTAATCCTTCAGAGGAAATGAGGACACGTGGTCACTGGCCGACATCCTTTCTTTCATCTACACAGCGGTCTAGACGAGGGGAAAGAGGCCAGGTAGGCCAGGTGAAGGCTGAGTGCGGGGCCTAAGGCTTCTTTCTCAATCACCATGGAGACAGCCACCGGAAGGCTGGGCGGAACTTCTGACGAGGACGGGTCACGAACTCTGAGCCAACAGGAGAGGTCCAGCCTAACAGGCCAGTTCCGCACAGGCCTCCATTTTATCCATGGACACACAACGGCCCCTTCTGTCCTTGGCCACAAAATCGAGGGCACCCAGGGAATAACTTCACAGTAGGCAACCCCTGATGTGGACAGGTTCGACATACTGGGACAGCAGGCAGGTACCTCTTTTCCACTTACGCTAGGATATCAGTAGGCAAGGCGCCCTCCCTCAGCATCTATGGCCCCTCCTTGTACGTGTTCATTCAGAGAAATCCCTCCGGTCTACCCCTGAGACACCTCACAACTACGAGGGGCCTGAGAGAGAGCCTGGAGATGAAACAGGGGAGGCTTCCGACTCTACCGCGTCCCCGTGGGTAGAGAATAGCAGTTAGTCTCTCTGGAAGGTCTTAGCTTCTGTTGACTGACATGGGCAATACGGTAGGGGCGGACCCTGGCCAGGTGGAGCTTGTGGGCAGATGCAACCTCTGGGGGAAGAATAATTCCGCTGCTGCTCTGTATGCTGGAAACCTCCCCACGCCAGGTGGGATGGGCAGAGAACATTGACCCGCACCTTCCAGGGGCCTTTCCTGGGACTGAAGATCCCAACCTGCTCTCAACCTTGTCACCTTCTCAGCACATACTTTCCTGCACACATAATCCTGCCTTTCTCCGTCACTGCCTGATCCTACTAGGAAAAAAGCATGCCGCTCAAAGAGGCCGATGTCAGGGAAATCGAGGAGACACTGCCGTTCTCCAAACTTTTGCTGTCTACATATCCCCGCCTCCGGTGGAAGGCTGCGTATGTGGCCGGGCTGCGAAGGCAAGGCCGAAATCCTGGCATCCTGGGCCCCAGCAATCCAATGGTTTATGGACGTGGGGACCCGGATGACATGTTTCCCACATACAGGAGGAATCCTTGGGCCCTTCACTGGCTCGCCATTCAGCTCCACGACGTCCGCTACTGGCCCTGGCCTTTGGCCGGTGCCCCATTGCACGTGTGCTCCGGAGCGATGTTTCTGCACCCATCACTATCATTCTGCCACCAGGGGATATGTGAGTGTGGGAGTCACCATTTGTCACTGGCAGCAGTGTCACAAGTCACTAGACTTCCAGGTACCAGCTGACCTAGGCTGCCTTCTGCCCCAGGCAAGGTCCCGAATCCTTTATCCGAGATGCTGACACCTGGGCACTGGCGGACATTCATTTTGATCAACACAGAGGTCTGAGTGAGGGTCAGCAGGCCAGCTAGGTGAAGTGAAGGCCAGGTGGGCGGGACCAAGGCTCCTTTGCCATCACCATGGAGACAGTCCCACCACCGGAAGAGTGGGCGGAGCTCATGATGGGCCTGATGACAAGACCCGCCAGGCAGATGACCCAGGGCCCTCCATTATGACCTATGACACCTAGTGGCCACAGGATTTGAGCACACCCTGGGAAAGCCTACGCAGGCACAGGGGAGCCCCTGGTGCGGACTGCTTCAGGGCATTGGCAGAGCAGGCCAGGTACCTCTTTCCCACTTTCCTGAGGATATCAGTACGCAAGGCATCCCCACTCAGCATCTCTTGCCTCTCTCTGTCTCTCTCTGGACGTGTTCGTTCTCTGAAATCTCTTCCCTCTCCCCCTGAGTCACTTCGCACCTTGGAGTGCCTGACAGAGTGCCCAGAGACGAAAGAGCAAAGGGGGAAGGCCTCTGGCTCTACTGGTTGCCCACGGGCAGACAAGATCTGGTAGTCTATCTGGAAGGTCTAGAGAGTAGTGATTGATTGGGGAGCTACCTCACGGGCGGACCCTGGCCAGGTGAAGCTTGCTGACATGTGGCAGCCTCTCCGGAGACTACTAATTCCGCTGGTAACATTGTATGCAAATACCCGGCTGAGTGCGAAGGGCAGAAAACATTGACACATACCTGCCAGAGGCCTATTCTGGGTCTGAAGAGTCCACCCTGGTCTCCAGCGACTCATCATCTCAGCACACACTTTGCCTGCACACATGGAATCCGCCTCTCTCCACGAATGCCTTCTCCTGCTAGGAAACACAGGATGTCACTCAGCCAAAGGAGAGCACAGGCAAAGTCAACTGAAGCCCGCGTTTTCAAGATTTTGCCCTCTGCTGGTCCACAGCCTCCGGTGGCACACTGCATGTGCGTCACTTCTCCGAAGACAAGGCCGAAATCCGGGCATCCAGGGCCCTAGCAGTCCAGAGTCTGCGGATGGCGGCACGCGGATCACCTCTTTGCCACGTACAGGAGGGAGGCCTGGGCCCTAGACTGGCTCCGCTAGAGCTCCACGACCTCAGCTATTTTCCCTGACCTTTGGCCCGTGCCCTCGTGAGTGTGTGATCTCTAGTTACACTTCAGCTCCGACCACTCTGAGTCGGCCACCTGCGGATACCTGAGCGTGGACATCAACATCTATCACTGTCTGCAGTGTCACAGGTCACTAGGAGTCTAGGCTCAGGCTGACCTTGGCTGTCTTCTGCCCAGGCAAGGAGCCTAATCCTTCAGAGGAAATGAGGACACGTGGTCACTGGCCGACATCCTTTCTTTCATCTACACAGCGGTCTAGACGAGGGGAAAGAGGCCAGGTAGGCCAGGTGAAGGCTGAGTGCGGGGCCTAAGGCTTCTTTCTCAATCACCATGGAGACAGCCACCGGAAGGCTGGGCGGAACTTCTGACGAGGACGGGTCACGAACTCTGAGCCAACAGGAGAGGTCCAGCCTAACAGGCCAGTTCCGCACAGGCCTCCATTTTACCCATGACACACAACGGCCCCTTCTGTCCTTGGCCACAAAATCGAGGGCACCCAGGGAATAACTTCACAGTAGGCAACCCCTGATGTGGACAGGTTCGACATACTGGGACAGCAGGCAGGTACCTCTTTTCCACTTACGCTAGGATATCAGTAGGCAAGGCGCCCTCCCTCAGCATCTATGGCCCCTCCTTGTACGTGTTCATTCAGAGAAATCCCTCCGGTCTACCCCTGAGACACCTCACAACTACGAGGGGCCTGAGAGAGAGCCTGGAGATGAAACAGGGGAGGCTTCCGACTCTACCGCGTCCCCGTGGGTAGAGAATAGCAGTTAGTCTCTCTGGAAGGTCTTAGCTTCTGTTGACTGACATGGGCAATACGGTAGGGGCGGACCCTGGCCAGGTGGAGCTTGTGGGCAGATGCAACCTCTGGGGGAAGAATAATTCCGCTGCTGCTCTGTATGCTGGAAACCTCCCCACGCCAGGTGGGATGGGCAGAGAACATTGACCCGCACCTTCCAGGGGCCTTTCCTGAGACTGAAGATCCCAACCTGCTCTCAACCTTGTCACCTTCTCAGCACATACTTTCCTGCACACATAATCCTGCCTTTCTCCGTCACTGCCTGATCCTACTAGGAAAAAAGCATGCCGCTCAAAGAGGCCGATGTCAGGGAAATCGAGGAGACACTGCCGTTCTCCAAACTTTTGCTGTCTACATATCCCCGCCTCCGGTGGAAGGCTGCGTATGTGGCCGGGCTGCGAAGGCAAGGCCGAAATCCTGGCATCCTGGGCCCCAGCAATCCAATGGTTTATGGACGTGGGGACCCGGATGACATGTTTCCCACATACAGGAGGAATCCTTGGGCCCTTCACTGGCTCGCCATTCAGCTCCACGACGTCCGCTACTGGCCCTGGCCTTTGGCCGGTGCCCCATTGCACGTGTGCTCCGGAGCGATGTTTCTGCACCCATCACTATCATTCTGCCACCAGGGGATATGTGAGTGTGGGAGTCACCATTTGTCACTGGCAGCAGTGTCACAAGTCACTAGACTTCCAGGTACCAGCTGACCTAGGCTGCCTTCTGCCCCAGGCAAGGTCCCGAATCCTTTATCCGAGATGCTGACACCTGGGCACTGGCGGACATTCATTTTGATCAACACAGAGGTCTGAGTGAGGGTCAGCAGGCCAGCTAGGTGAAGTGAAGGCCAGGTGGGCGGGACCAAGGCTCCTTTGCCATCACCATGGAGACAGTCCCACCACCGGAAGAGTGGGCGGAGCTCATGATGGGCCTGATGACAAGACCCGCCAGGCAGATGACACAGGGCCCTCCATTATGACCTATGACACCTAGTGGCCACAGGATTTGAGCACACCCTGGGAAAGCCTACGCAGGCACAGGGGAGCCCCTGGTGCGGACTGCTTCAGGGCATTGGCAGAGCAGGCCAGGTACCTCTTTCCCACTTTCCTGAGGATATCAGTACGCAAGGCATCCCCACTCAGCATCTCTTGCCTCTCTCTGTCTCTCTCTGGACGTGTTCGTTCTCTGAAATCTCTTCCCTCTCCCCCTGAGTCACTTCGCACCTTGGAGTGCCTGACAGAGTGCCCAGAGACGAAAGAGCAAAGGGGGAAGGCCTCTGGCTCTACTGGTTGCCCACGGGCAGACAAGATCTGGTAGTCTATCTGGAAGGTCTAGAGAGTAGTGATTGATTGGGGAGCTACCTCACGGGCGGACCCTGGCCAGGTGAAGCTTGCTGACATGTGGCAGCCTCTCCGGAGACTACTAATTCCGCTGGTAACATTGTATGCAAATACCCGGCTGAGTGCGAAGGGCAGAAAACATTGACACATACCTGCCAGAGGCCTATTCTGGGTCTGAAGAGTCCACCCTGGTCTCCAGCGACTCATCATCTCAGCACACACTTTGCCTGCACACATGGAATCCGCCTCTCTCCACGAATGCCTTCTCCTGCTAGGAAACACAGGATGTCACTCAGCCAAAGGAGAGCACAGGCAAAGTCAACTGAAGCCCGCGTTTTCAAGATTTTGCCCTCTGCTGGTCCACAGCCTCCGGTGGCACACTGCATGTGCGTCACTTCTCCGAAGACAAGGCCGAAATCCGGGCATCCAGGGCCCTAGCAGTCCAGAGTCTGCGGATGGCGGCACGCGGATCACCTCTTTGCCACGTACAGGAGGGAGGCCTGGGCCCTAGACTGGCTCCGCTAGAGCTCCACGACCTCAGCTATTTTCCCTGACCTTTGGCCCGTGCCCTCGTGAGTGTGTGATCTCTAGTTACACTTCAGCTCCGACCACTCTGAGTCGGCCACCTGCGGATACCTGAGCGTGGACATCAACATCTATCACTGTCTGCAGTGTCACAGGTCACTAGGAGTCTAGGCTCAGGCTGACCTTGGCTGTCTTCTGCCCAGGCAAGGAGCCTAATCCTTCAGAGGAAATGAGGACACGTGGTCACTGGCCGACATCCTTTCTTTCATCTACACAGCGGTCTAGACGAGGGGAAAGAGGCCAGGTAGGCCAGGTGAAGGCTGAGTGCGGGGCCTAAGGCTTCTTTCTCAATCACCATGGAGACAGCCACCGGAAGGCTGGGCGGAACTTCTGACGAGGACGGGTCACGAACTCTGAGCCAACAGGAGAGGTCCAGCCTAACAGGCCAGTTCCGCACAGGCCTCCATTTTACCCATGGACACACAACGGCCCCTTCTGTCCTTGGCCACAAAATCGAGGGCACCCAGGGAATAACTTCACAGTAGGCAACCCCTGATGTGGACAGGTTCGACATACTGGGACAGCAGGCAGGTACCTCTTTTCCACTTACGCTAGGATATCAGTAGGCAAGGCGCCCTCCCTCAGCATCTATGGCCCCTCCTTGTACGTGTTCATTCAGAGAAATTCCTCCGGTCTACCCCTGAGACACCTCACAACTACGAGGGGCCTGAGAGAGAGCCTGGAGATGAAACAGGGGAGGCTTCCGACTCTACCGCGTCCCCGTGGGTAGAGAATAGCAGTTAGTCTCTCTGGAAGGTCTTAGCTTCTGTTGACTGACATGGGCAATACGGTAGGGGCGGACCCTGGCCAGGTGGAGCTTGTGGGCAGATGCAACCTCTGGGGGAAGAATAATTCCGCTGCTGCTCTGTATGCTGGAAACCTCCCCACGCCAGGTGGGATGGGCAGAGAACATTGACCCGCACCTTCCAGGGGCCTTTCCTGAGACTGAAGATCCCAACCTGCTCTCAACCTTGTCACCTTCTCAGCACATACTTTCCTGCACACATAATCCTGCCTTTCTCCGTCACTGCCTGATCCTACTAGGAAAAAAGCATGCCGCTCAAAGAGGCCGATGTCAGGGAAATCGAGGAGACACTGCCGTTCTCCAAACTTTTGCTGTCTACATATCCCCGCCTCCGGTGGAAGGCTGCGTATGTGGCCGGGCTGCGAAGGCAAGGCCGAAATCCTGGCATCCTGGGCCCCAGCAATCCAATGGTTTATGGACGTGGGGACCCGGATGACATGTTTCCCACATACAGGAGGAATCCTTGGGCCCTTCACTGGCTCGCCATTCAGCTCCACGACGTCCGCTACTGGCCCTGGCCTTTGGCCGGTGCCCCATTGCACGTGTGCTCCGGAGCGATGTTTCTGCACCCATCACTATCATTCTGCCACCAGGGGATATGTGAGTGTGGGAGTCACCATTTGTCACTGGCAGCAGTGTCACAAGTCACTAGACTTCCAGGTACCAGCTGACCTAGGCTGCCTTCTGCCCCAGGCAAGGTCCCGAATCCTTTATCCGAGATGCTGACACCTGGGCACTGGCGGACATTCATTTTGATCAACACAGAGGTCTGAGTGAGGGTCAGCAGGCCAGCTAGGTGAAGTGAAGGCCAGGTGGGCGGGACCAAGGCTCCTTTGCCATCACCATGGAGACAGTCCCACCACCGGAAGAGTGGGCGGAGCTCATGATGGGCCTGATGACAAGACCCGCCAGGCAGATGACCCAGGGCCCTCCATTATGACCTATGACACCTAGTGGCCACAGGATTTGAGCACACCCTGGGAAAGCCTACGCAGGCACAGGGGAGCCCCTGGTGCGGACTGCTTCAGGGCATTGGCAGAGCAGGCCAGGTACCTCTTTCCCACTTTCCTGAGGATATCAGTACGCAAGGCATCCCCACTCAGCATCTCTTGCCTCTCTCTGTCTCTCTCTGGACGTGTTCGTTCTCTGAAATCTCTTCCCTCTCCCCCTGAGTGACTTCGCACCTTGGAGTGCCTGACAGAGTGCCCAGAGACGAAAGAGCAAAGGGGGAAGGCCTCTGGCTCTACTGGTTGCCCACGGGCAGACAAGATCTGGTAGTCTATCTGGAAGGTCTAGAGAGTAGTGATTGATTGGGGAGCTACCTCACGGGCGGACCCTGGCCAGGTGAAGCTTGCTGACATGTGGCAGCCTCTCCGGAGACTACTAATTCCGCTGGTAACATTGTATGCAAATACCCGGCTGAGTGCGAAGGGCAGAAAACATTGACACATACCTGCCAGAGGCCTATTCTGGGTCTGAAGAGTCCACCCTGGTCTCCAGCGACTCATCATCTCAGCACACACTTTGCCTGCACACATGGAATCCGCCTCTCTCCACGAATGCCTTCTCCTGCTAGGAAACACAGGATGTCACTCAGCCAAAGGAGAGCACAGGCAAAGTCAACTGAAGCCCGCGTTTTCAAGATTTTGCCCTCTGCTGGTCCACAGCCTCCGGTGGCACACTGCATGTGCGTCACTTCTCCGAAGACAAGGCCGAAATCCGGGCATCCAGGGCCCTAGCAGTCCAGAGTCTGCGGATGGCGGCACGCGGATCACCTCTTTGCCACGTACAGGAGGGAGGCCTGGGCCCTAGACTGGCTCCGCTAGAGCTCCACGACCTCAGCTATTTTCCCTGACCTTTGGCCCGTGCCCTCGTGAGTGTGTGATCTCTAGTTACACTTCAGCTCCGACCACTCTGAGTCGGCCACCTGCGGATACCTGAGCGTGGACATCAACATCTATCACTGTCTGCAGTGTCACAGGTCACTAGGAGTCTAGGCTCAGGCTGACCTTGGCTGTCTTCTGCCCAGGCAAGGAGCCTAATCCTTCAGAGGAAATGAGGACACGTGGTCACTGGCCGACATCCTTTCTTTCATCTACACAGCGGTCTAGACGAGGGGAAAGAGGCCAGGTAGGCCAGGTGAAGGCTGAGTGCGGGGCCTAAGGCTTCTTTCTCAATCACCATGGAGACAGCCACCGGAAGGCTGGGCGGAACTTCTGACGAGGACGGGTCACGAACTCTGAGCCAACAGGAGAGGTCCAGCCTAACAGGCCAGTTCCGCACAGGCCTCCATTTTACCCATGACACACAACGGCCCCTTCTGTCCTTGGCCACAAAATCGAGGGCACCCAGGGAATAACTTCACAGTAGGCAACCCCTGATGTGGACAGGTTCGACATACTGGGACAGCAGGCAGGTACCTCTTTTCCACTTACGCTAGGATATCAGTAGGCAAGGCGCCCTCCCTCAGCATCTATGGCCCCTCCTTGTACGTGTTCATTCAGAGAAATCCCTCCGGTCTACCCCTGAGACACCTCACAACTACGAGGGGCCTGAGAGAGAGCCTGGAGATGAAACAGGGGAGGCTTCCGACTCTACCGCGTCCCCGTGGGTAGAGAATAGCAGTTAGTCTCTCTGGAAGGTCTTAGCTTCTGTTGACTGACATGGGCAATACGGTAGGGGCGGACCCTGGCCAGGTGGAGCTTGTGGGCAGATGCAACCTCTGGGGGAAGAATAATTCCGCTGCTGCTCTGTATGCTGGAAACCTCCCCACGCCAGGTGGGATGGGCAGAGAACATTGACCCGCACCTTCCAGGGGCCTTTCCTGGGACTGAAGATCCCAACCTGCTCTCAACCTTGTCACCTTCTCAGCACATACTTTCCTGCACACATAATCCTGCCTTTCTCCGTCACTGCCTGATCCTACTAGGAAAAAAGCATGTCGCTCAAAGAGGCCGATGTCAGGGAAATCGAGGAGACACTGCCGTTCTCCAAACTTTTGCTGTCTACATATCCCCGCCTCCGGTGGAAGGCTGCGTATGTGGCCGGGCTGCGAAGGCAAGGCCGAAATCCTGGCATCCTGGGCCCCAGCAATCCAATGGTTTATGGACGTGGGGACCCGGATGACATGTTTCCCACATACAGGAGGAATCCTTGGGCCCTTCACTGGCTCGCCATTCAGCTCCACGACGTCCGCTACTGGCCCTGGCCTTTGGCCGGTGCCCCATTGCACGTGTGCTCCGGAGCGATGTTTCTGCACCCATCACTATCATTCTGCCACCAGGGGATATGTGAGTGTGGGAGTCACCATTTGTCACTGGCAGCAGTGTCACAAGTCACTAGACTTCCAGGTACCAGCTGACCTAGGCTGCCTTCTGCCCCAGGCAAGGTCCCGAATCCTTTATCCGAGATGCTGACACCTGGGCACTGGCGGACATTCATTTTGATCAACACAGAGGTCTGAGTGAGGGTCAGCAGGCCAGCTAGGTGAAGTGAAGGCCAGGTGGGCGGGACCAAGGCTCCTTTGCCATCACCATGGAGACAGTCCCACCACCGGAAGAGTGGGCGGAGCTCATGATGGGCCTGATGACAAGACCCGCCAGGCAGATGACCCAGGGCCCTCCATTATGACCTATGACACCTAGTGGCCACAGGATTTGAGCACACCCTGGGAAAGCCTACGCAGGCACAGGGGAGCCCCTGGTGCGGACTGCTTCAGGGCATTGGCAGAGCAGGCCAGGTACCTCTTTCCCACTTTCCTGAGGATATCAGTACGCAAGGCATCCCCACTCAGCATCTCTTGCCTCTCTCTGTCTCTCTCTGGACGTGTTCGTTCTCTGAAATCTCTTCCCTCTCCCCCTGAGTGACTTCGCACCTTGGAGTGCCTGACAGAGTGCCCAGAGACGAAAGAGCAAAGGGGGAAGGCCTCTGGCTCTACTGGTTGCCCACGGGCAGACAAGATCTGGTAGTCTATCTGGAAGGTCTAGAGAGTAGTGATTGATTGGGGAGCTACCTCACGGGCGGACCCTGGCCAGGTGAAGCTTGCTGACATGTGGCAGCCTCTCCGGAGACTACTAATTCCGCTGGTAACATTGTATGCAAATACCCGGCTGAGTGCGAAGGGCAGAAAACATTGACACATACCTGCCAGAGGCCTATTCTGGGTCTGAAGAGTCCACCCTGGTCTCCAGCGACTCATCATCTCAGCACACACTTTGCCTGCACACATGGAATCCGCCTCTCTCCACGAATGCCTTCTCCTGCTAGGAAACACAGGATGTCACTCAGCCAAAGGAGAGCACAGGCAAAGTCAACTGAAGCCCGCGTTTTCAAGATTTTGCCCTCTGCTGGTCCACAGCCTCCGGTGGCACACTGCATGTGCGTCACTTCTCCGAAGACAAGGCCGAAATCCGGGCATCCAGGGCCCTAGCAGTCCAGAGTCTGCGGATGGCGGCACGCGGATCACCTCTTTGCCACGTACAGGAGGGAGGCCTGGGCCCTAGACTGGCTCCGCTAGAGCTCCACGACCTCAGCTATTTTCCCTGACCTTTGGCCCGTGCCCTCGTGAGTGTGTGATCTCTAGTTACACTTCAGCTCCGACCACTCTGAGTCGGCCACCTGCGGATACCTGAGCGTGGACATCAACATCTATCACTGTCTGCAGTGTCACAGGTCACTAGGAGTCTAGGCTCAGGCTGACCTTGGCTGTCTTCTGCCCAGGCAAGGAGCCTAATCCTTCAGAGGAAATGAGGACACGTGGTCACTGGCCGACATCCTTTCTTTCATCTACACAGCGGTCTAGACGAGGGGAAAGAGGCCAGGTAGGCCAGGTGAAGGCTGAGTGCGGGGCCTAAGGCTTCTTTCTCAATCACCATGGAGACAGCCACCGGAAGGCTGGGCGGAACTTCTGACGAGGACGGGTCACGAACTCTGAGCCAACAGGAGAGGTCCAGCCTAACAGGCCAGTTCCGCACAGGCCTCCATTTTACCCATGGACACACAACGGCCCCTTCTGTCCTTGGCCACAAAATCGAGGGCACCCAGGGAATAACTTCACAGTAGGCAACCCCTGATGTGGACAGCTTCGACATACTGGGACAGCAGGCAGGTACCTCTTTTCCACTTACGCTAGGATATCAGTAGGCAAGGCGCCCTCCCTCAGCATCTATGGCCCCTCCTTGTACGTGTTCATTCAGAGAAATCCCTCCGGTCTACCCCTGAGACACCTCACAACTACGAGGGGCCTGAGAGAGAGCCTGGAGATGAAACAGGGGAGGCTTCCGACTCTACCGCGTCCCCGTGGGTAGAGAATAGCAGTTAGTCTCTCTGGAAGGTCTTAGCTTCTGTTGACTGACATGGGCAATACGGTAGGGGCGGACCCTGGCCAGGTGGAGCTTGTGGGCAGATGCAACCTCTGGGGGAAGAATAATTCCGCTGCTGCTCTGTATGCTGGAAACCTCCCCACGCCAGGTGGGATGGGCAGAGAACATTGACCCGCACCTTCCAGGGGCCTTTCCTGGGACTGAAGATCCCAACCTGCTCTCAACCTTGTCACCTTCTCAGCACATACTTTCCTGCACACATAATCCTGCCTTTCTCCGTCACTGCCTGATCCTACTAGGAAAAAAGCATGCCGCTCAAAGAGGCCGATGTCAGGGAAATCGAGGAGACACTGCCGTTCTCCAAACTTTTGCTGTCTACATATCCCCGCCTCCGGTGGAAGGCTGCGTATGTGGCCGGGCTGCGAAGGCAAGGCCGAAATCCTGGCATCCTGGGCCCCAGCAATCCAATGGTTTATGGACGTGGGGACCCGGATGACATGTTTCCCACATACAGGAGGAATCCTTGGGCCCTTCACTGGCTCGCCATTCAGCTCCACGACGTCCGCTACTGGCCCTGGCCTTTGGCCGGTGCCCCATTGCACGTGTGCTCCGGAGCGATGTTTCTGCACCCATCACTATCATTCTGCCACCAGGGGATATGTGAGTGTGGGAGTCACCATTTGTCACTGGCAGCAGTGTCACAAGTCACTAGACTTCCAGGTACCAGCTGACCTAGGCTGCCTTCTGCCCCAGGCAAGGTCCCGAATCCTTTATCCGAGATGCTGACACCTGGGCACTGGCGGACATTCATTTTGATCAACACAGAGGTCTGAGTGAGGGTCAGCAGGCCAGCTAGGTGAAGTGAAGGCCAGGTGGGCGGGACCAAGGCTCCTTTGCCATCACCATGGAGACAGTCCCACCACCGGAAGAGTGGGCGGAGCTCATGATGGGCCTGATGACAAGACCCGCCAGGCAGATGACCCAGGGCCCTCCATTATGACCTATGACACCTAGTGGCCACAGGATTTGAGCACACCCTGGGAAAGCCTACGCAGGCACAGGGGAGCCCCTGGTGCGGACTGCTTCAGGGCATTGGCAGAGCAGGCCAGGTACCTCTTTCCCACTTTCCTGAGGATATCAGTACGCAAGGCATCCCCACTCAGCATCTCTTGCCTCTCTCTGTCTCTCTCTGGACGTGTTCGTTCTCTGAAATCTCTTCCCTCTCCCCCTGAGTGACTTCGCACCTTGGAGTGCCTGACAGAGTGCCCAGAGACGAAAGAGCAAAGGGGGAAGGCCTCTGGCTCTACTGGTTGCCCACGGGCAGACAAGATCTGGTAGTCTATCTGGAAGGTCTAGAGAGTAGTGATTGATTGGGGAGCTACCTCACGGGCGGACCCTGGCCAGGTGAAGCTTGCTGACATGTGGCAGCCTCTCCGGAGACTACTAATTCCGCTGGTAACATTGTATGCAAATACCCGGCTGAGTGCGAAGGGCAGAAAACATTGACACATACCTGCCAGAGGCCTATTCTGGGTCTGAAGAGTCCACCCTGGTCTCCAGCGACTCATCATCTCAGCACACACTTTGCCTGCACACATGGAATCCGCCTCTCTCCACGAATGCCTTCTCCTGCTAGGAAACACAGGATGTCACTCAGCCAAAGGAGAGCACAGGCAAAGTCAACTGAAGCCCGCGTTTTCAAGATTTTGCCCTCTGCTGGTCCACAGCCTCCGGTGGCACACTGCATGTGCGTCACTTCTCCGAAGACAAGGCCGAAATCCGGGCATCCAGGGCCCTAGCAGTCCAGAGTCTGCGGATGGCGGCACGCGGATCACCTCTTTGCCACGTACAGGAGGGAGGCCTGGGCCCTAGACTGGCTCCGCTAGAGCTCCACGACCTCAGCTATTTTCCCTGACCTTTGGCCCGTGCCCTCGTGAGTGTGTGATCTCTAGTTACACTTCAGCTCCGACCACTCTGAGTCGGCCACCTGCGGATACCTGAGCGTGGACATCAACATCTATCACTGTCTGCAGTGTCACAGGTCACTAGGAGTCTAGGCTCAGGCTGACCTTGGCTGTCTTCTGCCCAGGCAAGGAGCCTAATCCTTCAGAGGAAATGAGGACACGTGGTCACTGGCCGACATCCTTTCTTTCATCTACACAGCGGTCTAGACGAGGGGAAAGAGGCCAGGTAGGCCAGGTGAAGGCTGAGTGCGGGGCCTAAGGCTTCTTTCTCAATCACCATGGAGACAGCCACCGGAAGGCTGGGCGGAACTTCTGACGAGGACGGGTCACGAACTCTGAGCCAACAGGAGAGGTCCAGCCTAACAGGCCAGTTCCGCACAGGCCTCCATTTTACCCATGGACACACAACGGCCCCTTCTGTCCTTGGCCACAAAATCGAGGGCACCCAGGGAATAACTTCACAGTAGGCAACCCCTGATGTGGACAGCTTCGACATACTGGGACAGCAGGCAGGTACCTCTTTTCCACTTACGCTAGGATATCAGTAGGCAAGGCGCCCTCCCTCAGCATCTATGGCCCCTCCTTGTACGTGTTCATTCAGAGAAATCCCTCCGGTCTACCCCTGAGACACCTCACAACTACGAGGGGCCTGAGAGAGAGCCTGGAGATGAAACAGGGGAGGCTTCCGACTCTACCGCGTCCCCGTGGGTAGAGAATAGCAGTTAGTCTCTCTGGAAGGTCTTAGCTTCTGTTGACTGACATGGGCAATACGGTAGGGGCGGACCCTGGCCAGGTGGAGCTTGTGGGCAGATGCAACCTCTGGGGGAAGAATAATTCCGCTGCTGCTCTGTATGCTGGAAACCTCCCCACGCCAGGTGGGATGGGCAGAGAACATTGACCCGCACCTTCCAGGGGCCTTTCCTGGGACTGAAGATCCCAACCTGCTCTCAACCTTGTCACCTTCTCAGCACATACCTTCCTGCACACATAATCCTGCCTTTCTCCGTCACTGCCTGATCCTACTAGGAAAAAAGCATGCCGCTCAAAGAGGCCGATGTCAGGGAAATCGAGGAGACACTGCCGTTCTCCAAACTTTTGCTGTCTACATATCCCCGCCTCCGGTGGAAGGCTGCGTATGTGGCCGGGCTGCGAAGGCAAGGCCGAAATCCTGGCATCCTGGGCCCCAGCAATCCAATGGTTTATGGACGTGGGGACCCGGATGACATGTTTCCCACATACAGGAGGAATCCTTGGGCCCTTCACTGGCTCGCCATTCAGCTCCACGACGTCCGCTACTGGCCCTGGCCTTTGGCCGGTGCCCCATTGCACGTGTGCTCCGGAGCGATGTTTCTGCACCCATCACTATCATTCTGCCACCAGGGGATATGTGAGTGTGGGAGTCACCATTTGTCACTGGCAGCAGTGTCACAAGTCACTAGACTTCCAGGTACCAGCTGACCTAGGCTGCCTTCTGCCCCAGGCAAGGTCCCGAATCCTTTATCCGAGATGCTGACACCTGGGCACTGGCGGACATTCATTTTGATCAACACAGAGGTCTGAGTGAGGGTCAGCAGGCCAGCTAGGTGAAGTGAAGGCCAGGTGGGCGGGACCAAGGCTCCTTTGCCATCACCATGGAGACAGTCCCACCACCGGAAGAGTGGGCGGAGCTCATGATGGGCCTGATGACAAGACCCGCCAGGCAGATGACCCAGGGCCCTCCATTATGACCTATGACACCTAGTGGCCACAGGATTTGAGCACACCCTGGGAAAGCCTACGCAGGCACAGGGGAGCCCCTGGTGCGGACTGCTTCAGGGCATTGGCAGAGCAGGCCAGGTACCTCTTTCCCACTTTCCTGAGGATATCAGTACGCAAGGCATCCCCACTCAGCATCTCTTGCCTCTCTCTGTCTCTCTCTGGACGTGTTCGTTCTCTGAAATCTCTTCCCTCTCCCCCTGAGTGACTTCGCACCTTGGAGTGCCTGACAGAGTGCCCAGAGACGAAAGAGCAAAGGGGGAAGGCCTCTGGCTCTACTGGTTGCCCACGGGCAGACAAGATCTGGTAGTCTATCTGGAAGGTCTAGAGAGTAGTGATTGATTGGGGAGCTACCTCACGGGCGGACCCTGGCCAGGTGAAGCTTGCTGACATGTGGCAGCCTCTCCGGAGACTACTAATTCCGCTGGTAACATTGTATGCAAATACCCGGCTGAGTGCGAAGGGCAGAAAACATTGACACATACCTGCCAGAGGCCTATTCTGGGTCTGAAGAGTCCACCCTGGTCTCCAGCGACTCATCATCTCAGCACACACTTTGCCTGCACACATGGAATCCGCCTCTCTCCACGAATGCCTTCTCCTGCTAGGAAACACAGGATGTCACTCAGCCAAAGGAGAGCACAGGCAAAGTCAACTGAAGCCCGCGTTTTCAAGATTTTGCCCTCTGCTGGTCCACAGCCTCCGGTGGCACACTGCATGTGCGTCACTTCTCCGAAGACAAGGCCGAAATCCGGGCATCCAGGGCCCTAGCAGTCCAGAGTCTGCGGATGGCGGCACGCGGATCACCTCTTTGCCACGTACAGGAGGGAGGCCTGGGCCCTAGACTGGCTCCGCTAGAGCTCCACGACCTCAGCTATTTTCCCTGACCTTTGGCCCGTGCCCTCGTGAGTGTGTGATCTCTAGTTACACTTCAGCTCCGACCACTCTGAGTCGGCCACCTGCGGATACCTGAGCGTGGACATCAACATCTATCACTGTCTGCAGTGTCACAGGTCACTAGGAGTCTAGGCTCAGGCTGACCTTGGCTGTCTTCTGCCCAGGCAAGGAGCCTAATCCTTCAGAGGAAATGAGGACACGTGGTCACTGGCCGACATCCTTTCTTTCATCTACACAGCGGTCTAGACGAGGGGAAAGAGGCCAGGTAGGCCAGGTGAAGGCTGAGTGCGGGGCCTAAGGCTTCTTTCTCAATCACCATGGAGACAGCCACCGGAAGGCTGGGCGGAACTTCTGACGAGGACGGGTCACGAACTCTGAGCCAACAGGAGAGGTCCAGCCTAACAGGCCAGTTCCGCACAGGCCTCCATTTTACCCATGGACACACAACGGCCCCTTCTGTCCTTGGCCACAAAATCGAGGGCACCCAGGGAATAACTTCACAGTAGGCAACCCCTGATGTGGACAGCTTCGACATACTGGGACAGCAGGCAGGTACCTCTTTTCCACTTACGCTAGGATATCAGTAGGCAAGGCGCCCTCCCTCAGCATCTATGGCCCCTCCTTGTACGTGTTCATTCAGAGAAATCCCTCCGGTCTACCCCTGAGACACCTCACAACTACGAGGGGCCTGAGAGAGAGCCTGGAGATGAAACAGGGGAGGCTTCCGACTCTACCGCGTCCCCGTGGGTAGAGAATAGCAGTTAGTCTCTCTGGAAGGTCTTAGCTTCTGTTGACTGACATGGGCAATACGGTAGGGGCGGACCCTGGCCAGGTGGAGCTTGTGGGCAGATGCAACCTCTGGGGGAAGAATAATTCCGCTGCTGCTCTGTATGCTGGAAACCTCCCCACGCCAGGTGGGATGGGCAGAGAACATTGACCCGCACCTTCCAGGGGCCTTTCCTGGGACTGAAGATCCCAACCTGCTCTCAACCTTGTCACCTTCTCAGCACATACCTTCCTGCACACATAATCCTGCCTTTCTCCGTCACTGCCTGATCCTACTAGGAAAAAAGCATGCCGCTCAAAGAGGCCGATGTCAGGGAAATCGAGGAGACACTGCCGTTCTCCAAACTTTTGCTGTCTACATATCCCCGCCTCCGGTGGAAGGCTGCGTATGTGGCCGGGCTGCGAAGGCAAGGCCGAAATCCTGGCATCCTGGGCCCCAGCAATCCAATGGTTTATGGACGTGGGGACCCGGATGACATGTTTCCCACATACAGGAGGAATCCTTGGGCCCTTCACTGGCTCGCCATTCAGCTCCACGACGTCCGCTACTGGCCCTGGCCTTTGGCCGGTGCCCCATTGCACGTGTGCTCCGGAGCGATGTTTCTGCACCCATCACTATCATTCTGCCACCAGGGGATATGTGAGTGTGGGAGTCACCATTTGTCACTGGCAGCAGTGTCACAAGTCACTAGACTTCCAGGTACCAGCTGACCTAGGCTGCCTTCTGCCCCAGGCAAGGTCCCGAATCCTTTATCCGAGATGCTGACACCTGGGCACTGGCGGACATTCATTTTGATCAACACAGAGGTCTGAGTGAGGGTCAGCAGGCCAGCTAGGTGAAGTGAAGGCCAGGTGGGCGGGACCAAGGCTCCTTTGCCATCACCACGGAGACAGTCCCACCACCGGAAGAGTGGGCGGAGCTCATGATGGGCCTGATGACAAGACCCGCCAGGCAGATGACCCAGGGCCCTCCATTATGACCTATGACACCTAGTGGCCACAGGATTTGAGCACACCCTGGGAAAGCCTACGCAGGCACAGGGGAGCCCCTGGTGCGGACTGCTTCAGGGCATTGGCAGAGCAGGCCAGGTACCTCTTTCCCACTTTCCTGAGGATATCAGTACGCAAGGCATCCCCACTCAGCATCTCTTGCCTCTCTCTGTCTCTCTCTGGACGTGTTCGTTCTCTGAAATCTCTTCCCTCTCCCCCTGAGTGACTTCGCACCTTGGAGTGCCTGACAGAGTGCCCAGAGACGAAAGAGCAAAGGGGGAAGGCCTCTGGCTCTACTGGTTGCCCACGGGCAGACAAGATCTGGTAGTCTATCTGGAAGGTCTAGAGAGTAGTGATTGATTGGGGAGCTACCTCACGGGCGGACCCTGGCCAGGTGAAGCTTGCTGACATGTGGCAGCCTCTCCGGAGACTACTAATTCCGCTGGTAACATTGTATGCAAATACCCGGCTGAGTGCGAAGGGCAGAAAACATTGACACATACCTGCCAGAGGCCTATTCTGGGTCTGAAGAGTCCACCCTGGTCTCCAGCGACTCATCATCTCAGCACACACTTTGCCTGCACACATGGAATCCGCCTCTCTCCACGAATGCCTTCTCCTGCTAGGAAACACAGGATGTCACTCAGCCAAAGGAGAGCACAGGCAAAGTCAACTGAAGCCCGCGTTTTCAAGATTTTGCCCTCTGCTGGTCCACAGCCTCCGGTGGCACACTGCATGTGCGTCACTTCTCCGAAGACAAGGCCGAAATCCGGGCATCCAGGGCCCTAGCAGTCCAGAGTCTGCGGATGGCGGCACGCGGATCACCTCTTTGCCACGTACAGGAGGGAGGCCTGGGCCCTAGACTGGCTCCGCTAGAGCTCCACGACCTCAGCTATTTTCCCTGACCTTTGGCCCGTGCCCTCGTGAGTGTGTGATCTCTAGTTACACTTCAGCTCCGACCACTCTGAGTCGGCCACCTGCGGATACCTGAGCGTGGACATCAACATCTATCACTGTCTGCAGTGTCACAGGTCACTAGGAGTCTAGGCTCAGGCTGACCTTGGCTGTCTTCTGCCCAGGCAAGGAGCCTAATCCTTCAGAGGAAATGAGGACACGTGGTCACTGGCCGACATCCTTTCTTTCATCTACACAGCGGTCTAGACGAGGGGAAAGAGGCCAGGTAGGCCAGGTGAAGGCTGAGTGCGGGGCCTAAGGCTTCTTTCTCAATCACCATGGAGACAGCCACCGGAAGGCTGGGCGGAACTTCTGACGAGGACGGGTCACGAACTCTGAGCCAACAGGAGAGGTCCAGCCTAACAGGCCAGTTCCGCACAGGCCTCCATTTTACCCATGGACACACAACGGCCCCTTCTGTCCTTGGCCACAAAATCGAGGGCACCCAGGGAATAACTTCACAGTAGGCAACCCCTGATGTGGACAGCTTCGACATACTGGGACAGCAGGCAGGTACCTCTTTTCCACTTACGCTAGGATATCAGTAGGCAAGGCGCCCTCCCTCAGCATCTATGGCCCCTCCTTGTACGTGTTCATTCAGAGAAATCCCTCCGGTCTACCCCTGAGACACCTCACAACTACGAGGGGCCTGAGAGAGAGCCTGGAGATGAAACAGGGGAGGCTTCCGACTCTACCGCGTCCCCGTGGGTAGAGAATAGCAGTTAGTCTCTCTGGAAGGTCTTAGCTTCTGTTGACTGACATGGGCAATACGGTAGGGGCGGACCCTGGCCAGGTGGAGCTTGTGGGCAGATGCAACCTCTGGGGGAAGAATAATTCCGCTGCTGCTCTGTATGCTGGAAACCTCCCCACGCCAGGTGGGATGGGCAGAGAACATTGACCCGCACCTTCCAGGGGCCTTTCCTGGGACTGAAGATCCCAACCTGCTCTCAACCTTGTCACCTTCTCAGCACATACCTTCCTGCACACATAATCCTGCCTTTCTCCGTCACTGCCTGATCCTACTAGGAAAAAAGCATGCCGCTCAAAGAGGCCGATGTCAGGGAAATCGAGGAGACACTGCCGTTCTCCAAACTTTTGCTGTCTACATATCCCCGCCTCCGGTGGAAGGCTGCGTATGTGGCCGGGCTGCGAAGGCAAGGCCGAAATCCTGGCATCCTGGGCCCCAGCAATCCAATGGTTTATGGACGTGGGGACCCGGATGACATGTTTCCCACATACAGGAGGAATCCTTGGGCCCTTCACTGGCTCGCCATTCAGCTCCACGACGTCCGCTACTGGCCCTGGCCTTTGGCCGGTGCCCCATTGCACGTGTGCTCCGGAGCGATGTTTCTGCACCCATCACTATCATTCTGCCACCAGGGGATATGTGAGTGTGGGAGTCACCATTTGTCACTGGCAGCAGTGTCACAAGTCACTAGACTTCCAGGTACCAGCTGACCTAGGCTGCCTTCTGCCCCAGGCAAGGTCCCGAATCCTTTATCCGAGATGCTGACACCTGGGCACTGGCGGACATTCATTTTGATCAACACAGAGGTCTGAGTGAGGGTCAGCAGGCCAGCTAGGTGAAGTGAAGGCCAGGTGGGCGGGACCAAGGCTCCTTTGCCATCACCACGGAGACAGTCCCACCACCGGAAGAGTGGGCGGAGCTCATGATGGGCCTGATGACAAGACCCGCCAGGCAGATGACCCAGGGCCCTCCATTATGACCTATGACACCTAGTGGCCACAGGATTTGAGCACACCCTGGGAAAGCCTACGCAGGCACAGGGGAGCCCCTGGTGCGGACTGCTTCAGGGCATTGGCAGAGCAGGCCAGGTACCTCTTTCCCACTTTCCTGAGGATATCAGTACGCAAGGCATCCCCACTCAGCATCTCTTGCCTCTCTCTGTCTCTCTCTGGACGTGTTCGTTCTCTGAAATCTCTTCCCTCTCCCCCTGAGTGACTTCGCACCTTGGAGTGCCTGACAGAGTGCCCAGAGACGAAAGAGCAAAGGGGGAAGGCCTCTGGCTCTACTGGTTGCCCACGGGCAGACAAGATCTGGTAGTCTATCTGGAAGGTCTAGAGAGTAGTGATTGATTGGGGAGCTACCTCACGGGCGGACCCTGGCCAGGTGAAGCTTGCTGACATGTGGCAGCCTCTCCGGAGACTACTAATTCCGCTGGTAACATTGTATGCAAATACCCGGCTGAGTGCGAAGGGCAGAAAACATTGACACATACCTGCCAGAGGCCTATTCTGGGTCTGAAGAGTCCACCCTGGTCTCCAGCGACTCATCATCTCAGCACACACTTTGCCTGCACACATGGAATCCGCCTCTCTCCACGAATGCCTTCTCCTGCTAGGAAACACAGGATGTCACTCAGCCAAAGGAGAGCACAGGCAAAGTCAACTGAAGCCCGCGTTTTCAAGATTTTGCCCTCTGCTGGTCCACAGCCTCCGGTGGCACACTGCATGTGCGTCACTTCTCCGAAGACAAGGCCGAAATCCGGGCATCCAGGGCCCTAGCAGTCCAGAGTCTGCGGATGGCGGCACGCGGATCACCTCTTTGCCACGTACAGGAGGGAGGCCTGGGCCCTAGACTGGCTCCGCTAGAGCTCCACGACCTCAGCTATTTTCCCTGACCTTTGGCCCGTGCCCTCGTGAGTGTGTGATCTCTAGTTACACTTCAGCTCCGACCACTCTGAGTCGGCCACCTGCGGATACCTGAGCGTGGACATCAACATCTATCACTGTCTGCAGTGTCACAGGTCACTAGGAGTCTAGGCTCAGGCTGACCTTGGCTGTCTTCTGCCCAGGCAAGGAGCCTAATCCTTCAGAGGAAATGAGGACACGTGGTCACTGGCCGACATCCTTTCTTTCATCTACACAGCGGTCTAGACGAGGGGAAAGAGGCCAGGTAGGCCAGGTGAAGGCTGAGTGCGGGGCCTAAGGCTTCTTTCTCAATCACCATGGAGACAGCCACCGGAAGGCTGGGCGGAACTTCTGACGAGGACGGGTCACGAACTCTGAGCCAACAGGAGAGGTCCAGCCTAACAGGCCAGTTCCGCACAGGCCTCCATTTTACCCATGGACACACAACGGCCCCTTCTGTCCTTGGCCACAAAATCGAGGGCACCCAGGGAATAACTTCACAGTAGGCAACCCCTGATGTGGACAGCTTCGACATACTGGGACAGCAGGCAGGTACCTCTTTTCCACTTACGCTAGGATATCAGTAGGCAAGGCGCCCTCCCTCAGCATCTATGGCCCCTCCTTGTACGTGTTCATTCAGAGAAATCCCTCCGGTCTACCCCTGAGACACCTCACAACTACGAGGGGCCTGAGAGAGAGCCTGGAGATGAAACAGGGGAGGCTTCCGACTCTACCGCGTCCCCGTGGGTAGAGAATAGCAGTTAGTCTCTCTGGAAGGTCTTAGCTTCTGTTGACTGACATGGGCAATACGGTAGGGGCGGACCCTGGCCAGGTGGAGCTTGTGGGCAGATGCAACCTCTGGGGGAAGAATAATTCCGCTGCTGCTCTGTATGCTGGAAACCTCCCCACGCCAGGTGGGATGGGCAGAGAACATTGACCCGCACCTTCCAGGGGCCTTTCCTGGGACTGAAGATCCCAACCTGCTCTCAACCTTGTCACCTTCTCAGCACATACCTTCCTGCACACATAATCCTGCCTTTCTCCGTCACTGCCTGATCCTACTAGGAAAAAAGCATGCCGCTCAAAGAGGCCGATGTCAGGGAAATCGAGGAGACACTGCCGTTCTCCAAACTTTTGCTGTCTACATATCCCCGCCTCCGGTGGAAGGCTGCGTATGTGGCCGGGCTGCGAAGGCAAGGCCGAAATCCTGGCATCCTGGGCCCCAGCAATCCAATGGTTTATGGACGTGGGGACCCGGATGACATGTTTCCCACATACAGGAGGAATCCTTGGGCCCTTCACTGGCTCGCCATTCAGCTCCACGACGTCCGCTACTGGCCCTGGCCTTTGGCCGGTGCCCCATTGCACGTGTGCTCCGGAGCGATGTTTCTGCACCCATCACTATCATTCTGCCACCAGGGGATATGTGAGTGTGGGAGTCACCATTTGTCACTGGCAGCAGTGTCACAAGTCACTAGACTTCCAGGTACCAGCTGACCTAGGCTGCCTTCTGCCCCAGGCAAGGTCCCGAATCCTTTATCCGAGATGCTGACACCTGGGCACTGGCGGACATTCATTTTGATCAACACAGAGGTCTGAGTGAGGGTCAGCAGGCCAGCTAGGTGAAGTGAAGGCCAGGTGGGCGGGACCAAGGCTCCTTTGCCATCACCATGGAGACAGTCCCACCACCGGAAGAGTGGGCGGAGCTCATGATGGGCCTGATGACAAGACCCGCCAGGCAGATGACCCAGGGCCCTCCATTATGACCTATGACACCTAGTGGCCACAGGATTTGAGCACACCCTGGGAAAGCCTACGCAGGCACAGGGGAGCCCCTGGTGCGGACTGCTTCAGGGCATTGGCAGAGCAGGCCAGGTACCTCTTTCCCACTTTCCTGAGGATATCAGTACGCAAGGCATCCCCACTCAGCATCTCTTGCCTCTCTCTGTCTCTCTCTGGACGTGTTCGTTCTCTGAAATCTCTTCCCTCTCCCCCTGAGTGACTTCGCACCTTGGAGTGCCTGACAGAGTGCCCAGAGACGAAAGAGCAAAGGGGGAAGGCCTCTGGCTCTACTGGTTGCCCACGGGCAGACAAGATCTGGTAGTCTATCTGGAAGGTCTAGAGAGTAGTGATTGATTGGGGAGCTACCTCACGGGCGGACCCTGGCCAGGTGAAGCTTGCTGACATGTGGCAGCCTCTCCGGAGACTACTAATTCCGCTGGTAACATTGTATGCAAATACCCGGCTGAGTGCGAAGGGCAGAAAACATTGACACATACCTGCCAGAGGCCTATTCTGGGTCTGAAGAGTCCACCCTGGTCTCCAGCGACTCATCATCTCAGCACACACTTTGCCTGCACACATGGAATCCGCCTCTCTCCACGAATGCCTTCTCCTGCTAGGAAACACAGGATGTCACTCAGCCAAAGGAGAGCACAGGCAAAGTCAACTGAAGCCCGCGTTTTCAAGATTTTGCCCTCTGCTGGTCCACAGCCTCCGGTGGCACACTGCATGTGCGTCACTTCTCCGAAGACAAGGCCGAAATCCGGGCATCCAGGGCCCTAGCAGTCCAGAGTCTGCGGATGGCGGCACGCGGATCACCTCTTTGCCACGTACAGGAGGGAGGCCTGGGCCCTAGACTGGCTCCGCTAGAGCTCCACGACCTCAGCTATTTTCCCTGACCTTTGGCCCGTGCCCTCGTGAGTGTGTGATCTCTAGTTACACTTCAGCTCCGACCACTCTGAGTCGGCCACCTGCGGATACCTGAGCGTGGACATCAACATCTATCACTGTCTGCAGTGTCACAGGTCACTAGGAGTCTAGGCTCAGGCTGACCTTGGCTGTCTTCTGCCCAGGCAAGGAGCCTAATCCTTCAGAGGAAATGAGGACACGTGGTCACTGGCCGACATCCTTTCTTTCATCTACACAGCGGTCTAGACGAGGGGAAAGAGGCCAGGTAGGCCAGGTGAAGGCTGAGTGCGGGGCCTAAGGCTTCTTTCTCAATCACCATGGAGACAGCCACCGGAAGGCTGGGCGGAACTTCTGACGAGGACGGGTCACGAACTCTGAGCCAACAGGAGAGGTCCAGCCTAACAGGCCAGTTCCGCACAGGCCTCCATTTTACCCATGGACACACAACGGCCCCTTCTGTCCTTGGCCACAAAATCGAGGGCACCCAGGGAATAACTTCACAGTAGGCAACCCCTGATGTGGACAGCTTCGACATACTGGGACAGCAGGCAGGTACCTCTTTTCCACTTACGCTAGGATATCAGTAGGCAAGGCGCCCTCCCTCAGCATCTATGGCCCCTCCTTGTACGTGTTCATTCAGAGAAATCCCTCCGGTCTACCCCTGAGACACCTCACAACTACGAGGGGCCTGAGAGAGAGCCTGGAGATGAAACAGGGGAGGCTTCCGACTCTACCGCGTCCCCGTGGGTAGAGAATAGCAGTTAGTCTCTCTGGAAGGTCTTAGCTTCTGTTGACTGACATGGGCAATACGGTAGGGGCGGACCCTGGCCAGGTGGAGCTTGTGGGCAGATGCAACCTCTGGGGGAAGAATAATTCCGCTGCTGCTCTGTATGCTGGAAACCTCCCCACGCCAGGTGGGATGGGCAGAGAACATTGACCCGCACCTTCCAGGGGCCTTTCCTGGGACTGAAGATCCCAACCTGCTCTCAACCTTGTCACCTTCTCAGCACATACCTTCCTGCACACATAATCCTGCCTTTCTCCGTCACTGCCTGATCCTACTAGGAAAAAAGCATGCCGCTCAAAGAGGCCGATGTCAGGGAAATCGAGGAGACACTGCCGTTCTCCAAACTTTTGCTGTCTACATATCCCCGCCTCCGGTGGAAGGCTGCGTATGTGGCCGGGCTGCGAAGGCAAGGCCGAAATCCTGGCATCCTGGGCCCCAGCAATCCAATGGTTTATGGACGTGGGGACCCGGATGACATGTTTCCCACATACAGGAGGAATCCTTGGGCCCTTCACTGGCTCGCCATTCAGCTCCACGACGTCCGCTACTGGCCCTGGCCTTTGGCCGGTGCCCCATTGCACGTGTGCTCCGGAGCGATGTTTCTGCACCCATCACTATCATTCTGCCACCAGGGGATATGTGAGTGTGGGAGTCACCATTTGTCACTGGCAGCAGTGTCACAAGTCACTAGACTTCCAGGTACCAGCTGACCTAGGCTGCCTTCTGCCCCAGGCAAGGTCCCGAATCCTTTATCCGAGATGCTGACACCTGGGCACTGGCGGACATTCATTTTGATCAACACAGAGGTCTGAGTGAGGGTCAGCAGGCCAGCTAGGTGAAGTGAAGGCCAGGTGGGCGGGACCAAGGCTCCTTTGCCATCACCATGGAGACAGTCCCACCACCGGAAGAGTGGGCGGAGCTCATGATGGGCCTGATGACAAGACCCGCCAGGCAGATGACCCAGGGCCCTCCATTATGACCTATGACACCTAGTGGCCACAGGATTTGAGCACACCCTGGGAAAGCCTACGCAGGCACAGGGGAGCCCCTGGTGCGGACTGCTTCAGGGCATTGGCAGAGCAGGCCAGGTACCTCTTTCCCACTTTCCTGAGGATATCAGTACGCAAGGCATCCCCACTCAGCATCTCTTGCCTCTCTCTGTCTCTCTCTGGACGTGTTCGTTCTCTGAAATCTCTTCCCTCTCCCCCTGAGTGACTTCGCACCCTGGAGTGCCTGACAGAGTGCCCAGAGACGAAAGAGCAAAGGGGGAAGGCCTCTGGCTCTACTGGTTGCCCACGGGCAGACAAGATCTGGTAGTCTATCTGGAAGGTCTAGAGAGTAGTGATTGATTGGGGAGCTACCTCACGGGCGGACCCTGGCCAGGTGAAGCTTGCTGACATGTGGCAGCCTCTCCGGAGACTACTAATTCCGCTGGTAACATTGTATGCAAATACCCGGCTGAGTGCGAAGGGCAGAAAACATTGACACATACCTGCCAGAGGCCTATTCTGGGTCTGAAGAGTCCACCCTGGTCTCCAGCGACTCATCATCTCAGCACACACTTTGCCTGCACACATGGAATCCGCCTCTCTCCACGAATGCCTTCTCCTGCTAGGAAACACAGGATGTCACTCAGCCAAAGGAGAGCACAGGCAAAGTCAACTGAAGCCCGCGTTTTCAAGATTTTGCCCTCTGCTGGTCCACAGCCTCCGGTGGCACACTGCATGTGCGTCACTTCTCCGAAGACAAGGCCGAAATCCGGGCATCCAGGGCCCTAGCAGTCCAGAGTCTGCGGATGGCGGCACGCGGATCACCTCTTTGCCACGTACAGGAGGGAGGCCTGGGCCCTAGACTGGCTCCGCTAGAGCTCCACGACCTCAGCTATTTTCCCTGACCTTTGGCCCGTGCCCTCGTGAGTGTGTGATCTCTAGTTACACTTCAGCTCCGACCACTCTGAGTCGGCCACCTGCGGATACCTGAGCGTGGACATCAACATCTATCACTGTCTGCAGTGTCACAGGTCACTAGGAGTCTAGGCTCAGGCTGACCTTGGCTGTCTTCTGCCCAGGCAAGGAGCCTAATCCTTCAGAGGAAATGAGGACACGTGGTCACTGGCCGACATCCTTTCTTTCATCTACACAGCGGTCTAGACGAGGGGAAAGAGGCCAGGTAGGCCAGGTGAAGGCTGAGTGCGGGGCCTAAGGCTTCTTTCTCAATCACCATGGAGACAGCCACCGGAAGGCTGGGCGGAACTTCTGACGAGGACGGGTCACGAACTCTGAGCCAACAGGAGAGGTCCAGCCTAACAGGCCAGTTCCGCACAGGCCTCCATTTTACCCATGGACACACAACGGCCCCTTCTGTCCTTGGCCACAAAATCGAGGGCACCCAGGGAATAACTTCACAGTAGGCAACCCCTGATGTGGACAGCTTCGACATACTGGGACAGCAGGCAGGTACCTCTTTTCCACTTACGCTAGGATATCAGTAGGCAAGGCGCCCTCCCTCAGCATCTATGGCCCCTCCTTGTACGTGTTCATTCAGAGAAATCCCTCCGGTCTACCCCTGAGACACCTCACAACTACGAGGGGCCTGAGAGAGAGCCTGGAGATGAAACAGGGGAGGCTTCCGACTCTACCGCGTCCCCGTGGGTAGAGAATAGCAGTTAGTCTCTCTGGAAGGTCTTAGCTTCTGTTGACTGACATGGGCAATACGGTAGGGGCGGACCCTGGCCAGGTGGAGCTTGTGGGCAGATGCAACCTCTGGGGGAAGAATAATTCCGCTGCTGCTCTGTATGCTGGAAACCTCCCCACGCCAGGTGGGATGGGCAGAGAACATTGACCCGCACCTTCCAGGGGCCTTTCCTGGGACTGAAGATCCCAACCTGCTCTCAACCTTGTCACCTTCTCAGCACATACCTTCCTGCACACATAATCCTGCCTTTCTCCGTCACTGCCTGATCCTACTAGGAAAAAAGCATGCCGCTCAAAGAGGCCGATGTCAGGGAAATCGAGGAGACACTGCCGTTCTCCAAACTTTTGCTGTCTACATATCCCCGCCTCCGGTGGAAGGCTGCGTATGTGGCCGGGCTGCGAAGGCAAGGCCGAAATCCTGGCATCCTGGGCCCCAGCAATCCAATGGTTTATGGACGTGGGGACCCGGATGACATGTTTCCCACATACAGGAGGAATCCTTGGGCCCTTCACTGGCTCGCCATTCAGCTCCACGACGTCCGCTACTGGCCCTGGCCTTTGGCCGGTGCCCCATTGCACGTGTGCTCCGGAGCGATGTTTCTGCACCCATCACTATCATTCTGCCACCAGGGGATATGTGAGTGTGGGAGTCACCATTTGTCACTGGCAGCAGTGTCACAAGTCACTAGACTTCCAGGTACCAGCTGACCTAGGCTGCCTTCTGCCCCAGGCAAGGTCCCGAATCCTTTATCCGAGATGCTGACACCTGGGCACTGGCGGACATTCATTTTGATCAACACAGAGGTCTGAGTGAGGGTCAGCAGGCCAGCTAGGTGAAGTGAAGGCCAGGTGGGCGGGACCAAGGCTCCTTTGCCATCACCATGGAGACAGTCCCACCACCGGAAGAGTGGGCGGAGCTCATGATGGGCCTGATGACAAGACCCGCCAGGCAGATGACCCAGGGCCCTCCATTATGACCTATGACACCTAGTGGCCACAGGATTTGAGCACACCCTGGGAAAGCCTACGCAGGCACAGGGGAGCCCCTGGTGCGGACTGCTTCAGGGCATTGGCAGAGCAGGCCAGGTACCTCTTTCCCACTTTCCTGAGGATATCAGTACGCAAGGCATCCCCACTCAGCATCTCTTGCCTCTCTCTGTCTCTCTCTGGACGTGTTCGTTCTCTGAAATCTCTTCCCTCTCCCCCTGAGTGACTTCGCACCTTGGAGTGCCTGACAGAGTGCCCAGAGACGAAAGAGCAAAGGGGGAAGGCCTCTGGCTCTACTGGTTGCCCACGGGCAGACAAGATCTGGTAGTCTATCTGGAAGGTCTAGAGAGTAGTGATTGATTGGGGAGCTACCTCACGGGCGGACCCTGGCCAGGTGAAGCTTGCTGACATGTGGCAGCCTCTCCGGAGACTACTAATTCCGCTGGTAACATTGTATGCAAATACCCGGCTGAGTGCGAAGGGCAGAAAACATTGACACATACCTGCCAGAGGCCTATTCTGGGTCTGAAGAGTCCACCCTGGTCTCCAGCGACTCATCATCTCAGCACACACTTTGCCTGCACACATGGAATCCGCCTCTCTCCACGAATGCCTTCTCCTGCTAGGAAACACAGGATGTCACTCAGCCAAAGGAGAGCACAGGCAAAGTCAACTGAAGCCCGCGTTTTCAAGATTTTGCCCTCTGCTGGTCCACAGCCTCCGGTGGCACACTGCATGTGCGTCACTTCTCCGAAGACAAGGCCGAAATCCGGGCATCCAGGGCCCTAGCAGTCCAGAGTCTGCGGATGGCGGCACGCGGATCACCTCTTTGCCACGTACAGGAGGGAGGCCTGGGCCCTAGACTGGCTCCGCTAGAGCTCCACGACCTCAGCTATTTTCCCTGACCTTTGGCCCGTGCCCTCGTGAGTGTGTGATCTCTAGTTACACTTCAGCTCCGACCACTCTGAGTCGGCCACCTGCGGATACCTGAGCGTGGACATCAACATCTATCACTGTCTGCAGTGTCACAGGTCACTAGGAGTCTAGGCTCAGGCTGACCTTGGCTGTCTTCTGCCCAGGCAAGGAGCCTAATCCTTCAGAGGAAATGAGGACACGTGGTCACTGGCCGACATCCTTTCTTTCATCTACACAGCGGTCTAGACGAGGGGAAAGAGGCCAGGTAGGCCAGGTGAAGGCTGAGTGCGGGGCCTAAGGCTTCTTTCTCAATCACCATGGAGACAGCCACCGGAAGGCTGGGCGGAACTTCTGACGAGGACGGGTCACGAACTCTGAGCCAACAGGAGAGGTCCAGCCTAACAGGCCAGTTCCGCACAGGCCTCCATTTTACCCATGGACACACAACGGCCCCTTCTGTCCTTGGCCACAAAATCGAGGGCACCCAGGGAATAACTTCACAGTAGGCAACCCCTGATGTGGACAGCTTCGACATACTGGGACAGCAGGCAGGTACCTCTTTTCCACTTACGCTAGGATATCAGTAGGCAAGGCGCCCTCCCTCAGCATCTATGGCCCCTCCTTGTACGTGTTCATTCAGAGAAATCCCTCCGGTCTACCCCTGAGACACCTCACAACTACGAGGGGCCTGAGAGAGAGCCTGGAGATGAAACAGGGGAGGCTTCCGACTCTACCGCGTCCCCGTGGGTAGAGAATAGCAGTTAGTCTCTCTGGAAGGTCTTAGCTTCTGTTGACTGACATGGGCAATACGGTAGGGGCGGACCCTGGCCAGGTGGAGCTTGTGGGCAGATGCAACCTCTGGGGGAAGAATAATTCCGCTGCTGCTCTGTATGCTGGAAACCTCCCCACGCCAGGTGGGATGGGCAGAGAACATTGACCCGCACCTTCCAGGGGCCTTTCCTGGGACTGAAGATCCCAACCTGCTCTCAACCTTGTCACCTTCTCAGCACATACCTTCCTGCACACATAATCCTGCCTTTCTCCGTCACTGCCTGATCCTACTAGGAAAAAAGCATGCCGCTCAAAGAGGCCGATGTCAGGGAAATCGAGGAGACACTGCCGTTCTCCAAACTTTTGCTGTCTACATATCCCCGCCTCCGGTGGAAGGCTGCGTATGTGGCCGGGCTGCGAAGGCAAGGCCGAAATCCTGGCATCCTGGGCCCCAGCAATCCAATGGTTTATGGACGTGGGGACCCGGATGACATGTTTCCCACATACAGGAGGAATCCTTGGGCCCTTCACTGGCTCGCCATTCAGCTCCACGACGTCCGCTACTGGCCCTGGCCTTTGGCCGGTGCCCCATTGCACGTGTGCTCCGGAGCGATGTTTCTGCACCCATCACTATCATTCTGCCACCAGGGGATATGTGAGTGTGGGAGTCACCATTTGTCACTGGCAGCAGTGTCACAAGTCACTAGACTTCCAGGTACCAGCTGACCTAGGCTGCCTTCTGCCCCAGGCAAGGTCCCGAATCCTTTATCCGAGATGCTGACACCTGGGCACTGGCGGACATTCATTTTGATCAACACAGAGGTCTGAGTGAGGGTCAGCAGGCCAGCTAGGTGAAGTGAAGGCCAGGTGGGCGGGACCAAGGCTCCTTTGCCATCACCATGGAGACAGTCCCACCACCGGAAGAGTGGGCGGAGCTCATGATGGGCCTGATGACAAGACCCGCCAGGCAGATGACCCAGGGCCCTCCATTATGACCTATGACACCTAGTGGCCACAGGATTTGAGCACACCCTGGGAAAGCCTACGCAGGCACAGGGGAGCCCCTGGTGCGGACTGCTTCAGGGCATTGGCAGAGCAGGCCAGGTACCTCTTTCCCACTTTCCTGAGGATATCAGTACGCAAGGCATCCCCACTCAGCATCTCTTGCCTCTCTCTGTCTCTCTCTGGACGTGTTCGTTCTCTGAAATCTCTTCCCTCTCCCCCTGAGTGACTTCGCACCTTGGAGTGCCTGACAGAGTGCCCAGAGACGAAAGAGCAAAGGGGGAAGGCCTCTGGCTCTACTGGTTGCCCACGGGCAGACAAGATCTGGTAGTCTATCTGGAAGGTCTAGAGAGTAGTGATTGATTGGGGAGCTACCTCACGGGCGGACCCTGGCCAGGTGAAGCTTGCTGACATGTGGCAGCCTCTCCGGAGACTACTAATTCCGCTGGTAACATTGTATGCAAATACCCGGCTGAGTGCGAAGGGCAGAAAACATTGACACATACCTGCCAGAGGCCTATTCTGGGTCTGAAGAGTCCACCCTGGTCTCCAGCGACTCATCATCTCAGCACACACTTTGCCTGCACACATGGAATCCGCCTCTCTCCACGAATGCCTTCTCCTGCTAGGAAACACAGGATGTCACTCAGCCAAAGGAGAGCACAGGCAAAGTCAACTGAAGCCCGCGTTTTCAAGATTTTGCCCTCTGCTGGTCCACAGCCTCCGGTGGCACACTGCATGTGCGTCACTTCTCCGAAGACAAGGCCGAAATCCGGGCATCCAGGGCCCTAGCAGTCCAGAGTCTGCGGATGGCGGCACGCGGATCACCTCTTTGCCACGTACAGGAGGGAGGCCTGGGCCCTAGACTGGCTCCGCTAGAGCTCCACGACCTCAGCTATTTTCCCTGACCTTTGGCCCGTGCCCTCGTGAGTGTGTGATCTCTAGTTACACTTCAGCTCCGACCACTCTGAGTCGGCCACCTGCGGATACCTGAGCGTGGACATCAACATCTATCACTGTCTGCAGTGTCACAGGTCACTAGGAGTCTAGGCTCAGGCTGACCTTGGCTGTCTTCTGCCCAGGCAAGGAGCCTAATCCTTCAGAGGAAATGAGGACACGTGGTCACTGGCCGACATCCTTTCTTTCATCTACACAGCGGTCTAGACGAGGGGAAAGAGGCCAGGTAGGCCAGGTGAAGGCTGAGTGCGGGGCCTAAGGCTTCTTTCTCAATCACCATGGAGACAGCCACCGGAAGGCTGGGCGGAACTTCTGACGAGGACGGGTCACGAACTCTGAGCCAACAGGAGAGGTCCAGCCTAACAGGCCAGTTCCGCACAGGCCTCCATTTTACCCATGGACACACAACGGCCCCTTCTGTCCTTGGCCACAAAATCGAGGGCACCCAGGGAATAACTTCACAGTAGGCAACCCCTGATGTGGACAGCTTCGACATACTGGGACAGCAGGCAGGTACCTCTTTTCCACTTACGCTAGGATATCAGTAGGCAAGGCGCCCTCCCTCAGCATCTATGGCCCCTCCTTGTACGTGTTCATTCAGAGAAATCCCTCCGGTCTACCCCTGAGACACCTCACAACTACGAGGGGCCTGAGAGAGAGCCTGGAGATGAAACAGGGGAGGCTTCCGACTCTACCGCGTCCCCGTGGGTAGAGAATAGCAGTTAGTCTCTCTGGAAGGTCTTAGCTTCTGTTGACTGACATGGGCAATACGGTAGGGGCGGACCCTGGCCAGGTGGAGCTTGTGGGCAGATGCAACCTCTGGGGGAAGAATAATTCCGCTGCTGCTCTGTATGCTGGAAACCTCCCCACGCCAGGTGGGATGGGCAGAGAACATTGACCCGCACCTTCCAGGGGCCTTTCCTGGGACTGAAGATCCCAACCTGCTCTCAACCTTGTCACCTTCTCAGCACATACCTTCCTGCACACATAATCCTGCCTTTCTCCGTCACTGCCTGATCCTACTAGGAAAAAAGCATGCCGCTCAAAGAGGCCGATGTCAGGGAAATCGAGGAGACACTGCCGTTCTCCAAACTTTTGCTGTCTACATATCCCCGCCTCCGGTGGAAGGCTGCGTATGTGGCCGGGCTGCGAAGGCAAGGCCGAAATCCTGGCATCCTGGGCCCCAGCAATCCAATGGTTTATGGACGTGGGGACCCGGATGACATGTTTCCCACATACAGGAGGAATCCTTGGGCCCTTCACTGGCTCGCCATTCAGCTCCACGACGTCCGCTACTGGCCCTGGCCTTTGGCCGGTGCCCCATTGCACGTGTGCTCCGGAGCGATGTTTCTGCACCCATCACTATCATTCTGCCACCAGGGGATATGTGAGTGTGGGAGTCACCATTTGTCACTGGCAGCAGTGTCACAAGTCACTAGACTTCCAGGTACCCAGCTGACCTAGGCTGCCTTCTGCCCCAGGCAAGGTCCCGAATCCTTTATCCGAGATGCTGACACCTGGGCACTGGCGGACATTCATTTTGATCAACACAGAGGTCTGAGTGAGGGTCAGCAGGCCAGCTAGGTGAAGTGAAGGCCAGGTGGGCGGGACCAAGGCTCCTTTGCCATCACCATGGAGACAGTCCCACCACCGGAAGAGTGGGCGGAGCTCATGATGGGCCTGATGACAAGACCCGCCAGGCAGATGACCCAGGGCCCTCCATTATGACCTATGACACCTAGTGGCCACAGGATTTGAGCACACCCTGGGAAAGCCTACGCAGGCACAGGGGAGCCCCTGGTGCGGACTGCTTCAGGGCATTGGCAGAGCAGGCCAGGTACCTCTTTCCCACTTTCCTGAGGATATCAGTACGCAAGGCATCCCCACTCAGCATCTCTTGCCTCTCTCTGTCTCTCTCTGGACGTGTTCGTTCTCTGAAATCTCTTCCCTCTCCCCCTGAGTGACTTCGCACCCTGGAGTGCCTGACAGAGTGCCCAGAGACGAAAGAGCAAAGGGGGAAGGCCTCTGGCTCTACTGGTTGCCCACGGGCAGACAAGATCTGGTAGTCTATCTGGAAGGTCTAGAGAGTAGTGATTGATTGGGGAGCTACCTCACGGGCGGACCCTGGCCAGGTGAAGCTTGCTGACATGTGGCAGCCTCTCCGGAGACTACTAATTCCGCTGGTAACATTGTATGCAAATACCCGGCTGAGTGCGAAGGGCAGAAAACATTGACACATACCTGCCAGAGGCCTATTCTGGGTCTGAAGAGTCCACCCTGGTCTCCAGCGACTCATCATCTCAGCACACACACTTTGCCTGCACACATGGAATCCGCCTCTCTCCACGAATGCCTTCTCCTGCTAGGAAACACAGGATGTCACTCAGCCAAAGGAGAGCACAGGCAAAGTCAACTGAAGCCCGCGTTTTCAAGATTTTGCCCTCTGCTGGTCCACAGCCTCCGGTGGCACACTGCATGTGCGTCACTTCTCCGAAGACAAGGCCGAAATCCGCGGCATCCAGGGCCCTAGCAGTCCAGAGTCTGCGGATGGCGGCACGCGGATCACCTCTTTGCCACGTACAGGAGGGAGGCCTGGGCCCTAGACTGGCTCCGCTAGAAGCTCCACGACCTCAGCTATTTTTCCCTGACCTTTGGCCCGTGCCCTCGTGAGGTGTGTGATCTCTAGTTACACTTCAGCTCCGACCACTCTGAGTCGGCCCACCTGCGGATACTCTGAGCGTGGACATCAACATCTATCACTGTCTGCAGTGTCACAGGTCACTAGGAAGTCTAGGCTCAGGCTGACCTTGGCTGTCTTCTGCCCAGGCAAGGAGCCTAATCCTTCAGAGGAAATGAGGACACGTGGTCACTGGCCGACATCCTTTCTTTCATCTACACAGCGGTCTAGACGAGGGGAAAGAGGCCAGGTAGGCCAGGTGAAGGCTGAGTGCGGGGCCTAAGGCTTCTTTCTCAATCACCATGGAGACAGCCACCGGAAGGCTGGGCGGAACTTCTGACGAGGACCGGGTCACGAACTCTGAGCCAACAGGAGAGGTCCAGCCTAACCAGGCCAGTTCCGCACAGGCCTCCATTTTACCCATGGACACACAACGGCCCCTTCTGTCCTTGGCCACAAAATCGAGGGCACCCAGGGAATAACTTCACAGTAGGCAACCCCTGATGTGGACAGCTTCGACATACTGGGACAGCAGGCAGGTACCTCTTTTCCACTTACGCTAGGATATCAGTAGGCAAGGCGCCCTCCCTCAGCATCTATGGCCCCTCCTTGTACGTGTTCATTCAGAGAAATCCCTCCGGTCTACCCCCTGAGACACCTCACAACTACGAGGGGCCTGAGAGAGAGCCTGGAGATGAAAACAGGGGAGGCTTCCCGACTCTACCGCGTCCCCGTGGGTAGAGAATAGCAGTTAGTCTCTCTGGAAGGTCTTAGCTTCTGTTGACTGACATGGGCAATACGGTAGGGGCGGACCCTGGCCAGGTGGAGCTTGTGGGCAGATGCAACCTCTGGGGGAAGAATAATTCCGCTGCTGCTCTGTATGCTGGAAACCTCCCCACGCCAGGTGGGATGGGCAGAGAACATTGACCCCGCACCTTCCAGGGGCCTTTCCTGGGACTGAAGATCCCCAACCTGCTCTCAACCTTGTCACCTTCTCAGCAGCATACCTTCCTGCACACATAATCCTGCCTTTCTCCGTCACTGCCTGATCCCTACTAGGAAAAAAAGCATGCCGCTCAAAGAGGCCGATGTCAGGGAAATCGAGGAGACACTGCCGTTCTCCAAACTTTTTGCTGTCTACATATCCCCCGCCTCCGGTGGAAGGCTGCGTATGTGGCCGGGCTGCGAAGGCAAGGCCGAAATCCTGGCATCCTGGGCCCCAGCAATCCAATGGTTTATGGACGTGGGGACCCGGATGACATGTTTCCCACATACAGGAGGAATCCTTGGGCCCTTCACTGGCTCGCCATTCAGCTCCACGACGTCCGCTACTGGCCCTGGCCTTGGCCGGTGCCCCATTGCACGTGTGCTCCGGAGCGATGTTTTCTGCACCCATCACTATCATTCTGCCACCCAGGGGATATGTGAGTGTGGGAGTCACCATTTGTCACTGGCAGCAGTGTCACAAGTCACTAAGACTTCCAGGTACCAGCTGACCTAGGCTGCCTTCTGCCCCAGGCAAGGTCCCGAATCCTTTATCCGAGATGCTGACACCTGGGCACTGGCGGACATTCATTTTGATCAACACAGAGGTCTGAGTGAGGGTCAGCAGGCCAGCTAGGTGAAGTGAAGGCCAGGTGGGCGGGACCAAGGCTCCTTTGCCATCACCATGGAGACAGTCCCACCACCGGAAGAGTGGGCGGAGCTCATGATGGGCCTGATGACAAGACCCGCCAGGCAGATGACCCAGGGCCCTCCATTATGACCTATGACACCTAGTGGCCACAGGATTTGAGCACACCCTGGGAAAGCCTACGCAGGCACAGGGGAGCCCCTGGTGCGGGACTGCTTCAGGGCATTGGCAGAGCAGGCCAGGTACCTCTTTCCCACTTTCCTGAGGATATCAGTACGCAAGGCATCCCCCACTCAGCATCTCTTGCCTCTCTCTGTCTCTCTCTGGACGTGTTCGTTCTCTGAAATCTCTTCCCTCTCCCCCTGAGTGACTTCGCACCTTGGAGTGCCTGACAGAGTGCCCAGAGACGAAAGAGCAAAGGGGGAAGGCCTCTGGCTCTACTGGTTGCCCCACGGGCAGACAAGATCTGGTAGTCTATCTGGAAGGTCTAGAGAGTAGTGATTGATTGGGGAGCTACCTCACGGGCGGACCCTGGCCAGGTGAAGCTTGCTGACATGTGGCAGCCTCTCCGGAGACTACTAATTCCGCTGGTAACATTGTATGCAAATACCCGGCTGAGTGCGAAGGGCAGAAAACATTGACACATACCTTGCCAGAGGCCTATTCTGGGTCTGAAGAGTCCACCCTGGTCTCCAGCGACTCATCATCTCAGCACACACTTTGCCTGCACACATGGAATCCGCCTCTCTCCACGAATGCCTTCTCCTGCTAGGAAACACAGGATGTCACTCAGCCAAAGGAGAGCACAGGCAAAGTCAACTGAAGCCCGCGTTTTCAAGATTTTGCCCTCTGCTGGTCCACAGCCTCCGGTGGCACACTGCATGTGCGTCACTTCTCCGAAGACAAGGCCGAAATCCGGGCATCCAGGGCCCTAGCAGTCCAGAGTCTGCGGATGGCGGCACGCGGATCACCTCTTTGCCACGTACAGGAGGGAGGCCTGGCCCTAGACTGGCTCCGCTAGAGCTCCACGACCTCAGCTATTTTCCCTGACCTTTGGCCCGTGCCCTCGTGAGTGTGTGATCTCTAGTTACACTTCAGCTCCGACCACTCTGAGTCGGCCACTCCTGCGGATACCTGAGCGTGGACATCAACATCTATCACTGTCTGCAGTGTCACAGGTCACTAGGAGTCTAGGCTCAGGCTGACCTTGGCTGTCTTCTGCCCAGGCAAGGAGCCTAATCCCTTCAGAGGAAATGAGGACACGTGGTCACTGGCCGACATCCTTTCTTTCATCTACACAGCGGTCTAGACGAGGGGAAAGAGGCCAGGTAGGCCAGGTGAAGGCTGAGTGCGGGGGCCTAAGGCTTCTTTCTCAATCACCATGGAGACAGCCACCGGAAGGCTGGGCGGAACTTCTGACGAGGACGGGTCACGAACTCTGAGCCAACAGGAGAGGTCCCAGCCTAACAGGCCAGTTCCGCACAGGCCTCCATTTTACCCATGGACACACAACGGCCCCTTCTGTCCTTGGCCACAAAATCGAGGGCACCCAGGGAATAACTTCACAGTAGGCAACCCCTGATGTGGACAGCTTCGACATACTGGGACAGCAGGCAGGTACCTCTTTTCCACTTACGCTAGGATATCAGTAGGCAAGGCGCCCTCCCTCAGCATCTATGGCCCCTCCTTGTACGGTGTTCATTCAGAGAAATCCCTCCGGTCTACCCCTGAGACACCTCACAACTACGAGGGGCCTGAGAGAGAGCCTGGAGATGAAACAGGGGAGGCTTCCGACTCTACCGCGTCCCCGTGGGTAGAGAATAGCAGTTAGTCTCTCTGGAAGGTCTTAGCTTCTGTTGACTGACATGGGCAATACGGTAGGGGCGGACCCTGGCCAGGTGGAGCTTGTGGGCAGATGCAACCTCTGGGGGAAGAATAATTCCGCTGCTGCTCTGTATGCTGGAAACCTCCCCACGCCAGGTGGATGGGCAGAGAAACATTGACCCGCACCTTCCAGGGGCCTTTCCTGGGACTGAAGATCCCAACCTGCTCTCAACCTTGTCACCTTCTCAGACACATACCTTCCTGCACACATAATCCTGCCTTTCTCCGTCACTGCCTGATCCTACTAGGAAAAAAGCATGCCCGCTCAAAGAGGCCGATGTCAGGGAAATCGAGGAGACACTGCCGTTCTCCAAACTTTTGCTGTCTACCATATCCCCGCCTCCGGTGGAAGGCTGCGTATGTGGCCGGGCTGCGAAGGCAAGGCCGAAATCCTGGCATCCTGGGCCCCAGCAATCCAATGGTTTATGGACGTGGGGACCCGGATGACATGTTTCCCACATACAGGAGGAATCCTTGGGGCCCTTCACTGGCTCGCCATTCAGCTCCACGACGTCCGCTACTGGCCCTGGCCTTTGGCCGGGTGCCCCATTGCAACGTGTGCTCCGGAGCGATGTTTCTGCACCCATCACTATCATTCTGCCACCAGGGGATATGTGAGGTGTGGGAGTCACCATTTGTCACTGGCAGCAGTGTCACAAGTCACTAGACTTCCAGGTACCAGCTGACCTAGGCTGCCTTCTGCCCCAGGCAAGGTCCCGAATCCTTTATCCGAGATGCTGACACCTGGCACTGGCGGACATTCATTTTGATCAACACAGAGGTCTGAGTGAGGGTCAGCAGGCCAGCTAGGTGAAGTGAAGGCCAGGTGGGCGCGGGACCAAGGCTCCTTTGCCATCACCATGGAGACAGTCCCACCACCGGAAGAGTTGGGCGGAGCTCATGATGGGCCTGATGACAAGACCCGCCAGGCAGATGACCCAGGGCCCTCCATTATGACCTATGACACCCTAGTGGCCACAGGATTTGAGCACACCCTGGGAAAGCCTACGCAGGCACAGGGGAGCCCCTGGTGCGGACTGCTTTCAGGGCATTGGCAGAGCAGGCCAGGTACCTCTTTCCCACTTTCCTGAGGATATCAGTACGCAAGGCATCCCCACTCAGCATCTCTTGCCTCTCTCTGTCTCTCTCTGGACTGTGTTCGTTCTCTGAAATCTCTTCCCTCTCCCCCTGAGTGACTTCGCACCTTGGAGTGCCTGACAGAGTGCCCAGAGACGAAAGAGCAAAGGGGGAAGGCCTCTGGCTCTACTGGTTGCCCACGGGCAGACAAGATCTGGTAGTCTATCTGGAAGGTCTAGAGTAGTGATTGATTGGGGAGCTACCTCACGGGCGACCCTGGCCAGGTGAAGCTTGCTGACATGTGGCAGCCTCTCCGGAGACTACTAATTCCGCTGGTAACATTGTATGCAAATACCCGGCTGAGTGCGAAGGGCAGAAAACATTGACACATACCTGCCAGAGGCCTATTCTGGGTCTGAAGAGTCCACCCTGGTCTCCAGCGACTCATCATCTCAGCACACACTTTGCCTGCACACATGGAATCCGCCTCTCTCCACGAATGCCTTCTCCTGCTAGGAAACACAGGATGTCACTCAGCCAAAGGAGAGCACAGGCAAAGTCAACTGAAGCCCGCGTTTTCAAGATTTTGCCCTCTGCTGGTCCACAGCCTCCGGTGGCACACTGCATGTGCGTCACTTCTCCGAAGACAAGGCCGAAATCCGGGCATCCAGGGCCCTAGCAGTCCAGAGTCTGCGGATGGCGGCACGCGGATCACCTCTTTTGCCACGTACAGGAGGGAGGCCTGGGCCCTAGACTGGCTCCGCTAGAGCTCCACGACCTCAGCTATTTTCCCTGACCTTTGGCCCGTGCCCTCGTGAGTGTGTGATCTCTAGTTACACTTCAGCTCCGACCACTCTGAGTCGGCCACCTGCGGATACCTGAGCGTGGACATCAACATCTATCACTGTCTGCAGTGTCACAGGTCACTAGGAGTCTAGGCTCAGGCTGACCTTGGCTGTCTTCTGCCCAGGCAAGGAGCCTAATCCTTCAGAGGAAATGAGGACACGTGGTCACTGGCCGACATCCTTTCTTTCATCTACACAGCGGTCTAGACGAGGGGAAAAGAGGCCAGGTAGGCCAGGTGAAGGCTGAGTGCGGGGCCTAAGGCTTCTTTCTCAATCACCATGGAGACAGCCACCGGAAGGCTGGGCGGGAACTTCTGACGAGGACGGGTCACGAACTCTGAGCCAACAGGAGAGGTCCAGCCTAACAGGCCAGTTCCGCACAGGCCTCCATTTTACCCATGGACACACAACGGCCCCTTCTGTCCTTGGCCACAAAATCGAGGGCACCCAGGGAATAACTTCACAGTAGGCAACCCCTGATGTGGACAGCTTCGACATACTGGGACCAGCAGGCAGGTACCTCTTTTCCACTTACGCTAGGATATCAGTAGGCAAGGCGCCCTCCCCTCAGCATCTATGGCCCCTCCTTGTACGTGTTCATTCAGAGAAATCCCTCCGGTCTACCCCTGAGACACCTCACAACTACGAGGGGCCTGAGAGAGAGCCTGGAGATGAAACAGGGGAGGCTTCCGACTCTACCGCGTCCCCGTGGGTAGAGAATAGCAGTTAGTCTCTCTGGAAGGTCTTAGCTTCTGTTGACTGACATGGGCAATACGGTAGGGGCGGACCCTGGCCAGGTGGAGCTTGTGGGCAGATGCAACCTCTGGGGGAAGAATAATTCCGCTGCTGCTCTGTATGCTGGAAACCTCCCCACGCCAGGTGGGATGGGCAGAGAACATTGACCCGCACCTTCCAGGGGCCTTTCCTGGGACTGAAGATCCCAACCTGCTCTCAACCTTGTCACCTTCTCAGCACATACCTTCCTGCACACATAATCCTGCCTTTCTCCGTCACTGCCTGATCCTACTAGGAAAAAAGCATGCCGCTCAAAGAGGCCGATGTCAGGGAAATCGAGGAGACACTGCCGTTCTCCAAACTT